>NW_026261528.1:0-600000 GCF_024610245.1 Lodderomyces pseudojiufengensis | reverse complement strand
CCAAGAAACATTGAATTGGTAATGTTGATGTACCATAATACCATCCAGTTAATTTAACAGTATATTTAGTAAAACTATAAGCCCAATAATAAGAATATTTTAAAATTTTAAAAATAAAATTATTATAAATATATTTAATACTTCCACCAAATATAGATACAATTTTATTACCAATTGAAGCAAAAATATTATGAAAAACTGATTTTGTAATTAATTTTGAAGTTGGTAAATAATAAGTTTGAGCTAAATTAATTAATTCAGAATCATCAACTTTCTTACCATGATCCTTTGTATTATCATGAATATTTTGTATATGATTAATAGCATCTAAATTAATGATTAAATTATATTCATCTCCTTTACGTTTATCTTTTGATGTTATTTCATATGGACAATAATTATCATGAATTTCTCTTAATACCACTTGTGATTTTTTTCCAGAATGAGTAAATAATACATTATGTTTTATTTCATCTGCTTGAATCGTTTGAGCAAATAAGAATATTTGAATTGCAGCTATTATGCAAATTAATGAATTGAATGTGGTCAACATTGTGAGATTCTTGGAAATTGAGATGATTGAATTAAGAAGAATGAGTATATAATTAGTTATTTATATTTATTGATTAAACTATTTATTCATTTTTCATTTTTTATGTTTCAATATTGCTTTAAGAATGATATACTTAATTATAAATTTTATTTTTGTGGAGTAAATATGGATTTTGCAGCAATCGAAATTTAATAGAAAACTTTAAACTTTTAGAACCTTAAATTTTATTCTATTACATAATTATTTCATATGAGGTTACGTAATTTTAGAGTAATGTTTCAATTAATCGAATTTCTCGACATCTAAAGTTTAAGACAAAACTTTAATAGTTGTATATAGTATAAGTAAAGCTTGAGCTTAACTAAAATATGACTGTTATTCAATAACCAATCTTATTAACAAATTTGACGAAATAGATTGTTATTTATAAGTTCACTCTATTAACATTATGAAGTTTGAGCTGAGTTTGGATCAATTTATCAATTCTTAATAATTTTAAACCACTTTGTATTACCATGACAAACAGGACAATCCTTAAATTTTAAATATTCAGTACCTGATTTTCGTCTAGTATGTCTAGTAATTAAACCATTCTTTAAATCATCTTCCATGTTTTCAAATCCATTGAGTTCAAAATGAGGTAGCCAATTGAAAGGTAAATGGAAATGAATATGCAATAAATTCATCAGTATGTGAATTCTAATTTCTCGATCTCAATTTTAAAACTTTAATATATAGTAGTCAATGAAAGCGTGGGTTGTAAATTTTGATTTGGAATTGAAAAGTTTCAAGCTCGTTAGTCACAATACTTGTTCACTGCTTTTCTCTTGAGAAGTGGAAGAAGGAATTGTTCATTACCTTATCATGTAAGTATAAACTTTGAACATTTCTAATTCTAGATTTCGGTCCGGGTATTGATTAAATTTTTTGAGCCGTGCAATTCAACGCGGAATTTACTTCGGAAGATAACAATCTCTAGTCATGGTTTCTTCTTGAATCAATCTAAAAATGGTATTATTATACGACTGGGAACAATTCTTGATGAATCAACTTGTTGAATGGAAAGAGTCTTTGGAATGTCTATAGTTTGATGCCAAGGTAAATGAAAATCGCACGCAGAAAGTTTTGCGCGTCTCATTAACTATTTTCAATAATTTTATCATAATAATATTATTTGAATGTCCGCTTTACCATCATCTAGATCATCACATTCTCAATTTACTTCCATCAAACTTCCCTGACATTTCGCATATTAACACATCCCAATCTTTCGTACTACCAACATTATAAATTTCTTTGTCTCAAATCAATCTACACAATTAACTTAATGATAGAAGATAGTCTAAAAATATGTACTGTGTGTGCATCAAATAACAATAGATCAATGGAATCACATAAACAATTACTAGACGCAGGTTATAACGTTCATTCATTTGGTACAGGTTCTGCTGTTAGATTACCTGGACCATCTATAGATAAACCAAATGTTTATGCATTTGGAACACCATATGCTCAAATGTATAAAGATTTAATAAGTCAAAATCAAGGTAAATTATATGAACAAAATGGAGTAATGCATATGTTAGAAAGAAATAAACAAGTAAAAATTGCACCAGAAAAATGGCATCAAAATGAAAAATCAGGAAAATTTGATTTAGTTATAACATGTGAAGAAAGATGTTTTGATAGTGTTATTGAAGATTTAATGTTTAGAATGTATAATAAAAATCAACCTACAGATTTAAAACAAGTTGTTCATGTTATAAATATTGAAATTAAAGATGATAATGAAAATGCAATAATTGGTGGTAAAGGAATATTAAAATTAGTTAATATGATTCATGATTTCAAAAGGAAAAAATTAGAACAAAATCCTGATATTGAAGATGAAAGTGATATTATATTGGAAGATCAAATGATGAATATAATAACCGAATGGCAAAAGGATCATTCTCATTTACCGACTTTATACAGTGTTTCATATTATTGATTTAAGATTTGCATTCTTGAAGATCGGTCTACGTGAGATCGTAATTCAACGTCAAAACCAGAGCTAAGATAGCATTGGACCAAATGTCATTCGAAACTAGTTTAGGAACAATTTAATATCAAAACATGAGTCAAATGATCATTGATAGCATGGAAAATTTAGAATAGTTGAATTAAAACACTATTCTCTAAATGAATGCAGTCGAGCAATATATTTGGTTAATTTAATTCTTGAATTACATATACCAATCAATTTCAACGGAACTTAGCATAAAACTGGTGCATAGTTTTGGATGTTGCAAATATCAACTACAGTTTATTCTGTATATACAATTAATGTCTTAAAACTAGTTTACACGTCATGACCAATTTTCTCTGATTAAATCAATACGCGTTCTATTTTTTTTTTTTTTTAATATTTGAATTTAATAATGAACTTAATTTATCAATCAAATTTAATTTATCATTTCAATAAGTTTCAACGAACGACACAATCAAATATAAAATAATATGCAATGAACGGGGATCTGACACAACAAATACTGAAGCGAAGACGAGTAAGAGAACCTGTTCCATTCCAACCAGGGTTTTTAAGAAAGATTAGAGTATGGAATTTCACTACTTATTCATATACAGAATTCGTTTTATCTCCAACACTTAATATGATTATTGGTCCAAATGGTAGTGGTAAATCTACATTAGTTGCAGCGATATGTCTTGGATTAGCTGGTAATATCAAATTGATTAAGCGTAACAATTTAAAGTCAATGATCAAAACTGGTCATGAAAGAGCAGTAATTGAAATAACAATTGAAAATATTGAAGGTGAACCTCCTGTAACAATAAAAAGGGAATTTACTGCTAAAAATTCAACTTGGTCAATGAATGGAAGGGAATGTACTGAGACTGCTGTTAAAAATTTAAGACTTAAATTCAATATTCAATTAGATAATCTTTGTCATTTTCTACCACAAGAAAGAGTTGCTGAATTTGCAGGTTTATCACCAGAAAAATTATTGATAGAAACCGAACGTACTTTGGGAGATGGTCACTTATTGGCATTACACGAAGATCTAATTCTTGAAGATAAAAACTCTCAAGAATTAACAAGAAAAATTTCTGAATTAAAACAAAAATTGGAACAATTACAGGGAGATAAGGGAAAATTAGAAGAAGAAGCTAGGAAATTTGAAGCATATGAAAAAAAAGCAGACGAAATAGAAAAGCATCGTTCATTAATACCATTTGCTATATTTAATGATATAAAAAATCAAAGAGCTAATTTGAAAGAACAAAGAGATCAAGCGAAATTAAGGTTACGATCCTTTGATAAAAATTTTGATCCTTTAAGGCATGATTTAAAGAATGTGGAAGAAGCAATAAAGGAACAAAAAGGAATTAAACTCACAATAAGACAAGATCGTGATGCTATACAATCAAAGATCGAGGAATTAAGAAACAAGATAATTAATAAACAGGATGAAATTATTAAACTTTTGGAATCAGTCAAATCTTATCGAACCAGGGCCGAGCAGAAAAAGAAAGAGTTGGAATTAGTTAAAGAAGAATTAACAAAATTGAAATCACAAAGGGAAGGTATGAATGAATGTGACCAATCTCAACTTGACGTGTTGAATGATAAATACAAGGAAAAAAGAGGAGAATCAAGACAATTGGAAGAATCTTTACTGGATCGTCAACAAAAAATGACCGAATTAAAAAGTGATATTGGTGAACTGGATCATAAAGTTAGGAATCTCGAAAGAAAACTACAGGGAACTGATAAATTAGAATTATTGATATCGGAAGCACAAAGAGGAAATCGATACAAACTTCGTGATGACTCATATAAAAATCACTCAAAATTAAGGACCATTGAGCAATTTCATGGTCAATATTTCGAAGCACCAGTCATATCATGTAACGTGAAAGACCGGAGCATAGCCGCTGTGGTAGAGAAAGTCATTGATAACAACTCACTTTTTGCTGTAACAGTAACAAATGATAGGAGTTTAAGAATGATGAATGATTTTCTTAAGAAAACACAAACTAATATGCCAATTAGACAATTTCTGAGCTCAAATATTCCAAGATCAGAATATTCAAATGAACAATTAAAGTCTTTTGGATTTGAAGGTTACGTGATAGATCAGATAAAAGGACCAGCCGAAGTTTTGAGTATGCTTTGTGGAATTTCTAAACTTCATGCAATACCGTATAGTAGATCTGCTTTAACTTCAGACCAATTGGATAGGTTGAGATCCCCAAGAAATGGAGGTATTCGTTTCAAAAAGTTCATTGCAGGAGATACCTTGTTTAATGTCAAGCAATCATCGTATGGTTCAAAGCAAATTTTTTATGTCGCGGAAGATATTGGAAGAGCCAGTTTTTTCAACATATCTGGTATTTCAGAAGATGATAAAGCTAACTATACAAATCAAATTAAAAAGCTTAAAGCGGACATGGAAGAAAAAAGAGAAGAATACCAAAGTCACAAGACAGAAGCTTCTAATTTACACAATTCAATTCAAAATCTCAAAAGTGAAATGAACGATTTTAAGGATCAACAACGTCAATTACATGAAAGCATCAAGGCAATAGCTGCTTTAGAAACTAGGATAACTTCAAGAACAGAAAAAATAGAAAGACTAGAAAGGGAATCTAGTAAGGATTATAGTCAAAGGATTAAACAATATGAACAAAAGGTTCTTGAGGAATACAATAATTCATCTGAATTGTCAACTGAGATGGGTGAACTATTTGAACAATACTCAAATTGTCAAATTAAAGGTAATTTTATTGATCTTAAAATTATGATGTTGGAGAATAGAAAAAAATCTGCTGAAGATTTGATTCTTGAATTGCAGTCAATGGAAAATGAATTGAGGGAGGATTTCCAAAGATATAAAGACCAGTATGATAAAATCAAAGATTCAGCGGAATATAGAGAGTATAAAGAACGAAATGATGCATTATCACTCGAGGAAAAAGAAACATTAAGAGAATTAGCTACACCATTTACTGAAACTGGAACTTTTACAGAAAAAACAATAAGAACCAAAATATCTCATTTAGAAGATGAATTATCATTATTATCTACTGCTGATAAAAATTCAATAGATGCATTGAAAAAGAAATTGGAAGATATAAAAATAGTTGAAACTGACTTGCCTATATTTGAACAACAAAAAGCAAATCTTGACACTCGCATCGCAGGATTGTTGACAACATGGGAAAGTGAATTATCTGAATCAGTTCGTCAAATTTCATTGTCTTTTAGTAAAAGATTTTCAAAAGTTGCAAGTGAAGGTAGAGTTGAATTATACAAGAGTGATAGATTCAAAGATTGGAAATTACAAATTTTAGTTAAATTTAGACAAGAATCGGAATTAAAAGTTTTAGATAATCAATCACAATCTGGTGGTGAAAGAGCTGTTTCTACAATTTTTTTCATAATGTCATTACAAGGATTAACTGATGCCCCCTTTAGAATAGTTGATGAAATAAATCAAGGTATGGATCCTAAAAATGAACAAATGGCTCATAGGTATTTGGTTCATACTGCTTGTGAAAATAATAAATCACAATATTTCTTAGTTACTCCAAAATTATTAACAGGATTATATTATCATCCTGATATGGTTGTTCATTGTATTTTTACGGGTCCTTTAATTGAAGAAAATGATGATAAGAAAAAAGAAGGATTTTTGGATTTTGTTCAAAAATTAGTTTCAGTTTAATTGTACAAGTTTTAGTTTTCTATATACATGTGTTAATTTCTATTTTAAAATATTATCTCGATAACTTTGTAGTCTATTTATACACTCTTCATCTCCTAGTAGTTCAATTATACTCGGAATTGGTAACCCACTTTGACCATTACTTAAACTGGCTCGTAATGTCATGAAAATGTCCTTCTTTTTGAAAATTCCCAGACCTAATTCTTCCTCAATGACTTGATTCAATGGTGCAAGTTTTGCGCTTTCAAGTACCTGATCAATGATTTTTTTGCTAAGTACGACATCTCTTGGTGGTTTCAAGATAGTATTCTTAACGTCTTTGAACAAATACTCATGTTGCTTGATGTCTGATATTTTCGAAATATTTGGGGCCAATAATTTTGTAATTTTGATTAGATATGATTTGTCTTTCCCATTGCTATATTTCAAAAATCCAGGCAAGTAATCATCTATTAATTTATCAAACTCTTCTCCACCAGTTTGCACAATTTTCAGAAAATGTTCCTTTTGAAAAAAATGTAATTTCAGTTGATTAACTTTCACATTACCTTTAGTTAAATGATTTAATGAAAAATTTTGCACAAGCGATTCGAGCGTCATAACTTCACTAAATTTTTCATTTAATTCTCGGGAAGGTGCCCAACCAAATAAGGCAACAAAATTGATTAAAGCTTGTGGTAAAATTTCCTGTTTTTGTAATTCCAAAATATTGAAATCTCCTTTCCTTTTCGATAGTTTCTTATCTTCTAATGAAGTTAACAATGGTATATGAATATATTGAGGAGGTTCCCAATCGAAAGCTTTGTACAAAGCTATGTGTTTTGGAGTTGAAGGTAACCACTCCTCACCTCTTATAACATGTGTGATTTTCATTAAATGATCATCAATAATATTTGCAAAATGATATGTGGGCATTCCATCATTCTTGATAATAATGAAATCATCGAATCTTTGATCTTTTGAATTGTATTGAGGTTGTAGGTTTAATTCTCCATGCAATAAATCATTGAATTTGGGATAATGGTGTGGTGACTTGAATCTTATGACGTATGGTCTATCCTCGGTTGACTCATTTGTACTCAAACATTTTCTATCGTAAGTGACATTCGTTGGAGGTTTCAATAATCTGGCGGACTCTCTCAATTCAATCAATCTTTCTTTTGAACAGAAACATTTATAAGCTAAACCTTTCTTCAACAAAATGTCAGCATATTCCGCATAAATCTCTTTCCTTTCAGATTGTCTATAAGGTCCATATTTACCTCCATCATTTGAAGACTCATCAATTGACAAGTTACACCATTTTAATGTATCAAATATATTCTTCTCTGCATCACTATTTAATCGAGATCGATCAGTATCTTCAATTCGTAGTATGAACGATCCACCAGTATTCTTTGCTAGTAAGTAGTTGTATAATGCTGTTCGTAAAGAACCTAAATGTAAATAGCCAGTGGGGGAAGGTGCAAATCTTGTTCTAGCGGGAGCAGTTGGATGAATAGAATGCTTTGTCTTTGTTTTTATTTGGTATATGTCATCATTGAGATTTGTCGATGTTGAAGTGGAATTGAGCCTGATAGGGAAAGATGTACGAGTAGGTAGTCGACATCTAAGCCGTGTGATAGTAGATATTAAATTGACCATATATGGTAAATACCAAAATGTTTCAGGGCCAGTTTTAAAATTAAAATAGCTTTCATAAATCCTGTATAAAAGAATCATCTGAAACCTTAAGAGGCAATGAATATGGTCCAGACATATTACCATCTTTGAGGTAACAAGCTAACAAAAGTTGTCTCTTTTACTCACTGGCTACTTTTTCGGGCCTCCTTATGGCCCACTATGAGCGTAATAAAGTTCTTTTCTTCTTGAAACAAATACAAACTGAGATATCTTCAGATTCCTTGAATGGGAACCACACTTCTAAACTGAGGTACATTAAAGCTTGGTTTTGATGCTGGCAGTATGAACAGATATTTTTGAGTTCGATTAGAGAGCCCTCATACTATCCGGTACATTACTATATGACTTCTATAGTGCTTTCACTAGTGCAAGTGCTTTCACTAGAACCAAAAGTCGTCATAGGATCCCTAAACATACTCAATAGAACCTCATCGATACTCAAACTTATACCGTACTAGTAACTGAAAGGATTGAGTTGATTGATCCACATATGCACTGAAAGCATTTGTCTTATTAGGCTAAATATGTTACATGGCATGATAGTCCTTTTAAATTCAAAATGACTTCATTATGAGCTAATTAATGTCGCATAGTGACATTTTAAGTTTATCTTATAACCCCCTAAAATATTTTTTATAAAAAACGGGATTTTTCTAGATAACCAAAATTTATTGCCATTATAATTATTTGATGTTAGGTGATAATCAATTACAATTGTAACATTTAAATAAGTATAAACAAATATTTATATCCAATATGTGTGGCAAAAAAGATAACTGTTGTGCCTCAGAATCACAATCACACTCAGATCTGCAAAAAAACAACTTCCCATTTCCAAATGATGAAATAGATAAGTATGTTGAGAGTTTTGATAAAGTATTATCCAACATTGGGTCAATTACAAATGCTATTGTTGATGTATCAATGGACGCAGGTAGGGAGTTAAATGATAAGGCAAAGCAATGGTCAAGTAATTGGTTGTTCAACAATCATTCAAAAGATGATGATTTTGAGAATTTCGTTAATGAAAAGAGTAACGATTCCAAAACTTATGAATTTCCTTCATTTTATCAAACAAGGGATTCTGCTTTTAATGGAGACTGGGAATCGGGTTCCCCATTTAAAGAATTTTTCAAAAATTCTCCTTTCTTTCAAAATGCTCATTTGAAGTTTGGTGCTACTCCTTTTGGTTATAGATCCTACAAAGGACCATCAATTCGTCAGTATCATGATTGTTTAGATAAACATGGAAAATCCATTTGGGATGACCAAGGATATTGGAGATGTCTTTTTCCAGAGTCTACAATCCCAATTGATTTGTTGAAATTCAAAAATGAGTATTTTAAAGATCAGATTATCACTAAAGAAGATTTCATGAATCAAATGCATCAATTAGGTGAAAGTGAAAAGAATCCAATTGTCGACTTACAAAAGAATGGGAAATTTTTCAATAAGTATGAAGATTATTTAAGTTGGAAAAAGGATCAATATTCTGAATATAAGAAAAAGAAAGAAGAAGAAGCTAAGACAAGAGCTGAAGCAAGAGCCAAATATTTACAAGATTTGAAAGAAAAACAAAATACACAAGCAAAATCTGGAGGTGAAAAACATGATTCAATAGTATCAAAATTTATAACCTCCTCCTCAATAAAGTCAAATATGTTTACTGATTCAGAAACTAATGAAATTAAATTGGTTGAGGACAAAAAAGAATGTTATAATGATGGTGATTGCATCTTTACTAAAATCACCAGATCAAAACCAATTGGAGCTAGGGATTGGGTGAATGTTGAAGAACGTGTTGAAAACTCGAATTCCACTAATTTACTCACCAACAATGAGAATACTTCGAGTAATGCCACTGACAATAAAGGTTGGTTTTGGAAATAATTGATTTATGCTCCAAGGTTTTTTTATTTCTACAAGTTTGGTTTGGAGATGTAGGTCTGGTTTTATTTCTGGAGTATTCTATTACTCAACATATACATGTATATAGCTTATTTTGAATAACGATTAATTTTACTATTTACGTTTTGTCTTGTAATCTACTCTCAAACTTTACTTTATGAATGTTTAAGATTATCACCAAAACGTTTTTTCTTTGATTCTCACTCTCGAACTTTAACTAAAATTAAGACCAAAATAATTGATATACCAAATAGATTAAGAATTTCAATTGCAACTAACAACTAGATTTTGGAGAAACCATATCGAGTACTTTGCAACTTTTTGTCACGTTACAGCAAACTTCAAGTCAAAGATAGTGAACCGATCCATCAACTTCATATGCATACAAAATCATGAATCCATTAAATAAAATAATATTCTTATCAGCATTTCTAGCCACAGGTTTTCTATTAATATTGCTATCATGCGCCCTATTTAACAATTATAGACCAATGTGGGTGATTCTTATATTTTTAATAGCTCCATTACCAAATATAATAGCAAATTCAATAGAAAATTCAAGAGATTATAATTTTTTAACTTTTAATGATTATGGGAATTCAAATGAAGGTAATCTGAGTCCATTACAAGAATTTTCAAAGTTTATAACGGGATTATTGATTATAAGTGGGATTGCTTTACCTTTAAGTTTTTACCATTGTGGATTAATTGAAATGGGGTCGTTAATAATGAGTGTACTGGGAGGTTTAATTGTATACGGGGCCATCATTATATTCATTTGGTTCTTTAGTAATGAAGAAGAGGAAAATGATGAGTTTAATTTTTAAAACATCAAGACTATTATAAGATAAGTACTAAGTAACTTTAATGATAAGAAATAGAAAGCAAAGAAAGAATCATGTATTATTTATAATCTATCATGGATAATGCTTCGAGTAAGTAATTTTTAACTTCTTCTTCTCCTCCAAATGTATCTTCAATTGATTTTTTCAAACCTTGACTATAAACTCTTAGATTTTTTGCAATGGGTCCACCTCTTGCCATTGTTGCAACAATATTTCTTTTAAAAGATTGAGATAATTTTTGCCAAAACAAAAGATCTAATGATTTGCAGTTGTAATGATTTAGTATTATAGTTCCTAGCTTTTCGTTTATATCGGTATCGTTATTGAACTGCCACTTTTGTAATAATTCATTTAGACTCGCGAAGTATAGATCATTATTTTGTTTAATTTCAGTGATTATGGATGTAAAATTTCTCGGACTTTGCAATGCCTTAGTCATTTGATTATTACTGATGTTCAATTCTTTTTGTATAGTTGATTTATCGAAAATTGTGAAAAACTCATTGGTATCTAAAATATATAATGCTCGTAGATTATTGTATAGTTTCAAATTTTTATGATTTATGGATACAACTCTATTGAATTCATTAATTATTGTTGAACTACAATTTTGAATTAAGTTTTGTTTTCTTGTATAAGCAATTTGTTCATAGTCTCTTATTAGCTTGATGGACATTATGTTGTTCTTCTCTTTTATATCTTTCTTCAGACTCTCATACAATTTAGATAGCTGAATGTATAATTTACTAATTTTTACTAAATCTTTGTCGTTACTATCATTGCTTGTAGTTGATAAATCTTCCAATTGTTGAATTATAAAAATGAAAAAAGAAGCACTTCTCAATAATTCTAAAGTATGAAGTAGATTTTTCAATGCATTAGTCAATCTTTGAGCTTCATCATATGGTTCGATATACTCTTTCTTGATCTTGTCAAATTGTTTGTTAATGGTATCCAAATTAGGGTTGATTTGTTGTTCTTGGATTTGTTGATATTGATTGATCTGTACAAAATTATTAATCAATGCCTCATAATTATTTGATGATATATTTTTTATCCTTTTATCTAACTCGATCAAATCATATTTTAGTTTCTTAATTGGAGTTTGGAAATCTATTTCTTGATTTTCATTACCATTGGATGCTATTAATAGGGAGTTTGCAAAACTTGTTGAATTGAAATCCGGCTCCAAATATGCTTCAAAATCTTCTAACTCATTACTTAAATTGGCAGTAGGGACGACCATTGATGAAAAATGACTAAATTTTCTAGATTTTTAATGAGGAACAATTCGGTCGATTTGTTTGAGTTTGATGTTGCAAATCGCGATCTATTTTTACGAATCACACAAAACATCTTTGACCTTGTCAGAATAAAAGTACAAATTTAAAAAGGAATAATACAAAGTTGGCTATGCTGGCCGAGATTTATTACAGTCATACTTACTCAGTCCTATACTTTGGCTTTTGTTGTACTTGATTCTTGTTTTTAGCAAATTTACCATTTGGTTTATCGTTTTTAAAAGACTTCTTATTAACTCTTCCGAATTTCTTATCAGAAGCACCACCACCAGTTGTCTTGAATTTATTAAATTTACCATATTTTTCTTGTTTAGCTTTTGCTTTTCTATTTTTCTCTTCTTGTTTTGCAATTTTTATTCTTTCCAATCTTCGTTGTTTACAATATATTTTACTTTCTCTTTTCTTCTTCCCAGGTCTTTTCGATTTTTTTAGCTTTTCCTTCGCTAGTATCTCTTCTATTTTTTGATTATGTTGATTCAAGTTTATTACTTTTCCAGGTGATTGTGATGGTGATGATAATTTTAAGGTGATTTGTGAATATATGTCATTATATGATACTGCTACTTGTTCAAATTGAAATTTTTGATCTGATGTATATGATGCAAAATAATACGAATCCGGTCTCTCGTTATTGATTCTTTCTTCAGAGTGTTCACGTAGTGATATTTTTTGTACTGATTGATGTTGTTGTGTTTTAGATCTTCCTCTTTCCTCAGTTTCTTGAGTGTTCGGTTTTGTTGTAATAGACACTGATGATGCAAATAATGGAAAAGCAAATTCATCTTCTGGTTCCTTTTCTTCAGCCTTTTCATTTTTATTATGTTCATCTTCTTTATCAACTTCCACAAACTCAAAATCTAATGATGGTGCAATATATTGATCATTGTCATCATTTTCTTCTTCAGACTCACTATTGTATAAATTCAGTCGACTCGTTCTTGTAAAATGTTAGTAATTCATTTATCTCCCAGTAAATCAATGTCAAACATACATTTTCTCTCCCATTGGTGATTAATGTGAACTTTTCAGCCTTGAATATTGTTTTACAGCTTATAAATAATGTATTTCGATGCCATAAATTTTGCTACCAAAAAATTGATTTTGCAACCTTTATCACTCGATGTAATTGAAAAAGAGTTCGATTCATACGGATAAATAAATTCAATAAATATATTCATTAAATTATACAGCATTATTTGTCATTATTCTTTTCTTTTTTTTAAACTGATACATCCATTACCATAAAGGATTATTTGTACTTTTTATGGTATTGACAATATCTTTACGATAACTTAAATGAGGAGGAATAAATTTTAAAATTTCAATATTATCTAAATTTTCAACATTTGAAGCATGAACTAAATCAATTGTACTTTTCTTAACATCATCATCAAACCCAGTTAAATCATCAAGTAAAACTTCAACAGATTTATTCTTTTGTTTAATATTTTCATAAACAAATGGAAATTGATTTTCAATTAATTTAATTGTATCTTCATATTTAACAAATTTAATTGAAAGATTATAAAAAAGATTTTTATCATTTTTTTCAGTTCCAATAAAATTTTTAAATAATTTCCATAATTTTGATTTTTGTTCATTTTCAATGATTATTGAATTTGATAAATTATTATTTTGAAATTCTAAATTTGAAATTGGAGTTAAAGTAATTAATGATAATTGTAAATCTAAAACATATTTTTCATCATCAATTATAAAAATATAAAGTGGTGCATATTTTGAAATTGATGAAGTAGTAGGTTTTGAATTGAATTTAATTTTACGCAAACCAGTTGGGTAAAATTGATATACTCTGTTTTTATTTTCTTTGGCTTGTTGTGTATCGGTTGATTCTATCTTTTTAGGAATATTTTGAACCACATCTATCACTTCTTTAGACTCAGATGGTTTCTCGGTAGGTATTGATGATTTATCATATGTATTTTCCTTCAATTCGTCTGAAATCGTTTCATCTGATTTCGCGATTGCATCTTCAGTTTTGGTCCTGTCATTATTTTCTAAATCTTTCTTCTCTTCTTCAATTTTAATTTCCTCTGCTTTTTTCTCTTCTTCTTCTTTCTTCTTTAATTCTTTTTCTTTTTCTATTTTTAAAAACATTTCTTTTCTAGCTTTCTTTTTAGCTTCTGCTTTTTCTTGCCATATTCTAGCTTCTTCTGCATTTTTAAGTTTCAATTCTTCTTGAGCAGGAGTTAATGGTGGAGGAGATTTTGCCTTTTCAACAGGTTTTGTGGCAGTAGTTGATACTGAAGCAGGTGATAATGATTTTTCTACTTGTGAAACTGGGGGTTTGTAAAATGAATTTGATCTTTCTTTATGAACAGTTGGTGTTTCTGTATTCAGTTTGTCTTTACCAGATGATACGTTATGTTTTAAATTTGAGATAACTGAAGTGGACTTAGATTTCTTTAATGGATGTTGGTCATCATCATTGGAATCAATATGTTTTCGTTTCTTATCATCTTCATTGCTTTTAACTTTTTTCATTTCCAATTTACTATCACTTAATTTTCTTATATCATCTGTACTTTTATTTTTCTTGAGATCAGTTTTGCTTTGGTTGCTTCTAATTTTTTTAACTTCCAAGTTGTTCATATATTTTTCATTTTCATTTTCAGGTTCCGAATTATGATTTTCTTGATCAATATCCATTTTATCTTCATTCTCCTTTAATTCCTTTTCAACTTCTTCTTCAGATTCATCCGAAACTGGAACAGATGGTGCTCTAGATGAAGGTTTTGAAGTAATTCTAGAAGTAACTCTTGATGATACTGTAGATATAATTTTTGTACCACTTTTTTTTTCCATGTATTGTTTAATCAATTCAATTTCTTTTAAATTAAATTTTGAAGAATGTTCAGCAATTTGTAAAGCATTTAAACCATCTTTTTTTCTAATTTTAAAAGGATCTGCACCCATTGTTAATAATGATTTAACAACTTCAATTTGCCCACGACCAACACAACTTAATAAAGCAGTAACACCACATGAATTTTCAGTATCAATATTATATTGAGTTGGATTTAATCCTAATGCAATATCAATTAATTCAGAATGTCCATTTCTTGCAGCTATTATTAATATATCTGGTTTATCTTCTAAACTATTACCTGAAACAAAATGGTTTGCAACTAATTCCTTTTGATTTTCAGCAGCCCATTTAAAAATTCCTTTTCTTTTAATTAATTCTGCAAAATAATTTTCATTTGGATCATCAACTACAACAAAGTCATTTTCAATAGATTCACTTTTTGAACGACCATGAGAAATTTGTCTATTAGTAATTTTATTATTAGCTTCTTCTAAAGCTTGAATAATTTCATCATAACCTTCTTCATCTGCATGTTCATTATAAATTTTAGTCAAAGCAGTAAAACCATCAATATTAAAAATTGTAGGATCAGCATTATTTTTTAATAATATTTTTACAGTTTCAAGATGTTTATTTTCAGCGGCATCAATTAATGGAGTTTCTGAATCACCAGCTTCATCAGCTTTTGCATTCACATTAGCTCCATGATCAATTAAATATTGTACTATTTCAGAATGACCTTCTAAAGCTGCTTCATGTAAACAAGTAAAACCACAAAAATCTTTTTCATTAGCATTTGCACCACGACTTATATATTCTTTAACATCTTCAAGACTCCCTTTTTTACAAGCCCGTTGTAATAAGGATCTACCACTTGAATCACGTTTAATTTTATAAGGAGTTTTCTTCATTGATTTTCCAGGTAGTAATTTTTTGTCAGATTTAGATTTTGTTTCCTTCTTGTTTGTTGAAAATTCATTATCTTCTTCTATGTCTTCTTTATTATCAATTTCTTCATCAGATGAATCAACAATAGTCTTTTTACGTTTTAATAAATGACGATCATTATCAATTGGAGTTTTTTTGATCAAATTTCTACCATGATTTAGTCTTGGTGGTGTACCTATTAAAGTTTCAGTTTCAGAAAGGTTGCTTTTGTCTTCGTAATCCTTATCATGTTCTCTATCGTCATTAGTTTGACTTTCAGATATTGGACCTAAATCACTCATTGTAAAATCTTTGTCTACTTGAGAGTCATGTATTGGTGATAAAATAGAACTATCAGTGAAGTAGTCATCTTTTTGTAAGTTAGTTTGAGCTGTCATGTTTAAGTCTAGTTTTTCATTATTGTTCTGGGCATTGTGATCGTCTTCAATTTTAGTATCTTCTTCTGGATCTATACGTTTCTGTTCTTCAATATTGGCTTCGAGAACCGATGGTAATTGTTCTTCATTATCCTTCATTTCTGTATCACCATCATCATCTAACATATTAAAAGTATCCTTGGTTTCATTAAAAGGATTAGATGTTTCTTTATGATCAGTATCAACAATTTTATTAGAATCCTTATCATTTGGTTTCTCAATTACATCAATTTCCATTGCATCTTCATCTTGATTTGGTCCAACTTTGAGCTTTTCAGAAAAACTTGGATTTTTTTGGTAATCATCTTCTAATTTATTTTCATCTTTATCATTCGAGATTTTTTCATCACCTTTGTCTCTTTCTTCCCGATCTTCATCCGCTTGTTCTTGTTCTGGAGTTGATTTGTTGTTTCTTAATTCAGGTAAAGTAATTGAATTTTCTTCATTAACTTTTTTCTTCTCTTTGGATTTTTTTAAATAATCATTAAATGAAGTTCTTTTTATTGATGAAGCATTAAGTTGAACCGGAGATGAATTTAAAGAATCATTAGGTTTTAATTTGGGAGTTTCTTCAGTTTTATACTTGTCATTAGGTTTGTTGGTTTGTGAAGCTTTGGTATCATCTTTTTTATCAAGAATGAAACCATTAGAATTATTTGATTTTTCATTGACTGCATTAGCTTTTTCGTCTGACAAGGGTGATTTGGATTTATCTAATGTTGTAACTGGATCTTTCAATTTGAAACCATTATCCTGATCAATTTTAGATTTCAAAGTATCTGAAATTCTCTCATCATTTGAATTAGATTTTGATTCTCTTCTTAAATCTACTTCTTCTTTTTTTCTAGATTCCGACTTTGGATCAATTCTCTTAGTTTCAACTTTATGATCTTCCTTTTTAATATATTTATCATCAGTAGATGACTTTCTAGAATCCCATCCATACTTACTTGAACCACTATTGTTAATAACTTTATCAGCCAAAGATGATTTTCTTGAATCCCAATCATATCTTGAAGAAGAATCACCACCACCACTACCAATAGAATCAATTGAACTCTTTCTTGAATCATTTAATTTTGAATGTGAAGGGTTGGTAGTAGAAGATAAAGAAGATCTTTTTAAATCGTATTTTTCTTTCTCTTTGAGAAAAGTTTCTCTATTTTTATCTCGAATTGGTCTTTCACTAAAACTTGATTTTCTTGATGGTGGTAACGATGAAGTAAATTCTTTTTTACGACCTGTTTCCCAACTTGATTTTCTTGATGTTGGTATATATGTCGATGTTGATTTTGACGTTGACTTTGAGGTTGATGAATTAGGTACTTTAACAGCATTATTTGATATTCTTCTTTCATCTTTAAATGAAGATAAAGGATCAGTTACAGGTGATTTTTCTTTGATATAAGCTTCTGGCGTTGTTTGTCTTTTAAAATTGAAATCTTTTCTATAACTTCCATAAGATGATGTACTTGCACCTGATCTAGTTATAAATTTATCTGATCCTCCTGTTTTATTACTATTACTTGATTCGGTAGGGTATCTCGATAAAGATGATGATGAAAATTCATTTTTTCTTCTTATACTACTTGCACTAACAGGTACGTTATTTGATGACAGGTTAGACGTGTAATATGAGCTAGTGCTTGATCTATGTCCATTTTCTCTATCATTTTTACTTCCATTAGTGGTAGTATTGTTTCCATAATGTGAACTTGAAGATTTTGAAGTATATGAATCATTATATCGAGATTTGTAACCTGATCCAATATAATAATCTCGTCGAGTTTCACTACTTCCTCCTCCCGTGGTATTAGATGCTGTTCTTGATTGATATGAGTTTGATGGTTGATTTAGTGTAGATGATGATGTAGATGATGATGATGGTTTACTACTATCGGTTTTGGATTGTTGATCATGAAGTTTTCTTGAGCTTGAAGAATTATATCGTGGAGTATAGTGGCTTTTGTTGCCATCATAAGACATGTTTTGGTTTTTGGTATGAACTACTATTGATGTATGTTCTTTGAGTTCTATATGGCTGGTTTAATATTGCGAATAATAAAAGATTGACTTGTGATAAATGTAGTATATGAGTCCTATATGACAATCTGTGAGATTAATAAAATCATTCAAAGTAAAACGCTTTCAAATGATTACGCCTCTTGATGATGTTTTTTGATGTTACAAATTATTAAATATTTCACTGAAATTAGTCTAATTTTGAAACAAGTATTTTTGAAACATCTTTGTCATACAAAAAGGGGTAGTGCAAATTTGTTAAATTACTGCAGTATAGAATCAAATAAACAAAATTTTCAACATTTCAACCTATCTTGAAGATATTGACAATATTCACAATTACAAGACTTTTCAAGATGGGACTGAAGTAGATGAGGGAGAGGACAATTGCATACACAATTACTAATCTACCCTGAACTTATCGAACAATACTTTAATGCACAAGACAAATGACATAATCATTGTAACTTGCACTACACACAAGATTTAAACGACAACATTCAACAATTGAAACAAGATCTGGTATTCACAACTTGGAGGTCACAATGGAACAATCTTATCAGAAATGATAAGCTGGGACTCCACGACAAGGAGAACAACTATTACAATCTTATCAGAAATGATAGGCGGTGACTTCACGACAAGGAGGAAATATTTTACAATCTTATCAGCAATGATAGGCGGGGACTCCACGACAAGGAGGAAATTATATCACAATCTTATCAGAAATGATAGGCGGTGACTCCACGACAAGGAGGAAATATACTCACAATCTTATTAGAAATGATAGGCGGGGACTCCACGACAAGGAGAACAATTATTACAATCTTATCAGAAATGATAGGCGGTGACTCCACGACAAGGAGAACAATTATTACAATCTTATCAGAAATGATAGGCGGTGACTCCACGACAAGGAGCAAAAATGACAATTCAAATACAGGAACAAGTGCTTATACAGGAACAAGTGCTTATCTTTTTAAAAAGTTGATCAATATCAATATCATTTAATTTGAAATTTATGCTCAACAATCGAATCATATTAGAGTGATTATCTAGTGGTCTTGTTGAATATTATCTAGTGGTTCTGGAATTCAACAGGACCATCCTGACTGACTATTATGAGGGTATTGTGATGGTATATGTTATTTTAATACATGACTAATGATATCATGTAGGTAGAAGCCTATGCTCCTGGGGAACTAAAAAGCAAAGGTTCCTTACAAATTCATCAATGAATGCTGAAAATAGTTGCATTAGTAGAAACTACAAACAGAGCTATGAAACTTAGAGATACAATTCTAGCATTGGATTTCACCAGTACCAAGGTTACAATATTTGAAGATAATAAACTAGCTATCAAAAATACATATAATCATAAGATAAGTAGTTTAAGAAGATCAATGAAGATAATTTGTGATTGGGTCCTTGTCAAAAAGATACTATCAGTGATTAAATGTTAGATCATTGTTTCTTTAGCTTTTACATATTTTCTTTTGCTTTTACATATTTGACCAAAATATTATGGTAAAATATGTAAAAGCAAAAGAAAAAATAAGCAAAGATATTTTTCCTAATTAATCGTGCAAGTGATTTTATCTACTTGGCAATTTACTTCATAATTCTTAATTGAATCATGATTGCATAGACTTATATTGAAAAGTAATCAATTCCTATTTTCAAATCTAATCCAAACGTAATTAGCGCCTATAAACAATAACTAGAATCCACGATATTCAAGATCCCATAGCCAGAAGTTATGTATGTAATCAAAACAGTTTATCTATACGTAAGTGAATAGCATTTCATATACAACCTGATAGCTCGACACATTATATTATTATATTATCTTTCACCTTTTTATCATTTTTCATTCGTTAGTAACCAAACTTTCCGAACGATTACTAATATCAAAGCAATCGAGAAGGGCTGTAGTCGAAATACTCTGTAAAAACCAATGCATATAAGTCTTTTTTCAATAATTATTGTTTCTACTTGCCTATAAGTAGTAAAGCACAAGAAAAGAGTTCGATCAGAGGTGTCGACCATTTCTATTGCAAATACTACAAATCTCAAAGACAATACATAAATATTTGTCATATCATAAAATTACTTATATTTAAAATATTACTATAACTATTTCCAAAAAGCCAAAGTTATAATTACCTTTACACCAAGTAGTATCTATCTTCCTCAAAGCCCCCGATTCTTAAAGTTGTATTATCTCATTATTATATATTTTTTAAATTCCAATTGAAGTAGGAGGAGAATTATTTAAAATTTGATTAGTTGTAAATTCAAAATTATTATTTAATTTATCACCAAATTCCATTAATTCAAAAATAAGTGACATATTAGGACAAATTCTATCACATTTATCAACCACCACCATATCTTCATTATTATTATTATTATTCTTTTTGTTATTATTATCACCACGAACTTCGTCAGTGGTGGATGTTCCATTTTTTAACATTTCATAAGCTTCATTTACTCCAATTTTAAATTTTTTCATAAAAAATGCAACTATTACACAAGCAGATCTTGAAACTCCACATTGACAATGAATTAAAATTTTTAAACCTTGGTTGTAAAACTGGCTAATTTTTGAAATTAAAAAATCCAAGTCCTTTGAAATCGGAGAATTATGTGACCAATTTAATTGAATATATTCTTTCTTGTTTGGTTGTTGATTCTTGAGTAAGTGTGATAAATTTGTACATTCTTTTGCAACATTTATAATTAAATTATATTCATTTATATCAATTTTATTTTTAGGATCAGAATATAAAAAAATTAAATTATTCAATACATTTCTTGGACCATTTGGGTAAGCGTTAATTAATGTTGATTCTTGTAATTCTTCTGGGATATTATTATTAAATTTATTTGATTGATATATAATATTTTGTGATAAATTAGATTCATTATGATTATTGTTATTAGTTTGGGTATCATTATTTGAATTTCTTCTTTTATTTATTTCTTCTTTATTAAAACTTGTTTCTAATGGTGATTCAATTGACATTTTTTTAATGTTTCTCAGTAATTTTGTTGTTGGTGATGATGAATTAGATAATATTTGATGATTTGATATTATTGGACTTTGTAATCTTGGTGGGGTAGATAAAGGCAGTAATTTTGAAGTTATTGCAAATGGTGGAGGTGCTGGTGGTATTATTCTTTCATTTTGTTGTATCTTGGTATCATTATTATCTATATCTTTTATATCACTAATTGATGAAATTGAATCATATTCTGATTGATTGTTGATTTGATTTCGCTGATTCATTGGTGGGAATTTATAATTCGTATTTGATGATGTTTGTTGTGGCTGTTTTAATGATGAATTTTGTGAGTTTAATGTTTGTTGTTGATTTAAAGTAGGAGGCTGATTAGGAGTATGAGTTACTGATGGTGTATTTAAAGATTCATCATTGAAAAATGAATTTGATGTTAAATGTTGTGGTGGTTGTATAAAATTAATTGATTGTGATCTAGTTGGAGAATCTAGAGAAGAAGACATTGATAATTTATTTCTCTTTGATGCTAGATTAGATTTATGAGACAGTTGTTGCGGTTGTTGAGGTTGTTGTTGATGCTTTGATGATGAAGACGAAGAAGAACCATTTGAATCATTTAAATTTAAAGATAAATTTTTCATATTTCTATTTGAATTTAAAGAATTTATTATTCTTGAATGTTTTGGTGAATAATTAATTAAACCAGGTGATGAGTTAATTGAACCATTTGATGATATTGATGAAATTGAAGATTGATAACCATGTGATGATGATAACATATTAGTAGTTGGTGGTTTTTGTAATGAATATGATGAAGTTGAAAGTAATGAATCTTCATGATGTTGTGTTATTGATGAGTTTATTTGATCATTCATAATTTCATCAAATCTATTTCCATGTGTTGATTTTGGTATATTAGAACTATCATCATCTTCTTCTTCGTCAATATGAATCTGATCATCATTTAAAGATAAATTATGATTAGTCTTTGGGGTTACTAGCTTATTATTATTTTTACTTTTTTGATATAATAATAATCTCGAAGGTGAATTTGAAGGTGATCTTAAATTTGATTCATTTGTTGATGAATTTTCAAAACTAAATTGTCTTTTATGATTTAAATGTAATTGATTATTTGAATTATATAGTATATCATCTTTTTCTGATGTATTTAAAGAATTTGAAGTCATATTTTCATATTTATTTGATTTAATTGGTGAGTGAATCTTTCTACTTTTATGAATTTTATAATTATTAGGAGAAGTAGTATTTATTTTTGAATTATTTTTACTTGTATTTGTTGTAGTAGTACAATATAAAGTGTTTGACATGTAGTCCTAGTCTAATGGTAATGATGATGTTTTTTAATTCTTTAACTGAGGTTACACGTATAGAATGGTTGAAAGTAGGGAACTATTCTGTATTTATTGAGTCAGTGTCCTGGATAATATATATTTTGTTGATATGATAGTATTATTTAAATATTTAGTGATTAAGTTTTAAAACTGAATGTAAATGTATGATAAGGTTTTAAATAACTTCAAAAAACTAGGTACAACTATCTGTTTGATTCTTGAACTTCAACTTTAACCTAATACTCTATTTTTAAATATACTTGGTTGTTGCTCTGTTTGGTTGGTTGTAACAAATAAGTTGATGATAATAAATTTTGGTTGTAAGTTTAAAAAATATAATTTTTTTGAACACAAATTAGAAAATTTAATTTAATTTAATTTTTAACGTGTTTAATAAAACAATAGTTAAAGAGTGTTTCAAATGAAGATGTTTAAATTAATATTGGAATTAATTAGAGAAAGATCGTTACTTCTATTATTAGATTCAAAACAAGAGTTACTCCAGCCACTTATATTCTCTGTATACGCTGAACTATACTCAGTAAAAATTAATGATCCTCAAATACAACATAACTAATAAAGCCAAGGGCTTAAAACTTGGGGCTAATATAACAGCTGAAGCAAGGATAAAAATTTATAATCAATTATAAATAGAAATATAATTATGAAATTGTATTAATAATAAGATCAACAACAATTGAGAATCTAAATTTAAAACTTAAGTTCTTCTTATTCATCTATCTTCAAGTTGTAAAGTAATAATCAGGTAAAATTTAAAATGTTCCTTAAAAATAAATATTTCATAGTACAAAACAAAATTTGGTGCATAAAGTGAAGATTTAGATCCGAGTAATTTTTTACATACAACTACTGAATCAAATCTTACAATTCAAGATCTATGGATAAGTGCTTATTAAGCTAAACCTCAAATGATATTAGAAATTCAATCATTCATTCATAAATAAAACATGAAAAAGAATTTTGGCTTCGTCTTTTTTGTTAGGATCGACCAAAAAAAAAAAAGGATTGCCAAATTTTTTGCCATGGCTAAGTAAGGTAAGACCAATAACGTAGTATCAGGCGGCAAAACAAATATCAGAAAAAATGGTGACACCAACAACATACTAACATACTGCTCATTTTGACATCATTGAATCAAAACTTTAATTTCTTTTTTTCTTGAATTAGTTCTTACATACCCTAATGATATACATTTTGCTTTGACTTTCAAAAGAGCCCCTGCCCGGTAAAAAAATCTTAAATTAAATATAAAAAGTGAATAATAATGTAAAGTTTTATTCGTTTCAAGAGCATTAACATTCTAACATGAAACTACAATATTTTTTACCTGTGAAAAGGAAGATTTAAGTCTATTGTATGTTTAATCGCTTAATCCCACTTTCTTTAGTACTTACAAACTATGTCGATCTTTTTTTAAATAATACAGAAGATAGTTACCACGACTTACATATTATGAAAATCTCAAATTTGTTCAACTAGTCTAACTTAACTTTGAATTTTATACGTTGATCATGCTCGTCTATTCGATATTAGACCGTCAAAGTCTTTCAACGATGTTCAACAGTTGGACACAGCTAGATTTAGGACTGAATTGAATCATATGTTTAAATCTGATTCATTGATGAGTTATATTTAGTAACATTTACTTATAAATAAATAAAACCATCCAATCGTAAATTTAATCAATTATGGTCTAGAATCAATATAAGTTTAAAGTTGTACCTTACAACCTACAAGCTTATATACAGGTTGGTAGCACTTAATTATTTATTCTCACTCCTTGAAATTATAATAAATATAAATTTATTGTTAGACTACTTAAAGAATTAAATCAATTAATCACTTCTTCTTTTCTTCATCAATCTATTTTATAAAATCGTCCAGATCCGTTGTTGAATCAATGATGTTTTGATATTCTCAACTAACAATTATGGATTTATTAATTGATAATTAGTTAAATGTCATAATTACATTGTGATAGTGAGGATTATTTAAATGTTATGGATACAATAATGGATCACGATGATTTGAAAAAGTATAGATGATTAACTCAAACTTATTGAAATTTTGTATTATGAGATAGGTAAGTTAAGTCCATAATGAGGAAACTCAATATTGAAACCCAAATTAAACTAAACTAAACTTGAGTTTATAGCGAAATAAGTTGAATTTAGTTGGAGTTAAATTATGAATTTTTAATGCTTAATTTTAACTTATTAAGGGCTTTCCCAGGTTTCGATTCAAACAAATTGGACAGGTTAGGCTATAAATAAAATAGAAATCTATCCAAGTTGTGTGATTGAAATCTGTAAATGCTCTTGATAAGGGCATTAAAAATTTATAAATAAATGCAAAAATACGATTTATACTACAATTAAATATTTAACTCATTACTTCATTTTTCATTAAATCACTAGATACTATACAATTCAATTATTTATATAAATTTCTTAATACATAAAACTCTTAGTAGTATTTTCAATTTTCTTCCGTCATTACTTCATTAATTTATTAAATTAAACCAATCATAGCATACTTAACGACAATCATTACTTAATATTTCTCATTAAATCATCAAATCTCTCGAAAGAACACTACTCTCAAAGTTGTTTAATTCATTTTTTTAATATTTTTTTCTAAATAATCAGAAATATTATTAATCATATCTTGTTTTTTAACAGCAGTTTGAATATCAGGATTTAATTTTTTAAATTGTTTTAATTGATTCATATTAAAAATATTTAAATTATTATTTTTCCAAGCTATTAAAATTTCTTCAGTTGTTATTTCATTATTTTTTGTTGAACTAATTTTGGAGGTGGTAGTAGATAATGGTTCTGAATTTTTTGAATTTGTTGATAATTCTCCAATTCTTTCTTTAATTTTAGATATAGTTGACTTATCATCATCAGTTAAATTCTTTTTTAAGTCAACTAATTTCCTAAAAGTTATATCATTTTTTTGTAATGATTTATCAGTTGGTAAAAATGGTAATTGTAATAATTCATGTTTTATAACATTAAAATAATAATTTAATGAAGGATTTGGATAATCTCGAGGTTTATAACTATTAATTTCAAAATTTTTAAATAAATTTTTAAATTCATTAACTAGTGGTCTATCAATTAATGATGATTCTGATTCTTCTTCGGTGGTTGATTTTTCAATATATTGAATATAATTTGATGGTAATGCTCTAAAATCTTCTAACCATGGTAATTTACATAATAAAAATCCTTGAGGTAATTCATCATCAACATCTTCTGTATTATTTTCATTTTTTAAGTCACTTTTTGATGAACAAATTGTTTGAGTTGGATACATTGCATATAAATGAGGTTTTGAATTAGATCTAATACATCCAATAACAATAATATATTTTTGTAATTTTAATGTTGATCTATATAATGATGCAAAAGTTTTTAATGAATTAGTAAAACCTCCAGATTGTTTTGATGCATTATTTGCCGAAATTCCATTATTTAAATCAGCACTTATGAAAATTGGAGTTGAACAAATATATGAAGGATTAAAAGTATTTAAATCTCTAAATCCTATAATTTTTAAATAAGGAGCTTTTGAATATGAGATTGATAAAATATAATTATTATCATCTTGATCTTCTATATCATCTGGGAATTCCACTTCGTCTAAATCTTCTTTTTTTATATCTTTAGTTTCACTTTTTTCCTGTAATCTATGATCAAAAGTATAATTTCTTAAAAATTCAATTTGTTCACGATTTAATAATAATATATCATCTCCACCACCCAATGGAAACCCCTTGAAAATCCCACTTTCTTCTTTTTTTTCAACAATTGATAAATTTCTATCTTCTTTTAAATTTATTGGATTTTGAGTTTTTTCATTAATTAAATTTGATTTTATATAAACTTTTTTTATATCTTCTTCTTTTAAATATAATGAAATTTCAGATTTTTTAATTTTTTCATGATTATATAATGTATAACCTTTTATATTACAACCTAAACTTCCACCAACACTTCCATTATCACTTAATATTAAAGGACATGAAAATTGAACTCTATTTATATTTCTTATACTCAAGATTTTTTTTTTAATTTGATTACTTAATATAGGTTGTTGATAATTTATTTGTTGTTTTGATTTATCAAAGAGTGTGGGACTAGTTTGATCTTCTAATTTTATTCTCTTATTTCCTCCAAATTCATCATCATCACCTTGATTAATTTTTAAAAAATTTGTATTTGAAAATATATCAATAAATTTATCAAATTTAAATGGTTTTTCATGATTAAAACTAATAAACATAGGATCAATAATAAAACCAAATCCATCAAAATCATCAACTGTTCTTTTTAAATTTTCTAAAGTCAGTTCTTTTTGAAAAGGTTGATCATTATTTGTTATCCAAATCATTCTTCTCTTGTTAAATTCTTTTTTTTCCATTAATTGATTTATCATTTTACTTAAAATTGAATTTAATTCTGATTCTTCTTTCATTTTTTTATATTTAAAAACACTAGTTAAATCTTCATGATTAGTTAATAAATCATTTAATTTAACCATATTTGATAAATTTAAAACATTTAATTTAAATAATGAATTAAATGTAGGAATTAATAAATTTTTTAATGGTGGTATAGTTTCACAATTATAAAAATATATTCCAATTCCAGTATTTCTTGAAGTTATAATTAATTCTTGCATTAATTCATTTATACTTATTAATATTTCTTTTAATTGTGATATTTGATTTAAATCATTTGAAGGTTTTAAAATTTCTGGTGTTATTTCAATTAAAAAAGTTATTGCTTCTCTTACTTCTGTTTGTCGATATTGTTCTTTATTATTTGGATCATATTCATCTTCATTATTATTGTATCCTGAACTCATATTGATGTTTCCATTTGTTTGATTTAGACGTGTCAGATAGATAAGTAAATTTTAAAAAAAATAGAAGTTTTGTCTTGAGCTAATTGTCGGGGTTTTAGGATTTACGACAGTCAACAAATTCAATTTGTTAGCCTAAGTATAATTATGTAGACATAACTTAAAGAATTTTGTATTATGAATATATGAGAAGAATTCCTAGAGATTCTTGTTGATCAGGTCAAGACTGTTGTCGTTCATTCAGTTTGTATAGTAGCATTTTACTATCGCTGACAGCAAAAATTATTTGGCTACAAAATTACTTGCGTTAATGATAGTGTGATAACATAGAACATCATATATTGCAACAACTTTTACCACCACAGCATAGAAGTTCTTACAAATCACATTCAAAAATCCTCAACAAAGGGAAATGAAGTAATGATTTGGAAGACTATTGGGACATTAAAATTATTCATACATTCAAAAACCCATATTCCAAATATCCCAAACCTTGATCCCTAATGGGTTCAATTTAATTGCTCAAAAATTTGAGCCTGGTGAAGGGAGCTTTTGATTATATAAAGTCGATGTAAAGACATTTTCAAATGCATTTTGTAAGGGTGTTTACTCGAGATTTGACACCATAAACTACTCTTTGTGCTCTCAAATAAAGGGCGATGGGGACATCATGTTTTGTGGAGGTGGACTTTTTGAAAAAAATAGTTCATTTCAAATATTTTGATTTCATCTCAAAGCCAATTCTAACTATACCTTGTTGATAATTTGATAAGTTTAGACATAAAGTATGGGTACCGTTGTCTTATTTAATTGATATTTGATGTGTCAAATTGCTTTGTTCTTTCACTGATGTAGTATGAAAATTATCAAAATATATTCAAAACTTGATAGATTAAAATTTAAAACGAGTTGTTTTCAATTTTAAAATTGCAGAGGTGGCAAGTATTTTTTATTTGAATGTATTCATGATTAATCATTATGGCGTTTTGAGGGCTCATACCATCAGGGAGTATTCATTTAGATCGAAGTTACTCTATTCCATACAGCTGAAACAACCTTTTTTGTGTAATTATATTAATATTGAAACCACATTGTAAGAAGAAAACTGAAATCATCTGCAAACATTCTTTAATGTTTTTTAGAGTAAGATTATGGAATTTAGATGTCAGTGCCGTGTCCTCTTTGATTGCAGATTTCTCATCATAATGCTTGCGGTGAGTGCTATATCTACTTGATTACGACAAGAATCGAAGTTTATTCATATTTGGCTAATCTAGTTAGTCTGTTCGGTGCCCTTTGCCCTTTTCTAAAAATTAGTTTTCAAATTTCGAGTTCACCTTAAAGCTGAAAAAGTCTAAAACTGTATATTTCAATCTTTGAATGTGAATGTAGTTAGTATGAGTATGTCTGTTGACAACTCAGAGTTGATTGAATTAGTGTACTATCGAAGGTGTTTCAATCATACTTTTTTAACATTTTGCTTTTTCTGTACCTGCGAAGTTAACAATAACACATGTGCCTTAAAATCGTATAGAAGATAATATCTCAAGAATTCAAAGTATCTTTTTTGCACCCAATAATAGATTTTATGGTATATACGTGTTGACGAGAAAGACTGATTTTCCAATGTTTGCGATCGAAATTAACATAAAGCTAAATACATAACTCAATGCACGGGTGAGTTACAAACATGTTTTTTCACAATTATCCGAAGGGCCATATCTCATTTGACCCGAAAATTTATTGTCTATCGTAGGCACCATACCATCAGTTTACAAATATTTGAACAATTATTAAAAATATACCAATCTAAATTGTTAATCGAAACAAAACTCTAACTCGAAGTACATTTAAAATTATTCAACTAAAACAACTAATTTATTTGACTTAAACCTTAGTAAAAAATTAAAAATTTTGCCCTTCTATGGAGTTTTATGCATTGGGATGGGAGGAGCGTATCCCCAATTCATTTATTTCAAAAATTTTTATCAAGCTTTAAAGCTCTAATTTAATTGTAACTTTGAATTTAACTCAAGATTTTAACTGCGATTTGTATTGGAAAATTCTTGGTTAATGTTGTCTCTGTTAATGAGTTCTAGAAAGTCAAGGTGAAACTTTACATTTTTTTTTACATTTTGAAAATCCAAAATACACAACCCAAATTTAATTCGTGAAACTTCGAGAGTTAATATTATTGTTAACGACGAATATAGAGGTACTTTTTTTAATTAACAATGCAGAATAACTTTAAATATAGATCTGGACATCAGAAATGGAAAATTAAGAATAAATCAAAATGATCAAGAATAAATTAATAATTTAAATGAAAATATTGGAGTTAGAGAAATTGATATATTATCAAATGATGTCGCTTCTTAATATTTATACAAAAGCAGGTAAATGATTTAAAATTTTTGGTCTTTTTCAATCCAGACTAAAGCATTTAAAATTGGCCCCGCGGAAGAGCTGGAGTTAATAACTAAAAACCGGCATTTTGTTGAAAGAACAGGTCACATTGGATAGAGAGAAGAAATTAATATCCCCCTAATGGCCAAAACCAGTTTGATATGTAACAAAATGTTGAAGTATGATGCCTTTTTTGAAGGTCCAAAATCCTTCCAAATAGCCCAAAATTTCATTTTTTTACGATTCGGACCTGCAAAAAAATTTAAAATTCAAACATTTCAATACAACTTTTTATTTAGAGCATAAGATATGAGTTATATAACTATGATATAATAGTATAAAGCTCCTGGTTAATTATAAAGCTACTTAGAATTGAATTCATCGAATATTGAAGGATTTACAGAAATATTACAATTTTTATTAATTCTATATTTAAGCTTTTCATGTTGCTCAGTTGATTTCCAAAAGATATTTATATTAAAATTCAAAGTTTAATCCACATCATTCACTAACTCTGTGATCAAAATTTAAATTCAACATAAACTTATTTGTGATAATTGAGTTTTTAATCAATATTTCACTGAAAAACACCAACTCGATTTCTCAAGTTACTTTGGTAACGACACTACCGTTTTTATTAATTATTGCGTTACGGCGCTCAAGTACTGTATATAGTCATTAAGAGGGGTCTCGAAACACTAGCGAAAGATTAATTTGCAACCAACTTATATCTATTCAAAATTTATAATGCTTATATCTAGAGGTCCTTATCTCATCATCCTTTATTTATTCATCTTAACGAATATTATTGAGAACCAAAAGGTATTAACGAAAGAAAACAAGCACAAGCACCATCAGCGAAATCTTTTCCATCCCATATGCTACAATCTCTGTACTAGTCACTCAATTATTTCCATTTTTTTTCAAATTCAGTTTTGGCTAAAATAACAGATCTGATATCAAGATAGAATACATTAAAGTTCAATTTTTTTGAAATAGTTGAGCCATTATTTCTCCAAATGGTTGGAAATCTTGTTTTATATCTTGAATTTGCAAATTTTGAAATTTCAGATTCTGGATAATATCATCCTATCAACTTGTCTTCTCTTTTTATACAACATTTGTTTTCTATATAATTGAACTTATAAAACCATTTGATATAATTTAAATAAATAAAAATTTGTGTAAAGTATAATTCATTGGTGGTGGTATGATATTCGAGAATGGTTGTGTAATACCGGGGACCATTACATTTGTATTATTACTATTTCCACTAAATGCAACTCCATAACAATTTTCGATATCTTCGTTCACCTTTTGGTTGATGCACCCATTATCACTACTGATGAGACCATTCAACTTTTAATTCGATACCATTAGCAATCAAAAGTCCATAAAACTTGCCGTATTGATGAAATTGTTTAGCTTGTTGTGAGAATATAAAATAAAATTCTAATTGACTATTAGGAAACTTAATAACTATTTTTAATGGACCTCTACAAGTGTTGTTGATTGAGATGTCAAGCTACTCACCCAGTATAATCACTCCAACATTTTACCGATTAATTTATGAAATATGGCTTAAAATGGTAGACTTCATAGTAAATTTAACTTTAATCAAATATGTGTATTTGGTTGTAAGTATCCAAAGGAAATGAGATGGAAATTCACACTTGAGGAAAATCGACTTAGCTGTATGAGACGTGTATCATAAATGAAAGAGTATTAAAGTTAGTTCTCATTTTGTGGTTGTAAAAATAAAGATCATGAAATATCCGTTCCTTGCGTTTTTCACAATCAATAAATCAATTCATCTAACACCATCATTAAACTCACTAATATATTAGATGTAACTATCCTAGGTTATGTCAATTCAATTCATACTAGTATTAAATAGACAAGGAAAATCACGATTAGTTAAATGGTTTAATAATTCATTAACATTACAACAAAAACAACAAAATATAATAGATATTCATAGATTAATATCAAGTAGAGATTCAAAACATCAATCAAATTTTGTACAATTTAATCCATCTAGCCACCAACACGCTGTTTCTTCGAAGGGTCAACAACAAAATTATAAATTATGTTATAGAAGATATGCAGGATTATATTTTATAATATCAATAGATCCCAAAGAAAATGAATTAATTTATTTAGAAAGTCTTCACTTTTTTGTTGAAATTTTAGATATTTATTTTAAAAATGTTTGTGAAATTGATTTAATTTTTAATTTTTATAAATTATATTTTATAATGGATGAAATTTATTTAGGTGGTGAAATTCAAGATATTTCAAAACAGAAAATATTGCAGAGATTGGAGATGTTAGATTCAATTGATTAATGAAATCTATGATCATTATATAAGATTCTAATTATATACGTTTTATTGGATTATTTGTTAATTTATTTCCACCAACATCTTCAATCATTTCCCATAATAAATTAGTTATAGTATCAATATTCATATTATTTATATCAATAATTTTTATAGAATCATCTCCTTTTAAAATTAAATCATTAAGAATTTTTAAAAACAGTTCTCTTACATTTTCTTGAAATGTTTCTTGTTCATATCTTTCTTGTCCGAATCCTTTCCTTTTGGATATTTCTTCTGGTTTTAAAGTTAAAAATAATGTTAAATCTGGTTTAGGTAAACCTTTATCTGGTGTTAATAACCATTCTAAATTAGATAAATTAATTTTATTTTCACTATTTGTTATATTTTTAGATTTATCATCTTTATTTGTATCATTTGTAGTGTCTACTTTATTTTTTGCTAATGTATAAGCTAAACCAGAATAAATATATCTATCTAATATAACAAAATATTCATCATTTAATAATTTTTCAATTTCATCATTTAATTCCCATCTATTAGCACTAAATAATAAATGAGCAGATTGATCATTTAATTTAAAATTGGGGTTTGTTAAATATTCATTTATTAATTTTCCAATTTGAGTTGATCTTTCTGGAAATTTTATTAATTTTGATTTTGAAAATTTTTTAATTAAATTTAAACATTGAGTTGATTTTCCTGTTCTATCTAATCCTTCTATTAGTATTAATTGACCTCTAGGCATTTTTGATATTATGTTTTGTTTGTTTGATCTAGTTTTTGTTGTAGATCTAATAGTATATTTGAGTAATATAAAATTGATAAAGATAAAACGCGCTTAATAAAGATGAAGAGAGAGAAAGATATTTTTCTAGAACGAAAGTTCGTTTTAACAGACCAGCTAAACTTGCTGTTAGTTCAAAACTTGCTTTTAAGTTCAAAACTAGCTTTCATTCTATCGATACCCTCAGTAATCGAGTAAAAATATAAAAGGGATTATGACCGAGAGAATCAATGTTTTAACTCATCAACCGGAGATACACCCTTTTTGTTTTTGTTCTCCAATACCATCATATCTTGAACTTATTATCTAAAAGAACGCAATGTCTTTCTGTTTCAGAAGAAACAACGATAAAAGTTAGAATTTGTCAACGGCTATCAAGTTCATCAAATTAGAATAGATTGAAAAACGACGCCATTGAGATGGATTAGGTTGATTCAAAAGAAGAGAAATGAAATGTTAGATGATTTTTTTTCGCTTTGTTAATGTTTTTTCGATTCAAAGACGTGTACTTTCGACCTAAAAATCGAGTGAATACTGTCAAACCAAAAGTTAGGCTAAAGCGAGGAAGAAGCCAAAATTTATCTTAAGTCACAAGACCATTAATTTATAGACTAGATTGAATAAGATTGTAAAAATGAAAACAATAATAACCTCAATGCATAGAACAAAAAAAAAACAGAGCCAAGCAAATCGGTGTTTAGATCTCAACCGATATCAGATCTTTAGATTTGAGACATTGATGATTTAAAAGTTGATCAAACCATGAGAGTCTCAAAGTACCTTATGTACTTACTTTATGTAACCTAATTCGTATAAATTATTACTTAGTTTGGTTAATTAATTGAATTGGAAAGTTTAAACCTTACTTAACCCTTTCGAACAAGAAGTGTAAGTTAGTCAAAAAAATTTTGATATCTAGTACAAATCTGACACAAAAATACATTCTGAATCGAAGCAAGTTAGATCGAGATTTTGTAAGTAGACTATCGTTAATTTCGAAATTTTAAAACAGATTGCAGATTTGTTTTACTTTCGTTTCCTTCTTATTGTTTTCAATGGGCTGAGTATTTACTAGTTTTGCCTAACATTCTCAATCGCCTCTTTTTGATCAATTTCAAGCTCGGTTGGTAAATTCAAACTCGCTTTGACAGATTAATTAAATTGATACACATTTCTATGATGGTGAATGCTTCAATTCTTTTGTGGACTTGAAACAGATTTGGTTGGCATAGTTTAAATCTGATCAATAAAGAGTTCGTAATTCAAAATTCTATTCGTATTAATAATTAATTCAATATTTCGTAATTTATTCAAATAATTAATCTATATATAAACAAGGAGTTTTGAATAACTCATTCAGGTTAAAAAGTGATTGTGATGGAGAAGCACCTGTTGAATAATTGTTATGATTTACATGATGAGGATAAATACGGCAGTATTTATAAACCCGTATATATTGTTCTTATGGAAGAAAATCTATATTTAGAGAGTTCTTTTTAAAACGGATGAGACGGTGATAAATTAAATCGAATTTTTTTGTTTGATTCAGATTTTCCTCTTTTTCAAAAACGAACTTTAATCAGGAACGAACAACTTTTTGAATAAGCCTGAGGAGTATATTGTAAAGGTAAGACAATACTGGGATATGATTGAATATCAGTATAGGCTAATTGTACACTGTTATAATCTAAATTCAGTACTATAATAATCCCAAATCAGTGTCAGGTATATCAGATCTGAGACACTGATTTGAAATCTTGAATTTCTTTTTGTAACGTTGAAATCTTCTATTTAATTTTTCCCTTTTTAAAATTTATTAATTGGGCCTAAGAGAATTGACACTTTTTCTTATTAGCTTTAACACGAATTATTAATACTTGAGCCAAGAAGGAAAGGCAGTTGTACCAACTTCGTATGAATATAATGATCTAGGACTGAACAATTATCTATTTAAACCAATACTGTTATAGCTGTATGTAACTTTATATTTAATACGGGTATAGTGTACATATTATTGAGTGTATTTTTGTGTTTAAATTCCTCGAGATAAATTTAAATTGCTTCTATTCAGTAAACTTACACTTTACACTTTTAACAATAACACATTAACAATATTAATTTTTTTACAACACTTTTTCTTTTTATCTTTATCTTACAACCAACCAAACCACTTCCTCAACGTTCATACCAATAGAGTCATTATTTCTTTAAGTAGTTGTTATTCCAATCGCTAATATATATTCTAACTTACTCATTCACTTTGCTAAGAAAAAATGTCACAACAACTACAAAGAATAATTTCAAGTATGTTTAAATTTTTTTAAATTTAAAAAGTTAAAAAGTGTCAGATTTATACATTTATATACATCAAATGAACATCATTTGGAGAAAAAAAGAAGAGATTTCATCATCTAGATAAAATTTTTAAACAATTGGATCAACATTTATAATTCAAATCACTTTGGTAATTCAATTCATAAATTAGTGTATCAAAAATTTAAATTATCTTTTTACATCGTGTTTCAATTCTAAATAATAATTTAATTACAGACTAAAAGAAATTGGGAAATACGAACAAGAAAAAAAAATATTTATTAAGTCAAAGAAGAAGAAATAGAACCACCAACCACTGTGTGATATTCTACAAAGTATTCGGTGAAAAGTTTTAATTACTACTGGCATCAGCCTAAATTATCCACATTACTCTTGATTTAACACTAATCCAGAAATTTAGATCCAATTGAGACATTTATAGTCATTGTACTTTAAATAAGAAGGAAATTTGAACACCTCATTGAAAGCACAATCTTCTAATATATTCATCATCATCACCTAAGAATCTAGAGAATTTCAAGATTTCAAACAAATCTGACACTTACTTTTCAAAAATGCTATCCTCTTATTCATCTGAATTTATAATACTAACAACAACTTTAATAGTTGGTTCAAATCCAAATTTAGCTTTTTATTCATGGAGAATTAATCAACTTGATTCTACCGAATTAACTATAGTTGATCCAGAAATTGATTCAACTTTCCCCATACAATTTCAATCATCACTGTTAGGTTCATCACAATTAAAACCAAATTATTTTTATAACTCTATACAAAATATACCAACAAATAAAAAATTTGATGTAATTATATTAAGTTGTAATTCATTACAAGATTTTCAAATAATATGTTCTCAATTATCAAATTTAATAGATGATAAATCAATAATAATAGTTGAATCAACTGGTTATATAAATTTAGAACCTTTTATATCAATGAGTTTATCAAAAAATTCTTCCATATGTGTAATGTCAATAATGAATGAAAGTGATGTTCGTAAAATTTCAATAAATAAATATCGTCATCAAATTAGAAATAATGATACAAGAATTTATTTTGGTACAACTACATCAACAGGAAAATTAAATTCAAATTTTAATTTTCAAAAATTTTATAAAGTTTTACAAAATGTTCAAGATAAAAGTAATAATGCTATAACTTTATTAAAAAGTAGTAACCCTAAGGAATTTATGACATATCAATGGAAATTAGCATTACCAAGAATTGTATTAAATCCAATAATGATATTATTTGAATTGGAGTTCCCAGAATTATTAAAAAATCAAATATTATCAAAACCTTTAGTAACTGGATTAATAAATGAATTATTTAAATTAATTAAAAAAATGGATTGTAAATTAGTTAAAGGATTTGAAAATGAATCAAATTTATTAAAAAGTTGGTGTAATATTTATCCAATTACTAAATCAAATGATAATTTTATAAATTCTCCAATATTATTTTATAATTTTTATCATTCTTTTAATCTTGATTTAGATTTATTATTATTACAACCAATTTTATTAGGTGATGATAATGGTATAAGAACTCCATATTTAGAAAATCTTTATTCAGTAATGTGTCAATATAATAATATTAATCAAGGTTCTGCCATTTTTTTCAAAAGAAAAAATTCAAATGAACAAGATCCAAATAAATTAATACAATTATCTAATTTAGATGAAGAAATTAAAATTAAAATTGATAAACAATTACAAATTGATGCAATTATACAAGATAATGAAAAATTAAAAACCAAACAAGATAATGAAATAAGAGTTCAAGAAATTAATTTAAAATCAATACAACAAAAAATTATAGATGTTGAATCAAAATTATCAAATATAAATTATGAATATGAAAAAAAATCAAAATCTTTAGAATTTGAACATGAAACTAAATTTAAACAATTAAATGAAGAATATAATCAAAAATTAAAAGATTTAGAAATTAATTTTCAAAAACAAAAATTAAGTGGTGGTAATAATCATTCACCTAATAATTCAATACAACCACCAGTACCACCTCAAGAAGAATCAAGAAATATAAATAATGGATATAGAGATTCAATAATGACACAAGATGGTTTATCTGATTTGAAACATATTGTTCAATATGGAGCTACTTTAAATGGAGAAACTACTCAACCACCAAACCAATTACAACCACCAGTTCAACCACAAGCAAACAAATCAACAAGTGATAATAATTCAGAAATATTTGTTGATACTCAAAATGGTGGGGATTTACCTCCTCATATAATGCAAAAGGAAATGGAATTAAGAAGAAGAGAAGAAGCATTAAGATCAAGAGAAAGACGAAGTAGTAATGGTGGTTTCCAACCTCAACAATTTCCACAGCAACAACCTCCACAACAATATAATTATAATCAACAACCTTATAACCCTCAACAACCTCCACAACAAAGGCTGTATTTTAATCAACAACCTCAATATGGTCCACCACCAAATAATGCATATTCAGATCAACAACCACCTCATGGATTACCATCTGGTGGATTACCACAAAATCAATTCCCTCCACCTTTAAAATCAAATGGATCAATGACTAATATGAATAAATATAATAATCCACAACAATACCCACCTCAACAAATGAATGGAGGTTATGCACAACCGCAATATCAAACACAACAACAACCACCAAGAAGATTAAGTTCAATGCCTGGAGGTATAAATAGTTTTCATGATTATCAACAACAACAACAATATAACCAACAATTATTACAACAACAACAAATTCCTCATCAACAATATCAACAATCAAATCATTCAAGTTTTAATAATGCAGCACCAATAGATCCATTTTTAGAAGGTAGATTTAAATCTAACCCAAAGAAGACAAATAGAAGATCTCAAATGCCCATTTTATCTGGTAATTTAGATGGTTTTGATATGGGAGGTAGAGGTGGAATGCCGCAACCTGGTAGTAATAGAAAATCAATGAGTTTAACAAATCAATTAAATTCACCACCACAGGCAAGAAGATCATCAAGTAATCCAATGTTATTAAATATGCCTCAACAAAGTTATAATCAGCAACAACATCCAGGTATACCTCAAAATTTACAATCACAACAAAATTTAACTCAAGTAAATGAATCAAATTCAACAACAGCAAATACTCATTCAAATTCAAATTCAAATTCAAATTCAAGTTATTTACAACCTCCAAATATGAATAGTTCATCAAGTTCAACAAATACAAATGATACTCCAACAACTCAATTACATGATCATAATGATGATGATCATGTTCAATTAAATGTTCCTTTATATAATAATAATAATTCAACTGGAAATGTAAATACGAAGTTAAATGGAACTATGAATAATGTAAATGGTGTTGGTCAACCTTTAGGTGGAATTGCTGAATCTAATACTGTTAATGGAGAAATTAAAAAGAAAAAGAAATTTTTTGGAAGAGGATAATTTAATTAGGTGCAAACAATTTAGTTGGTTTACAAAAAGTTTTGGGATTAATTTTGATTTGATTTTGATTTGATTGAATGGGTTTGATTGATTTTAGTTCATTTTAGTTGTATTTAGGTTTAAGAAAAAGTAATGTAATGTAATGTATATCATTAGTAAGATTAACATATCACTTCTTAATTACATCTATCATTTAATATTTTGAATAACATAGATTATCAATATTTGAGTCCAGATTCTTTTTTCAATTATAATGTTGAAAATATAGAGTTTGAGCTTTGACTGTAATTTTTTTCGCAACCAAAAAAATGAAATTTCTATTGGTGAAAAAAAATATACCGAATAATTCTAACCAAAGCATTAACCAAAAATATAAAACACAAACTAATACTTCCACCTTCCATAAACTCAATTCTTCTAGCTTTTGTAACGTTGGACCTATATCAATTTATACTCATCGAAAACAAAACAAAGCAAAAATCATCAACAAATAAAAAATATGTCACCAACTAGATCATTTTATTCAGAAAATTATGAAGAGATAACTCCAAAACCAGGTACAATTATCCCTATATCAAAAAAATTAGCCCGTGAAGAATCATCACATGGAGAATATGAAGAAATAGATGGAATGATAATAAGATCAACTCCAAATTTAGAAAAATTTAGTAATTCCCTTCGTAATTCATTTATAAATAAATTTCAAATTGCTGAATATGAACTCAAGAATTTAAAACATGCTTTTAATAATGAAATTAGAAATGCTGAATATAATTACAATAAAATTGTTGTTGAACGTTTATTACCTAATTTAATTTATATTTTAACTTTTACACTTACGGGATCAATATTAGTACGTAATAGAAACATAGGGTTAAGATTTTTTACACCAATTATATTTGGTGGAATTGCAACTTCTTATTATATGCCAAAAACTTTTCAAAATTTAAATTATGAAGTATCTAATTTGGAAAAGCAATATATACCTGAGTTACATAAATCTAGAATTGATTTAAATAAAGATTTACAAAAATGGGATTCTGAATTTCAAAAACTGAGAGTTAAATTTAATGATGATGTTATTCGTAATGTTCATTATTGGAGGAAAGAAATTGAAAAAAAATTTGAATAATTTTTAGAATAAAAATTAATGCAAATAATGTTTATTAAATTCTATTGTCTAGTAGTAATTTTTTACTTTATATTCCATAAGATCGATCTTTCAAGTAAATAATATTTGATAACTTGTATAAATCATTGCTATCACTCCAATAACAATTAATAAATAATCTAATTGACCTAACCAAAATCTTTTATGTCTTTCTTTTTCATTTATATTTTTAGATGATACATTACAACAACCTTTTAAATGAAGTAATGGACAATATACATAAATTAATGGAATACAACAAAAATTTCCAATAAATGAACTAAAAAAATGTTAGTACTTAATTCAATGATTCAGTTAGTTGTAAAGTTTACATACACAAATTTATCTAAATTTTTCCCACCTAAAAATGCAATAAAAGCAGTTAAACAAACAAATAAAGTTCTAAATAAATTTTTAAACCATTTTACTTTTTTTGAAATTTTACCACTTGAATTTAAAGAAAATAATTTAGATTCAATTAATCTTATTGCTGGGAATAATTGTAATGGAGTTGATAATAATATAGCTAATGAATAAAAAAATTGAGTCATTATAATTAATATTGAATCTTGTGGTAAATTTAATAATATAACTGTTTTAATATGTGAACCAAATGTTAAATAACCTAAAGTTCCAATTATAATAAACATAAGAGTTATAGTTATCATTACTTTATATAAAACTTTTGGAAAATTTTGAGGATAAATCATTGATTCTTGTATTGGAATAATTAAACCAATTCCTTCAAATGCAAATATGGCAGTACCAATAAATAATGAAAAATCTTCCTTGTTGAAAAAAAATTCAATATTTGGTCCAAATTTAAAATTATCCATTATTATAAATTCATAATTAATAAAATACATTATTATAACAAGACCCATCATTATAAATAAATTAGCTAAAACTGCTGAAATTGAAAGCTTTGTGATATCACGAATTAAACTTATTGGTATAACAATAATAACTTGTAATAAAATAAACCAATATATTGGAAATTCAAATTCTAAATCATTTAAATCCGTTATATCTAACAAGTTTAAAACATTCAATACAAATGCTCTTAAATTTTCAGATGTGAAAACAATATAAGCAGCAACAAATCCAATTTGTGATATAACGATTGAAAATAATATTAATTTTTGTAACCATGGTCCATAAAGTTTTAAACCAATTTCTGCAAATCCAGAAACTTTTGTTTTATTTTTTGTTATAACTAAAATTAAATAACACCACCATGATAATATTGCAAAAAATATTAATAAACTAATTGAAAAAATTAATCCACCATTTGCAAAAGCTTTTGGTAAAAATAATACTCCTGTACCAACAAATGCTTTTAATAATAAAAAATATGCTTTTTTATCAGTTGCTGTTCCCTTCGGATTATAATTGTCAGAAGATCGTAATAATAATGGAGTATCTTCAGAATGTTGTGGATAAAATAACTTCTTCTGTTGATGTTGCTTTTGAAATTCTGATATTTCTGTTTCTTCTTCTGGATCTTCTAAATCTTCCCCTGCAAAATGTCCATAAATACTTAAAAATTCAATAAAATTCCTAGTTACAAAATTAGGTGAGATTGGTCTATATATTGGTCCATTTTCTATATCTTCACCACTTGTTAGTTTGTTATGATTATAAGGTTGTTGATATTCATAATTCAGTTCATTATCTTGATGTAGTGCATGTACCTGTTGCTGATGCTGCTGCTGATTATTTTTCTGTTGTTGATGTTGTTGAATTAAAAATTCTCTTCTAAATCCACCAGGTACATTAAATGAACTAGCTCTTGATTTTATTGAAGAATTATCTGAATCATCATCACCTTCTCCATTAAAACTTTTTGATCTTTTTAATTTTGGTTTGATTTCTAAATCTTGTTGAATTTTATATAAATCTCTTGTTATATCACCACCTTCATTTTTTAAATTTGAATCTGAATCTTTTGATAAATGTTTTGAAATTTTTGATATAATTTTTGGATCATTTATACCTTCACTTAAATCTACTTTATCAAACTCTTGTATTGTTTTGGTAGTAGGTTTTTTCCCAATATTATCATTAGATGAATTTGAAGTTTCTATTAATGCAGATTCATTATCATTATTATTTCCCATATAATTAGTTTTTAATTGAGGTATAGGAGTATTTTCTCTTAAAAATTGAGTATTTGAAACATATGAATTGTTTTGTGAACCTCTTGGAGATGACGAATTTTGATTATTATTAGTATAGGGAGAACTAGATATTGGTGATCTTGTTAATAATGCAATAGATCTTCTTCTTTCATTTGTTTCTTTTGAATTTGGAATGGGTTGATTTGTCTTTATATCTTTGGGTTTTGTCATTTGTTTAGTGATATGCTTATATCATTTGCTTAGGCTTATCTAACTCTATTACTCTTGGTGTTTCAGTTGTACGTAGTGAAGTAGTGTTATGACTTTTCTATAATTAGTTTCTATTGATAGAGTAGATCAAAACCGTTATTTTTATTTTGATAGAAATCAACAAAAGAAATTTGGGTCTCAATCACGTGGTAGCAATCTGTTACATTTTTAAATCTTTAATAAATGGCATTAAATATACCAATTCATTCATTAAATAAGTAGGTAGTTCTATATATTATACATATGACTTATATTCATATAGATTCTATAGATATTCCAAACTTAGCCAACTTATCAACAGCTTTTCCATATCCAAATTGAGAAGAATTAGAATAATATTCAATAGCTAAATCTTTTGAATTTTCCATTTCATATTCATAAATTTCACCTAATTTATATAAAACTCTTGAATCTTTACTATTTAAATTTAAAACTTTATTAAAAAATTCAATACTTTTTTCAATATTTTTTGAAATTCCAAAATCTTGTCCATATGGTTCAACAAAATCATTTTTTAATAAACATGCCATTATAAAAAATGCTTTACATTTTAAACTTGATTTTAAATCATTTGGACTTGATGATGATTCAATTTCTTTTATGATTTTTGAAATATGAGTTACGGAAGATTTAATAAATATAGCTTTATTTGCAGAAGGTTGTTGTTTATGATTTAAATAATCTCCTTTTATAGTAATATAATTATATAATTTAAAATTAGTTGAATTTATAAGCATCTTGGCCCATAATAATCTATATTCCATTGATTTATTACCTGATGAAATTTCAGATCTTAATGATTTGAATTCTTCAATCTTTTTTAAAATTACGGGATCTAATGTTTTTAGATGATCTTGTTGTTGTTGTTGTCTTTGCTGAATTTGTTGTTGATTAAAAATTGGCATACTATTTCTTTTATTTGAATAATCATTCATATTCATCATTGACATTCTTTTAGAATCTGGAGCCATCATGCTTTGACGTTTATTATTGTTGTTATTATTGTTGGAAAATTGATCATTAAAACCTCCATAATATTCAGTATTTTGATAAAGCATTGGATTCATACCCGTATTCATCGCAAATGGTGACATAGGTAATCCATTCATTCCCATTGGATTCATTTGATTCATTTGCATTTGTAATTGCATCTGCATCATTGGATTTGGTGGCATCATATTCATATCAGGTAATGGTGGTAATGGATAATTTAGTTGTAATTTATGTGGTGGTGGTGATGATGATTTAGATGATAATTGTTTATTTTGTTTCTGTTTTTGATTCTTTTGTTGTGTTTGTTGCTGTTCTTGTTTAGTATTTCTAATATCATTTAATGTAGATTGTTTTGAATTTTGTCTTATACTACCAACTTGAAATCTATCTTCACTTTGTATGGAATTATATGAACCTTCTGATGAAGTTGTATCTTTTCTGTTTAATGTATCAATAGGAGATGGTAATTTTTCATATAATGAAGTTGGAGATTCCAAGGTTTCAATTACTAAAGTTTTATCATATTCTTCTTCAGTTTGTATGGATTTTGTATTTGATGTATTCTCTTTTGTATTTTCTTGATCTTGTTCGTCTTCTTCTTCCTCTTGATCTTCATCATCATCGAATAGAAACTTATTATAGTCAGAAATTTGTCTAGATGTATCTCTTTTCTTTTCCAATTTCAAATCATTCAATGAATGAGCAACAGAATCGATCTTGTAGGAAGAATCAATGAATTCATTTTTCTCATCTTCTCTTTCTTCAACATCATCATCATCATCAATTTCATTTTCTTCTTTATATCCGTTAAAAGAACCTGGTTTGAAATTCAGTTCTAGAGAAGCAACTCTTTGATGTCTTACATTTGAATCCAAATTTAAATTTTTATTAATAAAATGATGATGTTGTGGTTCAGAAGCAAATCTATTTGATTTTAGATTACATTTTCTTGAATTTTGAATTAATTCATCAGTCGAATCATTCAATTGTTTATTTTTTAATTTTCTTGATTTCTGATAAGCTTTTAAAAAAGTTTCTGATGAATCATTTATAGAATTTGGCAAATTTGGTTCTGAATTACTTGATGGTAGATTTTGTTGTTGTTTTTGTTGTTTTTGTTGTTGCTTAGTAATATGTGAGTTCGAACCTATTGTTTGGTCGTATACATTTTGTAATGATTGAGATTGATGAATCATATTTGAAGATGATGGTTGTCTATTCTTTGATTTTGGTTGGGTTTGTTGATATTGCGGAGTTTGCATTTGTTGTTGTTGTAGCTGTTGCTGTTGAAATTGTTGTTGTTGTATCATATAAGCATTTGGATTATTGAACATATAAGGCATTTGCATCATTTGTTGGTAATTGTAAGGCATCACTTGGTTTTGGTTAGGATAAAACATAGGTTGTCTCATTTGTTGTTGTTGTGCTTGTTGTTGTTGAAAAGCTAATGCTTGATAATACATTTTCCATTGCTCATAATAAGGATGTTGAGTAGGTTGAAAAGATCCTGTATTTGAAGAAGCGTCATCATCATCATCTGATTCTGTATCAGCATCTTGTTCATGATCGATTGTAGGCTGGTGCTGCTGTTGTAATTGTTGATGTTGATGTTGTTGAGGAGACACAGGATTACTATAAATATGGTTGTTTTGATTATAGTTATGTGAAAGTTGTTGAGGTGGTTGTTGATATCCAAAATATAATTGTTGATTATATGCTTCTGAATTTATACTTTGTCTTGAATTTGGATTTTGTTTGTAGTATGATGTAGGTTTAGCGGATGTTGGTGTGTTTTGATAAATGTTTTTTCTACTCCCATCAGGTGATGGAGTCTTGTATTTTGGAGAGACCAGCTTTGTTGACGATTCAGGTTGCTGTTGATGATATTTTCTATCTTGAGTAAATTGAGAAGGCTGAGTTTTGTTTGGAGTATTTACCTTTGTAGATTCTTTAGTTTCTGTGCTACTTTGAATTCTTGGTTCTGTTTCTATATTTTCATCAGTTATGGGAACATTTGATTCATTTATCAAAATTGAATTAAGTTTAATTGGAGATATTGAACTTTCTCTTGTACTATGGTGATCAGGGGAAGTATTTACATTCTCAAATTGGTTATGATGAGTATAATGCTTCGGTTCTGTAGGATATGGAGCTGTTGTGTTGTTCGAGTTATGATTAGTTAAATTATCCAAATTTGGTCTTAATGCAATTGGAATTTGTTTATTTGTATTTGGTGCTATATTATTTTTATAATTATTTGATGTATATGAATCAGTTGATGTATATGAAGAAGTTGAACCAGTATTCAGGAATTCACTTTCACTATAGGATTGTTTTGTTGATGATCTTCTATGACTAATTGGATTGTTTAGTGGTGTGAATGGTTGCGAATGAAGTTGTGGCTGTTGTTGATTAGTATTTTGATGTTTTCCACCATGTCTTATATTTGAAAATAACTGCATCAATTATGAGTTGAGCATGTACTCTCAATGGTTATTAAGGAAACAGAATAAATACTAATGAGCAATGAAATTACTAATTGAACGAGTAGTAGTAAATATATTGACTGAAGTATCTTGAAAGGGGTTTAAAATGAATGAATGGTTGTTGTTGAGTTGATACTAATTCGTTTGTGATGTATACAAGTAACTAAAAATAAATTTGGTAAAAAAAAAGAAAAATAAAAATTTAAAAATAAATTCGTAAATTCACAATTTAATTTTATTATAAGACCATGCGGTTGAATTGTATATGTGCTGTTGTAAATACTTCTGACGTTAATTATAATATCTACCGTTTAATGACTTGAATAATTGTACGATATTTTAGTTTTAGATTCAATTTGTCTTCCTTTTAAGAAACTTTATTAAAATTTAAACTCAGGGGAAATAAAAAAGATTGATTTAATTTTTGACAAATTAAAGGGTCATCAAATTAGTAATGTTAAAAAATGAATCAAAGCAATGTTAAATGTTGAAGGTGCTAATTGTTCGGATTATTCGTTTTGGTTATTCATCAATTTCTTAATTTCAATGTTTCGAATTGAAAAATAAATTTTGCATCCAAATTACTTAATTGGGAAGAATTGTAAACAAATTACTAAATATAGTACAATCAAATTTTAGAACAATAAAATCATTGAGGAACCTACTTATGACATCAACACAACCCTTTTATTCCATAAGACAAAGAAGCACAACTCATTTCATGTTCCAGTATCTTGGTACTAAAAAGATGGAGTCGTACAGACAATTTTTCTATATGTATGATTCAGTTAATTCACAAGAAACTTCAATATTATCATCCTAACCACCACTTCATTTGCAGGCAACTGTCGTTTTAGTATTCAAAAGAATTCAAATTAACGAAAATAGATAAATGCATTGACTAAGTATGTACTACTTCCATATTTTCAAAATTACAACACTTGGACAGATGATCCCAATGAAAGCATAACAATCCAAGACATAGTAAAATTGAATCAGAAGATCAAAAGGCACAAGAATGGGGACTTAGCGTCTACATACTTTGTTCAATATTACCAAACCTTTTTGAAAGAAAGATATTATTTAACATAACAACTAATCCAGAAGAATCAAGATCACTCAGGAAAAATGCAATAACATCAAACTGATTCTTAATACAATGCTAGAGAATATGCAAACATTCAAACAGAGATCTCGAAATGATGGTCATAAAATTTTATTATCAATGGCATATTTTCTTACATTTAAAAGAATCATGCATTATGAAGATGTTTAGAATTCATGGAAACAGATTGGAAAACTTTTTTCAAAAATTATTGACCAAAGCCAAGAACTGTAGCAAACGGAGATCATGATCTTATACTCTGATGTTGGAGCTAAGTCTTTTTTTACTAGTAGTTGCATTATTTGAAACTATGCCATTGCTAGTAAAAAAGACTCAACTCTAAAATTAGGGAATGAGATCCAGATTGTTTTCAAAAGCTCAACTTTGAACATTTTCATTTCAAAAACCGAAATATCCAATTTTGTAATCTTTGCAAAAGAAAAGTTTACCAGCAAGCTCAATGTCAAATCACCTCATATTTTAATGTCATGCAGCCAATTATTATGGCAAAAGATAGGATTAAGAATTCGTAGATTACAGCTGAAAACCATGGTTTGTAACGTATTCCTTAAACTTTTAGGATCAAGGGATCTACAAGTCAAGACTTTATCTTCTTAGGTCTCTAATTAAATGTTTGTCGTACTCTATAAGTTTCAAGGATTAGACAGAGCCTCTCATATTTTTAGATCTGACGATTTAATCATTGAATTTTCTTTTACTTAATTGAATTAACTACTTTTGCTGGAGGTCCAAAAACGCTATAATTTTCATAATAATTTTGTTACAAATTTTAAGCAAAAATATAGCGATGTTGATTTAAGATTCTTCAACAGTCTAAACAAAATCCATTACCTCACCTTCACATTGTGAAAAGCATTGTGGCAATAATGAAAATAAGGAGATTATTTACCAGCTACAGTTTGATTTTCCATTTGATTTCAGCCATTGGTTTCGATTGTGGAAAATTTACGGAAAAATAGAAAATTCTAATCAAATTTGAAGATTTGATCTAAATGCGGATAGAATCCTTTAAAAAATAATTCCGAGTTAGATTCTATATGGAGCAATTTTTTAGCTATTACCATCTTGTGTAAAATGTAAAGTACAATATCAATTAGTAATCATCTACTTGCTCATTAAACATATCAACGTACATTTCATAGAAGGGAAGGAACCACAACACTGTTAGACAGAATCTTTACCTACTTTTTCGAAATAACTCATTTAATTGATTTACCGAAGTAAAGAATATATAAATCAACCTTTTTACTTCTGCCACAGTTATTTTCGATTCCATTAAACTGTTATTAAAATTTCAATCTCAACAACTATAACAAAGACTAAATAAACAACAAAAGGACTTAGTCAAAATGACAATTTATAAAGGAGAAGCAGTAACATTTGAAGAATATGGAAAAGATTTACAAAAAATTTTACATACAACAAAATTTGAAATTGATTCAACAAAATTAACAAAAAATCAAATATTATTAAAAACTATTGCATCACCAATAAATCCTGCTGATATTGGACAAATTGGAGGTGGATATAATGATGCGGAACCAAGAACTGATTTAGGTAATGTTTCACCAAATAAACCAACAAATGTTGGTGGAAATGAAGGAGTATTCAAGATCATTGAAGTAGGATCTGAAGTTTCTGATTTTAAAGTTGGTGATTTAGTTATTCCATTGTTACCAAAATTTGGAACTTGGAGAAATTATGCAATAGCAAAATCCAAGGATTTAATTAATGTATCAAAATTACAAATTGATCAAGCTGCTACTATATCAATTAATCCTTCTACAGCTTATCAAATTATTCATCAATTTATTAAAGATTGGGAAAGTGGAGAATTTATAATTCAAAATGGTGGTACTTCACAAGTTAGTAAATATGTTACTCAAATTGCGAAAATTTATAATTTAAAAGTAATTTCTATAGTAAGAGATGGAAAATCTGAGAAAGATTTAGAATATTTAAAAGAATTAGGAGCTACTGAAGTCATTCCAGAATCAGAATTTAATAATGAAAAATTTGATATCACTAAGTATACAAATGGAGCAAAAGTAAGATTAGCTTTAAATGGAGTTGGAACATCAATCCCAAATTTAGTTAAATCATTATCACCTAATGGATATTTAGCTACTTATGGAGTTGTAGGTGGAGCAACAATAGAATATGATTCAAGATTACAATTATTTAAAAATTTATCAACTGTTGCATTTTGGTTAACTTCAAATACTTATAAAAACCCCAATTTTAAAATTGAAACTGTTAATAAATTAATTGAATTATATAATGATAAAAAAATAAGGGATGTTAGTTATAATAAAATTTATTTTAAATCTGGTGAAGATTTAACTCAAGTTTTATTAAAAGGTGTTGTAGATACTAAAACTCATGGAAAACAAGTTATATTTTATGAAGATTAAGATATAATAAAAACATAGTATATATATATAATTTTTTTATTTTGTAAGTATATGTAAGAGAAGAATTATAAACAATATATAATTAGATAAAAAAATTTTAAATTTGTAAGAAATAAATATAGAAAAAGCTCAAAAACACCACCAACATCACCATCACTATTAAATACTCAAAATTTTACTTTAGTCAATTCACTTGTATATTTTTTTTGGGTAAGATTTTCGAAAAATAGTAGTTGAAATAACCACCTAATTTCAAACTCCCAAAATAAACCACCCCTTAAAAAAACCGACAGAACCAGCTGACAATCAACACCACCAAGACTAAGTAAGCTAATCAATATGTAAATGTTGTTTACCAACTTTAAACAAACATTTAAAACTAAAAACACATAATCTTAAAAATGAAATTAATAAAATAATTAAAAATTGTGAAAAAATTTGTAAAAATACAAAATTAATTGTAAAAAATTCAATTAAAATTTGAAAAATAGTTAATTCTTTTGTTGGTTGTGATTTTTGTTTTAAATAATTTTCTTTAATTTCCCAATCACTTTCATTTATAAACATTTCAATTATAAAATTTTTAAAATTTAAATCTAATGAATTTAATTTGTTAAAAATTTCATTAAATTTTTCATTAATTTTTGTTCCTAAATTTAAATTTAAATTTGAAAAATTTGCTTTTAAAATTAAAAATTGTAAAAATGGACTTGTTAATTGCATTGGATAATCTAATATTGATGTAGTTGATGATGTTGCAGAATTTTGAAAAAGTGCAGTAATTGAAGTATTTGAATTTTCTTCTTGATCTTCTAATTCTTCTTCATCTTTTTCATTTTTTTCACCAATTATAACATTATCTTCATTAATTAATTCATCTCTATTAATTCCAAAAACTTTAAAATTTGAACTAATATTTAATAAAATTGATGAAATAGTTTTAATAAATTCATTTTGTTTCGTAGTTGGATTTTCATCGTTATCTTCAACAATTAATTTAAATTTCACACCATGTTCTTTAAGCTCTTGTTTATCTAAGTCATCATCATCAAAATCAACTTCACTTGGTGGAGGAGGAGGAGAACTTAAAGTTTCATCATCTTCATTATTTTGATTTATACAATTTTGTGAAAATAATTGATTTTCAAATTTTTCTAAATTTTCAATAGTTTCTAAATTTTCTAAATTTTCTAAAATTTCTTCTTCTCCATTTGCTGTAATATATTCATTTGATGTAGTTGTTGTTGGTGTATTTGTAATATCATATGATTTTCCATTACTAACTGAACTGTTGTTTTGATCATTTAAATTGTTACCAATATTTTCTTCAATTTTATTATTATTTGAGTATTCTTTATATTTGTTTGTATCAACGTTATTTTGAACAATTTCATTTCCATTAGTATCATCTTTCTTAGCATTAAAAGCAACAGTAATATTAGAAACAGGAACTTTTCTTTTCATATTTTGTTGATGATGTTTATTTTTATATATTTTAGTATTATTTAAATCTTTTTTTTTAAATTGATTTGATTTATCATTTGATTCATGATACTTTTTAGAATAGTAGGTATCTTCATTAATTGTTGATTTTGAAGTATTTGATGATACATCTCCATTTGTTTGATGAATAGCCCCATTGCTTGTTTCTTTGTTGATTGTCATTTTGTTGTCTTTTTTTGTTGTGTGATATGTTACTTCTAATTGCAAAAAAATAAAATTGTGTATGTGTAATATGTAATATGTAATGTGTAATTGTAGTAAATTAATAATAGATAGTATGAGTTGTTGTTAGTGATATAATTAATAAACTAGTTGTTAAGATAAATTATGAATAATGTTGAATAAACTTAATAAACCTTTGAAAAGAAAAGAAAAATAGAAAAAAAGGGATGAAAAATTTGAAATTTTTTTGTTGTTTATAAATTCTGTTTTATATTATAAAATGTGAGAGTAAATACTGTATATAGTATTACACACATACAAAGTAAGAAATTAAAGTTATCAATAAAAATTTTGTTATTTGAGGGGTAAGTTGGAATAAAAGAGATGTAAATTTTGTAAGTATTTAACGATGGAGCCCGTAGAGACTATCCTTCAAAGTTAGAGGTACAAAATTTGCCAATTGACTGACTTAAAACGAGTACTATACAATTTTTAGACGTGTTTCAGATTTGATAAGTAAGATTTATTATTATAAGTAACAATAGCCTAGATCTAAGATTTACGCACCCCGTAAAACACTAAATTTAGTACGAAAAGTTGGGGGAGAAAAATAAATTTAGTACGAGAATAGCTCCGTAAAACCGAAACACCATTGAAACATTAAGTAACACTAACTTTTAGTCCCAGATTTGCATCAACAACATAATTAAAATAGTTGTTTCTTTTTTCTGAGGCAAGATTAAATATTTGAAATTATTCAATATATTTTGAAGTGAGGTGACAGTAAAAGTGCAGAAGTTGGTGGAATTTTTCAACTTCTTCTGCGATAAAATTGTATCAAGAAGAATGATGTAACGTAACAGGGGCAGATAGAAACATTATGAAGGATGAACAAATCTCAAGGTTCAGCGTACCTACGCTTCGTGCTAAATGCTTTTCTCTAATAGTTCCTCTAATTGACTATATCAGATATAAATTTAGAGTATTCGAATTGAAAATTGAACCTCATCATATCATATCATATCATATATTAAACATAAAAAATTAGAAAATACCTCTATTTAAAAGAACTAAAAGAATTAAAGAAAAAGAATATATAAATAAATATTACTTAATTAATTATTAATTCGAAACCCTTTATTAACTCTGTCCACCTCCAACTCTATCGACTCCGTCAACTCCATCAACTACTTCTTAAAATTGTAACCAATTCCAATTATCTGAATTACTATTATTATTATTATCACCACCATGACCATTCAATATTTGATGATTATGATTTTGATCACTAACTATAGCATTTGATGGAGGTAATCCATTAGGATCTAATAAATCCATTTCATCATGATGTTGATGTTGTTGATTCATTTGTTGATTCATATTCTGATGCGGTGGTTGATGATGATTAAACAATTGTTGAGGAAAATTATGCTCTGGATTAGTTGAATTATTTTCAATTGATAAAAAATTATCTTGAAATAAAATTTCACTATTATTTAAGTTATTACCATTTGAAAAATCTGATTGAAATAGATTTAAATTTAATAATTTATCTATTTCATCTTGATTTTGTGATTCTTGTTGTTGTAGATGAATTTGTTGTTGCGGTTGTGGTTGTGATTGTTGTTGTTGATGATGAGGTTGTTGAGGATGTGGAAAGTGTTGTGAATGAGGTTGATGAGGTGAATTAAATTGTTGATGATTCATAGGTGATTGACTTTGTTGACGATGTTGTGGTGATGATTTACTGCTATTATTATTAAAATCACTAGATAATAAATTTATATTTGAATTACCAATCATTTTATCATTTTTAATTTTCTTTTTTAAATTATTGTTGTTGTTGTTATTGTTGTGATTATTATTATGATTTAAAGGTCTTAAAACTCCATGTAATTTAAAGAATAATCCACATGCATTACATAATAAATCCCCATTATTTGATTTTCTCCATAATGGAGTAGTTTTAGTTTCACAATTTGTACATTGTAAGATTTTTTTGACAGAGCTATTTGAATTGTTTGTTGATGATGATGATATATTAGTTGTTGTTGATGGCTTTTTATTCATTGTTGAAACTGATGTAGTTGATTGATTATTATAATTTAAATTTGATTTAAATTGTGGATGTTTAAAATTTGATTCTAAATTATTTATATATGATGATAATAAATTTGAATTATCATTTGGTGTAGTATTATTCATTTTTGAATCATTTAAATCTTGTTTATATTCTTCTTGACTTATTCTTCTTATATGTGCAACATAATCAAAATCATCTAAATTTGGATCAGTTAATGAAGTATTTTGGTTATTATCTATTGATGATGATGAAATTTGATTATTGGAAGGTGTATTAAATTTTGATTTAAAAGGTGGAGATGGTTTATTAGATTGTGTTGATTGAGGTTTATTAATTCCTCCATTTGATAAAGATCTATTTCTTGAATTTTGTATTGATATCCTGGTGTTAGTAATATTATTATTTTTATTAGTTAAAATTTTTTTATTTTGAATTCTCCATGCAATATTTGAAATTCTTTCATTATGAGGTAGATAACTTTTATGTTGATACATTTTAAAAATATCCATTGATGCATTATCATTATCTGATATTAAATCATATATAGATGGTGGTTGATCTTGATTTGAATTTGTTAGGAAATTTTTGGAGTTAGTATTGGTAGGAGTTTTAGTAGTATCATTGAATGTATGGTTGTTAGTTGGTGTATTGATATTATTTTGTTGATGCTTTTGTTGAGATTGCATCTTTTGATTTGTATTATTATTATTATTAAAATTTGAAATTTGTTGAAAATTATTATCTTCTGAAGATAAAGGAGATGTTTTATAAGAAGTTGAAGTTGAACTTATAGCTGATTCTAGTATTGAATTTGGTAAATTTGAAATAATTGACATCTAAAAATTTAAATAAAAAATATTGAAATAAGTAAAATTTGTTGATTAATTTAATTTGAAAGAAGTTTTTCTAATCTGTTCAGTTGATATTTAAGTGAGTAATACTAAGTAGTTCCTGAATTGAGTTTACCTGAGTGTTATATATATATATGATCAAAACAACTCCAACTAGATTTTTGTAACACCTTTAGATTATATAACTTTTTTTCAATTTAATAAAAAAAGAAAAATCAAACAACAATTTCTTATAAGTAAATTTATTAGTTCAATAAACAAGTAATGGAGCGGAGTAAAAATATTTCTTGTTCACTGTAGTAGTGTTGTTGTTATTATTATTATTATAACTAATAGACCAATTATAATATTATTTTTGAACCCCCAGAAATTGTAATGACAATTGGATAATAAGGTAGGAAATGATATACAATCCTGTGCTGATGTTAAAATTCCTTTAATACACTTCTATAATGCTAATTGATTATTGATTTATTGTTGTATTGTATGGTTGTAAATAAGAAAGTGAGTAATGTAAAGATAATAAAAAAGTTAGATTTAAAGAAGGGAGAAATAGAAATAAATTTTTTGATGATAATTTTTTTCTTACATTTATTATTTTATTATTTATTATTGTTCTACCCTTAATAAAATAATATTCAACAACTAACCATAGTAATAAGAGTGAATGAATGAGATCTCTCAATACTAGTCTAGACCATCTTCTTTCAGGCTAGACAACTAGTAAATTTGAACTTAAAGAAGCTGAAAGTTGGTTTTAAACCAATACAATTTACGAGAAAATTACAATCAAAAAAGGTATTTGGTAAAATTTAAAGGAATGTTGATTATGTTCATGATCGTAAATTATTTATGGATCGTCACTACTAGTTTACTTTAACGAAGTTGTTGAATTTAATAGTAATTTATTGTATTAAATTACTTTCAATATTTTGTTTTGATAATGAATTTCAATAAGATCTTCAAATATAAAATAGAGATAAGAGATACACAAAAAAAAGATTACAATATAAAGTACTGTAAGTAAAGTAAGTAGAATGTATTATCTATTTTATATTTAATTAACTACTTATTGATTAATTATATTGAATCTAATTTTATAGTTGAAACAAAGTTACAATGGTACTTATGAATCTCTTTAGATCTTAGATTTTCAATTTCTTTTGATTTAAAGCCTGGTTAAAGATAATAGTTTATTATTACATTACACTAAAATTCTAAAACATATTCTTATTAGGTAGTGTACTAATTCATAAATGTTTATATCAAATTTATTGTTTCATAATTTTAAAATTAAGTGTTCAACATTAGATCTATATCATAAAGTTTACACTAAGATCTAGCCAAAAGAATCCAGTAGGATAAAATTCCAGTTAGTAATTCACAAGTACTCATGGTAGTTGTCTTCTACATTAATTCTACTTTGAAATAATATTTATCTTTTGCACATTTAGTAAACCAACGATATAGAAAATGTAAATTCAACCCCACCATTTCACCTTTTTAGTAGTCTATATTTTGTTCTCATCTATAAATCTTGACTTAGCATAAAACTAACAAAAAAAAACAACGTTACTAGTAGAAACAACTAAAAATTAAACTGTTTTGAAGTGAATGTATTTCATTAAACTGTACCTAAATCATAATCGGGGTAATAACGGCATTTTCTTTTTTAAACTTTAACACAAAAAGTAAATCGATTCGACCAAATTATTATTTATTTTTGTAAAGAACAAAGAGATTCATAATATTATTATTATTATTTTTGCACCCTATTTTTCTTACAAGAAGATTTCTAATTCGATTTATTATTTTATTAATATCGAGTTAATTATAGTTTTAAAAACAAATAACGCGTCTGGGGCTGTAATGACGACTTGTTTGATAAAAAGAAAAAATATTACAATTTGATATTGTATAATATATTGGTTAATTAATTGAAAAGTCAAGGTACGAATTACTTTATAAAAATCATAGAGTTTTAAGTCCATTCATCTTCCCCCCATCTTAAATTAGCTAATGCCTCACGGTTTCTTTTTACCACAATTCTTCACAATTTTTTTGTTTCTTGCATAAAATGGTAAAATGCTCTTCACGCTGTGAAGTGTAACGTCACATTGCCTTTAGAAGGGGTCTTTTTAATTTTGAAATCTTTTGTAATCGTGCATGGGTAATCTTTAGCGAGCTAGTTTGATTCAACTCAAATTTTCAAACACTGTCGCAGATATCAAAGTAACGACAAATTTATTAACTGAACACAAAAAGGAGCCAATATCATAAACTTCAATATTTATACAACCAACTCTCAAATTAAACCGAATCAACTCAAAAAAATGGCAGATAAAATAAAAGAAAAAAATCAAAATAATTTATTAAAATCAAAATATAATGGAATAGGTAATTCAAATACAACAAGAAATGAATTTTTAACCACCGTTTATAATGATACAATAAGTTCTTTAGCTCATCATGATTTTATATTGAATTATAATTCATTAATTTTAAATCGTCATCCCGTGTTAGTTAAACAAGATATGATTAGGAAGATTAAACCTATTTTTGATGAAAAGAAAAGTTAAATGAAGGTAATGAATTTAGAGTACTATTAATCAGAGATTAAATTACATAGTTGAATCAATTGATCTTAGTTTTATTTCAAAAGTCTATTCACATCTTGAATTTCAGTATTGGAGGAATTTTTGAATTCATTACAGCGTTCAAATACAGTTTCAATTAAAAGAAAACCCAAATGTTCAAATTGGGATTTTGAGGTTGAAGAAGGCATTAATCACTGTTACTGCTGACTGATTGAACTACGTAATGAAATGAACTAATTGCTTCAAAGTTCATTCAAAAGACAATTTATACCTTGAGTTTTAATCTTATAATAGAGAAATTTTCCAAAATATTTTGAGACTGAAACACAGAGTCAATTATAAAAGGTGATGAAGAAGTTTAAGTGCCGTGATGGAATAATTCAAACTAATTATTCAAGTCATGAATCACTTCAAACAAATTATTAGAGAAAGGGACATCATATTCATGAACTGGAATTGAATATATTTATTAAAAAATTATTCACTAAATAAAAGATTGAAAACTAAAACTGTCTTTACTAAATTAAAATTGTATTGATTATTTAACTTTTCTTTGAATGGCGTTTTTGAGAAAAAGCGCCATTCAAAATTTCTCCTCTTCCTCTCTCACTCTAATTACCAACATGTTCTTCTTCAACAACTAATAAAGGAGCATTTTCACCATTTGGAGCTTTAATTCCTCCAACAATCATTGCACCAATAGTCCAAATAGCTAAAATACCAGCAATTACAAAAGCAAAAATCCATTGTAAAGCAAATACTTTAGTAGCTAATTGACCAAAAGCTAAAGCAAATAATAAATAAGTAAAACTTACACCAGTAGCCCAATCATTAAAAAATGTTAAAAAGAATCCTGGTACAAATAAGAAAACCCAAATAAAAACATTTGCAACAATTCTACCCCAAACTTTATGAATTTGTAACCAAACAGCACCATTCCAAAAAATTGCATAAAATAACCAAGCCATAGTCATTGCAACTAATGGCATATGAATTAACAAATAATTTGAAATTGGTCTTAAAGCAAAAGTTTTATGAGCAAAATATAAAGTAATAATATTTAAAAAATTTATAATCAATACAATTTCACTTAAAAAATAATGTTCATTTGTAAATAATTCACTCCAAACATAATGTAAAATTGAAAAAATTGGAAAATGCCAACCAATTAAACTAACAATTGATAATCTAAAATCATCTGGGAAAAATACTTGAATAATATAAACTGCTTGCCATATATATAATATAGCCCAATAAATATATAATAATATACTACTTGCTGAATAAGGAGTATGAGCTAAATCATTTTCTTTAACTCCTGAAAATGTTAAACCTCCATATACTGATAAAATAAATGCAATTATTGAAACTGCTTTATAAGTTTTTAATTGTTCTTGATTATAAGCCATGACTGTTTGCTGGTGATGATGATGAACAACTTTGAAGCAAAAGAAGAAGAAAAAGGGATGGGAAAGAAATCTTTTTTTTGATTCAATTGAATTAGAATAATTTTGAAAAAATGATGCCTATGTTTTAATTAAACTTTATAAGTGAGTTACAAAACCAGTTGTATAGCAATCTTAAAAATTATTAAGATTTAATTCGAATTTTATAGAGAAAATTTGTATGGTTAGAGTACCCACAGTAGAACTTAGAGGGAGGGGGACGAAACATCGAAGGGATAGAACTACTGTTTTCATTAATTGTAGTTTAGCTAAAGAAATGGTCATCTATTGATCAAAACTTCATAGACAACTCCGTAAATTAGATTGATTTTTCTTATAATAAATTCAAACGTACATACGAGATATTCTGATTTAGTGTAATAAATAGTTTTAGTGATCTCCGCAAAAAAATAATATAAGGAGGTATAGATGTAGATAAACGTGTAAAATTTTTATTTTTAGATTCAGGTATTTCAAAATACTTTAGCTATAATGTGAGAATTAATCATCCGTACTATTCTAACCAAGGAATTCGTACCACGCTACGTGTGGCACTAACAAGTACCACGATAAGATTTTTTATCAAGTCCAGCATCTTTATTATGAGTTTCTTTTTGTTCTTTTCTAATTTCAGCAGTACCACCAGTAGCAATAGCTAATAATAATCTATGAATATCTTGTTTATTTTGTTCATCATTTGAACTTGAAATAATTGATCTAACAGTATCAGCAGCTTTTGCTAATAATTCAATAATTTCAGTTGAATCATGAGTAAGCTTCTCCAACAATGACATACCTAAACTATTTCTAACAACAACTCTTAAAATTTCAATATCTGTTTGATCTGGAGGTAAATGATAATTTGGAACAATAAAACCTCTTTTTCTTAATAATGAAGAAAATAATTCTTGAGGAACTTCTGGATATTTTGTTCTAAATTCTTTACTAAATCTAAAAGCAACTACTGGTAATCCAGGTTTAAATTTTTGATTTATTGTCCAAACATCAGATAAATCATGATGACTTGGTTTAATATATATTTTTTTCAGTTCTTCTTCACTTATTGGTTCATGAATTACAGATAAAACTTCAAAATATTTAGTTTTAATTAAATAATCAGATAATAATCTTGCATTTGATAAACATCCATCAAATATTTTTGCATAACCTGTTTTACCTAATGTTAAAAAATTATAATATTGTAATATAACTGGGAAACCAGGTCTTGAAAAATTTAATCCAAAAGTTTCTTCAACACCACCTAAATAATCAAGACTAAATCTTAATTGTTTTGGTAATAATTCTTCATGTTTCCAAATAACCCAACCTAATCCAACTGAAGTCATACCAAATTTATGACCAGAAGTATTTATTGAATCAACTCTATCAATTGAAAAATCCCATTTTAAATTTGGGAAAGAAAAAGGTGCAACAAATGCTCCACTTGCTCCATCAACATGAATTCTAATATCTAAACCTTTTTCTTTTTCAACTTCATCTAAAATTTTTGAAATTTCATCAACTGGTTCAAAAGCTCCTGTAAAAGTTGATCCAACAATAACAAATATACCTATAGTATTTTCATCAACATTTTCTTTTATTTTTGTTGTATCAATTAAATGACCACTTGATTCATTAATTGGAATTAATCTATTTTCAACATCAAAATAAACAGCAAATTTTTCTAACGCAACTTGAGCACAAGTAGCCATTAAAATATTTGGATTTTCAGTACTTTTACCTTCTTTTTTCCTTTTTTCTTGCCATCTTTTTTTTAAAGCTAATCCTGCTAACATAATAGCTTCTGATGAACCAGTTGTTGCTGTCCCTAAAGAATTTACAATTTTTTCACCAGTAACTTTATCTATAGTATGAGGAGCATGCCATAAATTACTTAACATTGTAATACATCTATTTTGTATATCAATTAAACTTGGATATTCATCATTATCAGCTAAATTTTTTGTTAAATTTTCAGCAGCTAATCTAGTTTGAATATCATCAACATAAGTATTTACAAATGATGCTAAATTTAATGTTGGAGAACCATCTAATGTTAATTCTTGATTTATATATTTATAAATTAAATGTTGATCACTTGATTTAAAAGGTATTTCAAATCTTGGAATTAATTTTTGTGATTCATATGCATCACTAAATTGATCTGGTTCTAAATTGATTTTTGGAATATCTTTTAAAACTGTATATTCTAAATCGTATGGACTGAGATGTTTAGATAAAACCATGATAAATGTTTGTTTTTTTGTGTTTTAAATGAAGTTTTGAATTAAATGTAAATGTCAATTGAATGTAATTGAATTGAATTGAGTTGAGTAGTTAATAAACTAAATTGTTATTTAGGATAATGGATAAACCATTCTATTTATATTAACTGAGATTTTTCATGTATATACTATTTTATTCTATCATTGCTTTATTTTAAATTTAAGGTTTTATAATTGTAAGTACCAATAAACTTATCCTTATATATATTATGTTTTTGTGTAATTAATTTGTTCTAATCCAAATTATTCAATCTCGAATTAATAAAATTAAATTTTTGACATTAACTCAGTACAATACCATAGTACAACTGTGAGTTAGTAGTAGTTAAATTGATGAGCCTTGTATTAATGAGTTGAATTTCTCCATCCAATATATACAAAACCCTTCTAACTTTGAGCAATCCCTAATATTCCTCATACCTTTCAAACTAACTATGACATAATAAAAGATGGCTTAAAATCCTCTAATAAACGTACTTATTAATTCTGTATTTTAGTCTAATTTGAAAGAAAGTTTAATCGGGTTTAGTATGACCCTACTCAAGATATAAACTTTCACAAATCCGAACAATATCAATATGAAGTTAATTTTGGACTATTAAGATCTCTTGTTGTTCTTCTCTCATATATATTGCTCTTGCTGCGTGATTTTAATGGCATGTATTTGGTTCAATCTATTCAATTGTTCAGAATTGGTTGCAAAACTCACTTAATTTGGTAAAACGTGTTGTGAAAAAAAAGGTATGATCCACATTGTCTAAAATTCTTTACTCCAGATCCATTAGATCCTTGATCTCAGATCTCTTCATAATATGTTTTAGATTTTATATGATCTTTGTTGCTTGTTGATCTTATGAACTATTCTATAGACTCAACCACATAAATGCATATTCAATTATTCAATTGGTATCTTATCACATGATAAGAAGTTGAAAGTGTGAGAGAAAAAATTAATTTCCTTTTTAAGTTGTGAAAAAAAGACGACAACATAAATTGAACAAATTTAACAACACATTTCCATACTTACTTTTCATCTTAAGCTAAGTCTTACTTCATCTACATCTGTTCCTGTTGTAAGCCATGGTTTTAACTCATTCTATAAACAATGATGGTACTCATGTATTTCATAATAATTTAACAAATACTTATCTTATATTGAGTAATAATTCAACAGAAATAACAAAAGAATTACCATCAAATTATAACAATTCCAAATTTCAGCCTATATCTTGTATAATTGGTATTATAAAATTAAAAATTAATTCATATGTTATAATTGGTGATAAACATAGTATCACAGGAACAATTTTAGGTAATGAAATTGCATTTATTGAATCTTTTAAAATTTATCCATTAGTTAATAATGCTAACTTATCATCAGAGGAAAAGAAATATCTAGAGCTTATTAATAAACAATTGAAAAATTCAACATTATATTATTCAATAAATAATCAATATGATTTAACTAATTCATTACAAAAACAATTTACTTCAGAAATTCATAATTTAGATGATAGATTTTGGTGGAATAAATATTTATCAGCCCCATTAATTGATATTGATTTAAATTATAATTTTATAACTCCAATAATTTATGGATATTTTAAATCTCATCAAACAATTTTTAACAATAAATCATTACAATTTGCTTTATTAACAAGAAGATCAACATCAAGAGCTGGTACAAGATATTTTCGTAGAGGTATTGATTTAGATGGTAATGTTGCAAATTTTAATGAAACTGAACAAATTTTTACTTCTGATAATAATCATTTATATTCAATTTTACAAACAAGAGGATCAGTTCCTGTTTATTGGGCAGAAGTAAATAATTTAAAATATAAACCAAATTTAGAAATTAGTACTCAATCTTCTTTAGAAGCTACTGAAAAACATTTTAATCAACAAGTTGAATTATATGGTGATAATTATTTAGTTAACTTAGTTAATCAAAATGGTTATGAAAAACCAGTTAAATTAGCTTATGAAAATGCTATAAATAATTTACCACAGCAACTAAAACAACATATTCATTATATTTATTTTGATTTTCATCATGAATGTAAAGGTATGAAATTTCACAAGATTAATAAATTATTAGATCATTTAATTAATTTAGGTTATACATCGGATAATTATTTTGAAATTGATTTAACCACCAAAAAAATTTTAAATGTTCAAAAAGCTATTGTTAGAACAAATTGTATGGATTGTTTAGATAGAACTAATGTTGTTCAAAGTATGATTGGTCGTTGGTTTTTACAAAATCAATTATTAAAAACTGGATACTTATCAAGTGTTGATCAATCTTTCGCCCAAATTGATCCAAAATTTAATTTATTTTTTCAAAATTTTTGGGCTGATAATGCTGATGCTGTAAGTTGTGCTTATTCAGGTACTGGTGCATTAAAAACTGATTTTACAAGATTAGGTAAAAGAACTTATCAAGGTGGATTTCAAGATTTAATTAATTCAATAACAAGATATTATAAGAATAATTTATCTGATGGATCAAGACAAGATTCTTATGATTTATTTTTGGGGAAATTTAAACCTTATCAAGATGCTGTAATTTCTCCATTTAAAGATAATAGACCTCCAATTATACAATTATTACCTTATTTAATGGGTACTTCAATTTTAATATTATTAGCATTATTTTATTATCCCAAGGGATCATTATTAGATTATAAAAATTTAATTTTTATAGCTTTGGTGGTGTTGTTTAACTACAAGAGTTTTTCATATATTTTATCAAATGGTTATCAATATGTTGATTGGCCAAAATTAGTCCCCTTGGATTATTTGAAAAAACAATATATTTATAATAATCAAGGTAAAATTATTGGTACAAAATATGAAAAAACTGATTATTTTAAAGGGTTTTCAAAAAAATCTAAATAAAAAATAGATAAAAACCTGATTAAAAGGTTTTCAAATCAAAATAGATATTTACTAAAATAGATTAAATTAGATATTCACTTCCCAAATAAACTTTTATTAATTTAATATATACAAATATGTTCTTATGTTCTTATGTTCTTATGTTCTTATGTCCTTATGTTAATGTTCTTATGTTCTTATGTTCATGTTCTTATGTTCTTACGTCATGTTCTTATGTTGATGTTCTTATATTAATGTCACGATGCTAACATTTTTTTATTAATATTCTCATGTTAAAGTTTTAATATCAATGTTCTTATATAACGTTTCTAATCCACACTCATTTCATCATTAGTATTCGTCATATAATTATCCAACTCCTTATCTAAATCTTCTGCACTTTTCTTTGGTGTGGATATACTTCTTGAACTTCTAAATCCACCTCTAGAACTTCCCCTACTTCCACCTCTGAATCCACCTCTAATCGCACCTCTAGGCACACTTCTTAATGGTGAAGGTCTAAATGTATTTACCGGATTTGATTTAATTCTATCAACTAAACTTACCGTATTTTCAACAATTAATATTTTTCCCATTGCCTTTTTACCATCATATTTTTCAATAGCTTCTTTATTACTTCTATCATTATCATTTTGAAAACATATATAAGCAATAGAATCATTTAAATCATCAAATTTTATAAAATCTACTGAATTTATACTTGAAAATAAATTATTTAAATCTTCTCCATTTAATTCTTGATGAATGTTTTTTAATCTTAATGTTGGTCTACCTTTGGCTAATTGTAATACATCTTTGGGGATATTGTTTGCGGTTGTGGTTGTTGTACGAGGAATATATACATCTCTATCTTTTTCTATATGATTTGGTCTACTTGAAAATCTTGAATATCTTGAATGTGGTTGGAATCTTGATGATCGATTTGATGGAGTTCCTCTTCTTCTAGTTGGTACAAATTTTCTTTGTGTTTGTTTCTCACCTATAATATCATCTAATGACTTTTCTAATATATTTGACATGATTGTTAATGAAAATTGAGTTGTTTGATATGTAAAGTTGGTTTAATATATTTTAATTGTCTTTTGATTTTATAATTTTGAACGAGAAATTTATTTAAAAAATTTAAACTGCTTACGCTACCATTTGATTTTGATTTTAGGTTAAGAGGTTTTTTTTGAAAATTATTACGCGGCTTTATTATAACGAACTTTAATATCTATTTATTTCCATTCATTAAGTTTTTCAACCATCTCTATGTAACTCTTTTTGGAATGTTTTCTAAGATCTTTTCCATAGTATATAAAGGGAATAATTAATCCGATAGTAACAAAATCTATAACAGCTAGAGCAATGTAAGTATTTGTTGTTCCAGATGCATCTAACCATATGCTACAACAAAATGTGAACAAGCAAGCGATCAAGTTATTTATCAACGATATTGCAACCATAGATTGAAGGACTAGGTCAGGGTACGATGTTATACTATAGGTTGACAGGCAATCCCCAACAGAACCGAACCCGAATCCAACGAGACCCAATCCAACGTACATGACGGGCCAGGGCCAATCACGATCAGTCCCAATACCGAAAAGCAAAAGACCGAGTGGTGAAATAAACAAAGTCACAAATAGCAAGTACAATCTAAATTCAGCTTCCATTACTCCTCCATTTCTTTTAGCTAGCCAATCAACATGCAAATCAGATATATAACCTGCGAAAATACAACCAAGAATTGCTCCAATTAAACATGGTATATTCATTAGCGCAACCCCAGTATTTGATTTATTATATGGTGGATCATAATATGTAGTATCCTCACTAGTTAAATAAAATGATAAAAAAGCATCTTGTAAAGCCCATAATAAACCAGAAAATAATACAATAGGATATTGAAATATTTTTAAATTAAATAATAATCTTTGACCATATTGTTTGAAACCAAAACCTTCTATATTATGAGCTGGAGTAATTGGTGAAATTCTTCTCCAATATGATTTAGGTTTATCTTCTTCTGCTATAACATTTGATACATAATTTTCTAAATTTGATTTTACAATAGTTGGATTTGTAAATTCCCCCTTTTCTTCATCTGAAGCTAATTTAGAATCATCTATTTTATTAGTCTTTTCATCATTATAAATATTTTCTTGACTTTCATTAATTGAACTACTTTCAAATACTTTGAAATGAGCTTGTCTATTAAAACTTGATTCTTCTAATCCAAATATAAAAACAACCAAAGTAACAAAAGTAATAATTGCACCCCAACCACCAACCCATCTGAATGTTTGATATTGAGCAATGAAACCAGCAATCAAAGGTCCTAAATAAGTACCAATACTTGTAGCAGCAATATATAAAGTTAAAACTGAACCTAAATTATTTTGAAAAAATAAATCACAAATTGATACTTGAACCATTGCTTCTGCTGCAGATTCTCCTGCTCCAACAAATAATTGTGACCATATAGTATCAGAAGTTTTTCTACTAACACTAAACCATATACAACCTCCAACTGAAGCTGCTAAACATATTAAATATGAAATTTTTCTACCATATAAATCAACTGATGGAGCTAATAACCAACAATTTATTCCAATTGCTGCAAATAAAACACCAGCTCCAGTATTCATTGCATCATATGATATTCCATAAATTTCATTTAAAGAATCTTGTGCAGCTCCAGCATCATTTGAAGTAGCAGCAGTTAATGCAGTATAAAAAATTAATAATGAAAACTGTAAAATTTTCTTGGGATTTGACCAATTTAAAGGATCATTTGGTGAATCAGTTGGTTGAGGTATTAAAACAAACCCTTTTTTATCTCTTTTTAAAGATTTATTTGATGATATTGAAGTTAATTCTGTTTGTTGGCCTGTTAAAATATTTGTTGTTCCAGGAATATAATTTTCATCATAATATTCAGAAGGAATTGTTGTGTTCATAATTATGATATGAAAAAGTATTTTTAAAAAATTTTGGAATGTATAAACTGTATTGGTCCGTAAGGCTGAAAAATGTGTATGATGAGGATTTTTATAAAATGCAATGATCTAGGGATTCTAAGATTTCTTGAAACTATTCGTGATGCTCAATATCTCTTCGACTTGAAACGTTGATATTTGTAGATATATAAGTAAATTATGTCAGTAGGACATCGTGTGACCTATAAATATAAGTGTAATTATGAATAAAATGAAATAAAACTAATCAAATTTGAATCAAAAGTGAAATGATCTTCTAAGTATGTTCGTAACAAATCCCTAAAGCTTTGAAAGTTCTTCAGCAGCCGTTTTCAATGAAGTTCCTGTTAGATAAATTCTAAAAAAAAGTTGAAATGAAAAATTTGAAAAAAAAAAAAGAAGTAACAAAAATTAACTTTGGTTTCAAATTTGATGTATTATAATTGTTTAGTTATTTTTTAAGGATTATATACAACTAGAAAATTAAAATATTACATTCCGACGGTTCTTATCTATTTATTGAGATTACTGAGTCCAATTACGAAGGTAAATTGGCTTAAAAGATCTTCCGTTGATATATTTCACCTTATCATAATTTGCTTATCTTTAAAAATAAACATTTCGCTAAAAAAGAAATTTAAATCTTATTTAGCGCTTAGATCTTTTTGACGTAACTGAAGCGGATTTATTTCATTTAGTTACACAAAGCTACTAACTCATACAAGTCAGATCTTGAATCAAAAGAAGTCAGACACAGAGGTAAGTCACATCAACTACATTAAAACTCCTTAAAAGTCACAAATTTTTAATTGTTAGTCTATACTTTTTATATAAAAAAATTACAATCAAAACCCATCATCTTCATCAATATCAACCTCATGAACTTCAGTCGCTGCAGATTTTTGTTTCCATTCCAATAAAGGAGCTAAATCTTCAATTGATCCACTTTTATGAGTTACAAAAGAATGTGATAATAATTCTGAAGTATTTGCTCTATATCTTGTATCAACACAAAGACATATACTTAAAAATTTCTTTATAGAATTACTTAATAATTCTGGTTTTTTCAATTTAGGTGTACCATTTGTTGCAATTAAATATAAAGCTTTTAAAGGTTCTTCATTTAAATATGGTGGTTCACCTTCTATCATTTCTATAGTCATTATACCTAATGACCAAACATCAACTTTTTCATCATATTCTTTTTGTTTTACAACTTCTGGTGCCATCCAATAAGGAGTACCAACCATTGTAGCTCTTTTATTTCTTTGATCAGTTAATTTTGCACAAAATCCAAAATCTGTTATTTTAACATTTCCTTTTGCATCTAATAAAACATTATCTGATTTTATATCTCTATGAATTATATGTTTTTTATGTAAATGTTGTAAACCTTTTAAAGTTTCAAAACAAATTGTTGCAATTTGTTTTTCATTTAATTTAAATTCATTATTTTCTATTATTTCAGTTAATGAACCACCTTCCATATATTCCATTATAACCCATAATTCAGTATCTTTTCTTAAATAAGAATCTAAAAAATTAACAATATTTTTATGTTGAGAATCTTTCATAACTAAAATTTCATTTATAATTAATTCTTTTCTTGGTTGAACATTTAAATCCATTTGTTTTATTGCAATTTTTTGATTATTTGATAAATTTTCAGCTAAATAAACATTACCACTTGCACCTTGACCTGCTTTTTCTATAATTTTAAATAATGGTTTTGGATCATTACTATTTACTACTGTTTTTAATTTTGCAATTATTTGTAAATCATTTAATCTTTCTCTTTCTTTTTTCAATTGTTTGGGAGTTTTTGTAGGTACAGGACCCATTGGTGGAGTAGTTTCTTTTTGAGCTTTAGGTTTTAATTGTAATGGTTTGATTGACTCTGCTAATTGTGTAGATGTTTTATAACTCTTTTGTATTTTAACATTTGGGTGTGGTTGTTGCGGAAGTTGTTCAGATTGATTTTGTGATTGGGGTTCTTTTGGAGTAGGTTGATGCTGTGGTTGTTGCTTCAATGATTGAGGAGCCAATGGTGGAGTTTGAATTGGTTTTGCTTGTGATGATGATGAGGAAGGTGGAGGAGGAGCTCTTCTAATCGGCACAGGATTCTCTGATTTATTCATTAAATTATTCAAAGGAGATATACTTTTAGCTGCTTGTTCTTGAGTAATATGATAGGGAACTGGAGGTTTCGGAGCGGCTCTATTTGGTTTGAATTGTTGTGCATGGTTTTTTGGAGGTGGTTTTGTCCATTCTTGTATATTGGTTGTGTTATTTTGATCAAATTTTGTAGTAGATTGTTGATTTTGATTAACTAATGGAGTTCCAGGAGATGAACCATTTATATCTGAATAAAATTCCAATACTTCTATTACTGCAACTGGATTTTTTTTCCAATCTTCATTTGTTATATTTGAATGTTGTAATAAACTTTTCCAATCATCTGGTAAACCTGTGAAATTACCACTTGCTGGATCAAATCCAACATGAACTTTATGAGTGAAATTTATAGGACTTGAAACACTTGAATTTCCACCATTTAGCAACGAGGTTGAATTCACCGATGGCAGACTATTAGAATTTGAAGAAGGTGCATTTGAACTTGCTCCTATTTGTACTAATGGACATTTTGTAGAAAAAGCATTTAACCAATCTAAATAATCATTATTAGATTTTACTGATATTAGTATGGGTTTACCATTATTTTTAGGAATTACTTCAAATGATTGAGCAGTTTTAGAATGACCCAGTTGAGGTTTTAAATTTATATTACTAATAAGATTTAAAGGCAATAAAAGATCTGGTGTAATAACTTCAGTAATATTTGGTTCAGTTTTATAAAAATTTAATGATCTTTCATTTATATTCATGAATCTTTTATTCCATCTGAAAGATGTAAATAATCCGTCATCTTTAACATGTACCCATCCAGCTTGTCTTTTGTTTGAATTTACACTGATTGAATTTGATGTAGAATTTGAATTGTTATTTAAATTTGTAGTTGATAATGAAGGAGGAGGAGGTGGAGCACGTCTATGACTCTTTAGATCTGATGTATAGACACTAGTCATTGACAATTGTTTTGAAATTCTAGCAATTTGTACTAAAGCAATAAACCACTATTGGAAAGAATTCAAGATATAGAATTGTGAATTGATTGGTATTTTCATACAAAAAGGTTTCAATAATGAAGAAAAAAAAATAAATTTAAAAATCAACAAAAGGAGAAAATTAATTAAATTAAAAATTGAAACGAAAATGTCAGCACAAAACATTACAAAATTTGTTGTGAAGCAGAATTGAAACCTAATGACTACCGACCTATCATTACGTATTCTGATATAAATCACGTAGTTACAACAATTTCAACATATCTACTCACTTTATACTTGTCGTTAGTTTAACGAGACGAACATGGGTTTATAGACGTATGTTACACAAAAAGTAAATTGTAAACAAAGATCGACCGTCTAAATATTTTCACGAATCTCAAACAATATCTGAATAGATCTGGATGAAAGGGTCTTCTTTCATGATGAGAATTGATCATTAATCATTCTAGAAACAACCTTCAAGCATCTCCTCTTCTATTGGAGATTTCGTTATCAGAATATTATATTTCATTCATTTTACTAATGCCATGGATTTTATGCTACCAATTTTCTCTCTATTTAAGGTACGCAGTTAATAAATCAAATTATACTTTATTGGGAAATCAAAGGTAACACGCGTTAAAGTGGATAGTACACCAACATTATACAAGTAGATTGATCGATCGTATGAAACCCCTGCTCAAGAAGAGATGCAAGAAATTTTGTACTCTGTAATTTTGTAATTCCTTGGTGGTTTAATGAAGGTAATTTCCGGTGACTTTCGTGTGTACCTTTAAATATTACTCAACGAAACTGTAAATTACGCAAATGATCATCATCCATCTCCAGCAATCCATTATAAACACATTATTCGAGAATTAAATGATACTTTAATGAAGTTAGTAATGCTATGAAGGTCATTGGAGAAATTTAAATGAATTCATTATGAGCCCTCCCCCACATAAAATTAACAAGCCGCAAAATGTATTCAATTAGGAATTTTAATGTAAATTTGAATTTACTACCCACAAGTTGTTACAACCACTCGAATAACAAGGCTGTTGTCACCATTAAATCTTCATTTTGACTTGAAGATTCATTTGGAACTTAAAAAGAGCTCAACTTAGTCGAAAATACTCAAAATATAAACTAAACCCCAAGATCATCAATTCGCAACCACTCACTTCTCAATACATTTCCAATAGAAATTGTTTTCAATATCAAAATTCAAATTATTGACATTTTGCCTAATCATTTTGCTTATGTCATTGCCAAGGCATACGTTTCATAAATCAAAAAAAATTATACAAAATATGGCTCAAGAAGATTATGATGCTTTAAAATATCGTAAATGGATTAAATTAAATCAATCATCAAATAATAATGATAGCAATATTTCCATCATGACTTATAATTTATTATCAAGACATTATATATGGAAACATGTATATGATCAAAATAATCCAAAACATTTAGATTGGGCAAAACATAGATTTCCTTTAATTAATCAAACAATACGGCAATTAAAATGTGATATAATGTGTTTTCAAGAAATGGAATATTATGTATATAAAAGATTTTGGAGTAAAAAATTCCCCAATGATAAATTTAAAAGTTTTTATATTCAAAAATCATCAGCTCAATTTATACCAACTGATCTCACTGATGGTGTTGGAATATTTATAAATACTGAAAGATTTGACATCTTGGATGAAATTAAGATAAATTATGGTCAAGAAATTTTAAAAAATCAAAACAAATATTCTTTAACTAATGATTTAATAAGTAGAGTAATTCCTAGAAATACTGTTGGTTTAATTTTGAAGTTATATGATAAAAAATTTAATAAAATTTTATATGTTTCAAATACTCATTTATATTGGTCACCTAAATTTAATGATGTAAAAGTTTTACAAACAAAATTACTACTAAACAAGTTAGAATCTTCTAGGAAAGAATTGGATTCAACTGTGATATTCTTGGGTGATTTGAATTCAAATTATGATTCAGATGTTGTAAAATTGTTGAGAGATGGACAATTAGATTCAACTACTTCAAAAGAATTCAAGAATCACAAATATGGATTAAATAATGAATTGATGGACTCAAATGGAATAGTACAGAATCCATTCAGCTTACGAGATGTATATGAAACATTATTTGATAATTGTAAACTACATTTTACAAGTTTTGTTAGTAGATTTTCAGATGTTGTTGATCATATTTTTGTTAGTGATGATATTGAAATAAGACAAGTTCTTGGTGAAGTTGATCCTAATTATTGCGCTAGTAAGAACGGTAAAGGGTTTCCTGATGGTCAATTCCCCTCTGATCATATTCCATTAGTAGCAGAAATTAATTATAAATCAATATAACGATTTGATCATATAGACTCAAAAAGTCGTGTAATTGAATCCTATATTATTATCTCTTTCTATTTCTCTCCTTTACAAAAAGTTGATGATGAAATATTATAGAGAGAGAGACAAAAATTATTTAACAACCTAATTTCAATAACTTTAAGAACTTTAATGATAATAATAGAGACGCACATACTATATTATTGAAAATATATAAGAAAAGAAAGAAGAAATTGAATAACTCAAGTCGACATTGTTTGGGTTTAAAGAAAGAAACATACAATTATAGTGAAAGAAGAAATATATTGTTATACCCAAATAAGTCGAATAATATATGAATATGAATCTAGCTAGTAAATATCAAGTGCAAGGACAAGGTCAACCACAATCAAATCTTCAAGCTCAGCAAATATTGTTACAACAACTTCATCAGGGCCAATCACTTTCCCAACAAAATCAACAACAAAATACAACTTCCAATAGTCTAGGTGCTGGATTTCAACCAAATGAAAGTTATAATAATGATAATCAAAATCTTTATCAAAATTATCAAAGAAACCAATTACAACAACAGCAGCAGCAACAGCAGCAACAACAGTATTTCCCCCAATTTCAACCACAGAATCAATCCGCTAACAATCATATAAACTCTCTGTTACAACAACAACCTCAACCACAACAATTATCAAGACAACTTCCTCATATCCAGCAACAACAATTTTATAATCAACAAGCTCTTAAATCACAACAAGTTCAACAACAAATTCAATTACAAAGTGCTCAAATTCCAACTCCTATGCAAAAAAGTACTACATCTGTGGAGCAACCAAATTCAATTCATTGGCAACATCAACAACAATTATGTCAAGTTTCAAGATCATCAAGTGTACCTCATTATTATGCCAGACAATTTGCTTCTAATTCAAGAAAAAATCCATACGATTCCAAATCAGTTGGATTAATAGAGGCAACAAAAGTGATACTTAGCAAAATTGAAGAACAAAAAATAAATGATTCAACAACAACTAACTCAGCATTGTTACATAATAAAAAAACAACACAAGATGATGAGTTAATGGAGGAACAACGTATGAGATTAAAAACCCAAGGTCGTCAATTATGGTGTCAATTGGATTTAAGTGGACAAGGATTAGTTAGTATATCACCAAAATTATTTCATTATGATTTTTTAGAATCATTATATTTAAATAATAATAAAATAACTCAAATTCCATCAGAAATAAGTAAATTAAGAAGTTTAAGGACGTTAGATTTATCACATAATAGAATTAGTGAATTACCTTATGAATTGGGATTATGTTTTAATTTAAGATATCTTTATTTGTTTGATAATAATATTAAAAATTTCCCAACTTCATTTGGTAATTTAATTGAACTTTTATTTTTAGGAGTTGAAGGTAATCCATTAGATGGAAATGTTGCAAATATAATCGCTGAAAAGGGAACTAAAGAATTAATTGCTGCTATCAGAGATCAAAAAACAACAAGAACACCAGAACCAAGAGAATGGCTTACAATTGAAGACGGAGAAGTTGTTGAATCAAATGTATATAAAGCTGAGAAAAGTCCGAGTGATTCGTTTACTGTATTATCTTATAACACATTATGTCAACATTATGCAACTCCAAGAATGTACAAATATACTCCTTCTTGGGCATTACAATGGGATTATAGAAGAGCTGCTTTAGAGAAGGAGATTTTAAACTATAGTACTGATGTAATTTGTATGCAAGAAGTTGAAACTAAAACATATCAAGATTTTTGGGCACCACTTTTAGCCCAAAGAGGTTATAAAGGATTATTTTATAATAAAACTAGATCAAAAACAATGAGTGAGAATGACGCAAAGAAAGTTGATGGATGTGCATTTTTCTATAAGATTGATAAATTTACTTTAGTACATAAACAAAATTTTGAATATAATAGTGTTTGTATGGGATCAGATAAATATAAAAAGACTAAAGATTTATTTAATAGATTTATGAATAAAGATAATATAGCTTTAATTTTATATCTTCAACATAAAGAAACTGATGAAAAAATATGTTTTGTTAATACTCATTTACATTGGGATCCAGCTTTTAATGATGTTAAAGCATTACAAATTGGTATACTTTTAGAAGAATTACAGGGTTTAATTAAAAAATATCAACATGCAAGTTCAATAGAAGAAGTTAAAAATGCTTCAATTATTGTATGTGGTGATTTTAATTCAGTTAAAAAATCTGCAGTTTATCAAATGTTTTCAACTGGATCTTCAAAAAATCATGATGATTTATCAGGTAGAGATTATGGAAAATTTACAGAATCTGGTTTTCATCATCCTTTTAAATTAAAATCAGCTTATGAATCATTAGGTGAATTACCATTCACTAATTTAACTCCAGCTTTTACGGACAATATTGATTATATATGGTATTCAACTTCAAACTTACAAATTAAAGGTCTTTTAGGAAAAGTAGATGAAAATTATGCTTCTAATTCAATTGGTTTTCCTGATGCTAATTTTCCATCTGATCATGTACCAATTTTAGCAAAATTTCAAATTAAAAAAACAAATAAAACTTGAATGAAATTTAATTGACTATATATAGAGATTTATCATAATTGATTTTTAATTTATAAATGTAAGACAAGGAACTTGATTATAGTGTATGTATGATGTAACGAATATTAATAAACCTAAAGATTTTGAAATGTTTAGCTGGAACGGCAATTGTAAGTACGTTTGAATTTGTTTTTCTTTTGAATAAATTTTCATGCATGGTGTCTTGTTAAATCTGAGATCTCGGACTTATTGCTAAAGCGAACGGAACAACTTCTTGGGGGATCTTTTTAATTCCATTATTTTAGTCACGAAAATGACTGGACTGGAAATTTCATCTTGACTTGTAAGCAAGCACTACATTTCATATTTCTCAACCCTAGAGATGTCCAAGTCTTTATTAATACCAACTGAAAACGATTATTTAGATGCTCACGGTGAACAAGCAGAGCAAAAAGAATATAATGAACTTTGGACTAACAAATTAAGTAAAGAAAGGGACGAAAATGGTCAATTGAAATTCCCATGGACATTTGAAGTTGTTCAAGGCTTTTTTAAACAAAGTGATCCAGCTACTGACGATAGAACTTTCAATTATGTGAATGAACATATGGGACGTTTAAAAACGTGGGAACAAATTACAGGAGAATTATTAAAATTGAATCAAGAAGCTCCCGATGATGTTGAATATAAACTTTTATTTTTAGCAAGACATGGTCAAGGATATCATAATACAATAGTAGAGAAATATTCAATTGAATTATGGAATAAGGAATTGCATAAATTAGGAGATTATGATGGAATTCATTATGGACCTGATCCTGAATTAACAGAAAAAGGGATTAAACAAGCTCAAGAAAATCATCAATTATGGGAAGATGAAATTAAAAATGGTGCTCCAATTCCTGATAAATTTTATGTATCACCATTACAAAGATCTTGTAATACTTTAAAAATCACTTGGGATGGATTAAAACCTGATCTGAAAACTCCTTTCATAAAGGAAAAATTAAGAGAAACTATAGGTAAAAATTTATGTGATAAAAGAAGTTCTAAATCAATTATAAAAGATAGATTTGGAATTTATGGATTTAACACGGATGGAATAACGGAAGAAGAAGATGTTTATTTTACAGATACAAGAGAATCAATGGTTGACCAATCTATAAGAATTAATGAATTTTTACAAGAATTATTTAATTCTGATTGTAATAAAGATGGTAAAGTTGATAAAAAATTAAGTTTATCAAATATTTTTATATCAACTCATTCTCATGCTGGAACTATTCGAGCATTTTTAAATGTTTTATTTCATAGAAATTTTACAATTTCAACTGGTGGAATGATACCTGTTGTAGTTAAAGGTAAAAAAAGATTTTAATAATATAGAGCTTAGATGATAGATATAGATTTTCAAAATATAAATTTATTAATAGATTAAACCATCTTAAAATTCGAAACGTGGATTTAGGCTGAAAAATTACACAAAACCCTATTTTTTTTTTTTCACCTAAAGAAGTTTCTAAAACAAGTAAGCAAGTATTTCTATTAATTTAACCTTTAAGCTTAGGCTAATGACAACTTTTTATTTAACGTAAAGCTTAAATTTGAGTACATGAATTAAATTATTTATGACTAAGCATATAGCCACCATTCACTAGTTTAAAGCTAAGCCATTGATTTGAAACAAAAATCTATTTTTAACTTTGAAATCAAATTGCTATTTTTCGGTAAGGGAGGTTTAAATACACAATCCTAAATCATAAAAAGTTAGCTAAGATATTCATCTTTCAACTTAGTTCAACCTACTTTCATCAACCATAGTTCCTACCTAAATGAAAGGATTTTACGTCCTATTTCTTTTAATCACATCACTTCACAAAGCCCAGGGATTGTGGCCCTTTGATAGTGAAACTACTACATCAGGCTCAAATGGTTCAACTGGTACTGAGATACCAGCTTCATCATCAGAAAGTGAAGGATATTTTCAATCATTAATTGGAGGTTTCATTGGTGGGTCAAGTGGGTCGAGTACAGAAACTGGAGCTGCTTCAACAGATGATTCAAATCCGTATGCTCCTTATAACACTACTTGTCCTTCTGGATCTCTAATCAGAGGTTCTAATGGAATATCAGATCAAGAGAAAAATTATGTACGAAATAGACAAGAAATTACCAATAAGAATTTGATTAATTTTTTGAAAAAAGCAAATTTGACTGATTTTGATCCTGAAAGTTTTGTAAATGATAATTCTAATGATCATAATATTACTATTGGACTAGCATTTAGTGGAGGTGGATATAGAGCTATGCTTTGTGGTGCAGGACAATTATTAGCAACTGATGATAGATTCGATGATTCAAACGATCATGGAGTCGGTGGATTATTACAATCATCTACTTATTTGACAGGATTATCTGGAGGAAACTGGCTAGTAGGAAGTCTAGTTATGAATAATTGGATATCTGTGGCTGATATTTTTAATGGAAGTTCTCAAATTTGGCAACTAGAAGATTCAATATTGAATCCAAGTGGAATTAGAATTGATAAAACTATATCATATTACTATGGGTTAAGACAAGCTGTATTAGCTAAAGATAATGCTGGATTTGATACAACTATTACTGACATTTGGGGTAGAGCTTTAAGTCATCAATTTTTCGAAGATGATAGTGGTGGAGAAAATGTAACATGGTCAAGTGTTCAAAACATGTCTAATTTTAAGAATTATGAAATGCCTTATTTTACAGTTATTGCAAATGCAAGATTGCCGAATACCGTGATTATCAATGAGAATAGTACCATTGTTGAAATTTCTGCATATGATCTAGGATCCTGGGATAGAGCATTAAGATCATTTGCTAATGTTGAATATTTAGGAAGCACTGTTGATGGTGGTACTCCAAACAATACAGGTATATGTGTTAAAAATTTTGATAATGCCGGATTCATCATGGGAACTTCATCCTCCCTTTTTAATCAAATAATCTTGCAATTGGGTGATTATGATATAAATAGTATTATTAAATCAGTGTTGACGGATTTGCTATCAACTTTAAGTTTTGCTGAATGGGATATAGCATCTTATGAGCCAAATCCGTTTTTTGGTGCAGATCATGGCGACTCTCATTCCATGGTCTCAAATGATACATTATATTTAGTAGATGGAGGTGAAGATTTACAGAATGTTCCATTTTATTCATTAATACAAAATGCAAGAGATGTTGATGTCATATTTGCATTTGATAATTCTGCCGACACAGATCAGCTGTGGCCTAATGGTACTTCAATAATGCAAACTTATAAAAGACAATTTTCGGTTTTAGGTAAGGGAACTCCTTTTCCATTCACACCAGATGTTGATAGATTTTTAGACGAGGATTTAGGTTCAAAGCCAGTGTTTTTTGGTTGTAATGCATCAGAATTGACTAATTTGGTTGATTGGCATAATAATTCTAATATTAACACTACTGATGTGCCTTTAGTTGTTTATATATCAAATCACTATCAATCTTACATGTCAAATTTTTCAACTTTCAAACTATCATATCAAAATGCTGAGAAATGGGGAACCATAAGAAATGGGTTTGAAGTTATGTCTAGAAAAAATTTAACTGAAGATGAAGATTGGTTAGCATGTGTTGGATGTGCAATTATTAGAAGACAACAGGAAAGATTTGGTGAAGATCAATCTGATCAATGTAAAAAATGTTTTCAAGATTATTGTTGGACTGGTGGTGTGAGAGAAGCTGCTGCTGTCAACAGTGTTAGTGGAATTAATGAGATATCTGGAATATCAACTGCTTCTTCTACTACACAGCAATCTTCAACATCATCAAGTTCTTCAGGGTCTTCTACTGTTGATTCTTCAAGTACCACTTCATCTACAAGTAAACAAAATGCAGGGCAATCAGTTGAACCAATGACGTTATTTTATTTCATCAATATTTTATTTAGTTATTTAATTATATAGAATGTAGCACATTAAAAGTTTAGATTTCGCAAAAAATTAAAATGACTTTTTAATTCTAATTTATCCTTCGCTATTCGTACAGTTATTATTTTGATCAAGTTTTAGATCGAAGAACACAAAAATAGAAGTTTTAAATTTCGCATCTCAAGATTAATTTTCAGGGCCAACCAAAGCAGACTATCTTTACTAGATCAAAATGGTCAAATCCTACAATCGTTATGATCAAGAGAAATGTTTTGGAGTCATAACCTCACATTCAAACATAGTATGGCTACCGCCTACAGATTCACAATCTTCAACCTCTGTGGGAAGAGCATTAACATCAGGTTTAGAAGAAATATTAATATGGGACATCAAGACTGGAGAATTATTACAAAGATTCAATGACTCTATCTCACCTGGAGCATCAAATTCAAGTACTATTATACCACCTAGTCCGGTATCATACTTAACATACTACAAAGAAACTAATTTGATAGCGGCTGGTTATGATAATGGGAAAATAAAGATATGGGATGTTAGTTCACAATCTGTTTTAATGACTTTCGAAGGACATAAATCTTCAATCAGTATGTTGAAATTCGATAGAAGTGGAACTAGGTTAGTTAGTGGGTCTAATGATTCGAGTATAATAATGTGGGACCTTGTAGGAGAAAGTGGATTATTTAAATTGAAAAGTCATAAGGGACCAATAACTGGATTGCAATTCATATCTAATGAGGTCCAAGATTTGGATCAAATGGAAGATTATTTATTGAGTTGTTCTAAAGACGGATTGATCAAATTATGGGAATTGAAAAGTCAGTATTGCGTTGAAACTCATTTGGCCCATAGTTCGGAGTGTTGGTCAATGGGAGTGAACAAATATAAAACCATGTTGGTGACGACGGGAAACAAAGATCAAGTGAAAGTATGGGGGATTGATCTTAATCAAGAGGATGGTCAAAAAATAAATGAAAGAGGAATGTTTGAAAAAACTAGTAAATCAAGAGGTAATGAAATACATTTCAAAACAATAAAAAATAATGGATCTGAGGTTGATTTATTCCTTATACAGAACGCTGACCGTACAATTGAACTATTCAGGGTAAGGTCAGATGATGAGATGAAAAAGGGAATTACCAAAAGAATGAAAAGATTACAAGAGAAAGGAATGGATGAGGAGGAAATCCTACAAAGTATAGAAAAATCAGAAATAAGTATGTTGATAACACCCCTCACAATTATAAGACTAATGTCAAAAATTAATTCCACTTGCTTTACAGACAGTAGAAAGAAATTAAATCTACTAATAGGAAGTGCAAATAACATGATTGAATTCATTAATATCCCAGTACCAGAGAATATCAAGAAGTCTAACGACCTTCAATACGTAAAGACTTATCTTATAGATCATTTGGGACATAAATTTGACATAAGAGCGATGGATATTTCACCTGAAGACGATAAATTATTAGCAACTGCATCAAATGGAGAATTGAAAATATGGAATACTAAAACATACAAAGTGATAAGAACTTTTGCTTTAGAAGGAGGATATGCATTATGTTGTAAATTTTTACCTGGAGGGACTTTAATAGTTGTTGGGTTTAAAAATGGTGATTTGGAATTGTATGATTTAACTACATCTTCGTTAGTTGATAGAGTTGAAAATGCACATCAAATTGCTGGAGCTGAGGACAGTGCTGCTGTATGGTCATTAGATTTAACATCCGATGGTAAAACCTTAGTGACAGGTGGTAATGATAAATGTGTTAAATTTTGGAACTTCAAAGTTGAGAAGGATATCATACCAGCTACAAATACGGTAATATCGCAATTGAAAATTATCCATACACAAACGTTGGAATTGGATGAGGACGTGTTATGTGTAAGAATCTCCCCAGATGATAAATATCTTGCTGTTTCCTTACTTAATAACAATGTACAAGTTGTTTTCCTAGATACATTGAAGTTATTCTTAACATTATACGGACACAAATTACCTGTTTTGTCAATAGATATATCCTCAGATTCAAAGCTAATCATAACTTCATCAGCTGATAAAAATATCAAAATTTGGGGTCTTGACTTTGGTGATTGTCATAAATCAATTTTTGCACATCAAGATTCAGTAATGAACGTCAAATTTATTGGAGAATCGCATAATTTCTTCTCAAGTGGTAAAGATGGATTAATCAAATATTGGGATGGTGATAAATTTGAATGTATACAAAAATTACCTGCTCATCAAAGTGAAGTATGGTGTATGGCTATAAGTAAAAATGGTTTATTCATGTGTTCCACCTCTCATGATCATTCAATCAGATTGTGGTCTGCTACAAGCGATCAAGTGTTTTTGGAGGAAGAAAGAGAGAAAGAAATGGACGAATTGTATGAAAATAAATTAATAGATCAATTGGAAAATGATGAACCTAAACAACAAACGGATGAGGAATTGGAAGCAGAAACTGATGAAGTTGAAAGAGTTGGTAAACAAACTATGGAAACTTTGAAAGCAGGAGAAAAATTGATGGAGGCATTGGATATAGGTATTGAAGATTTAGAAGCTATAAGACTGTATGAAGCTCAGTTGAAGATAAGTAAAAATGCTGTTAAACCAACACCAAATTCAATATTGCTAGCATTCAACATGACAGGATCACAATATGTAATGCATACATTGACTCAAATTAAACCGTCACAATTGGATGATGCTTTATTAGTCTTGCCTTTCTCATATTGTTTAAAACTATTTCAAATGATTGAGATTTGGACTCAGAAGGGAAACATCAACAAAAATATCACTCAATTATCTTTAATATGTCGAGTATTATTTTTCATAATATCTTCTAATTCCAAAGAATTGATCAATCAAAAGGACCCAATTTTGAAAAACCAATTGTTATCAGTTAAACAACAATTGCGAGAAAGTTTATCCAAAACTTGTAATACCGTTGGAGTAAACACCATGGGTTTGAGATTCATAAAACAACAATGGAAATTGACTCATGCTACGGAGTTCATCGATCAAGAGGAACAACAAGCATATGAAGATAAAAGAGCTATTAAGCGTACTTATAAGACTATATAGTTGTCAATAAAAGTTATTGCATTATTAGAGATGGACCATAAATTTGTTATTTTTGAAACAAAGCGTAGTATTAATTTTGATTTCTGTTCAAGTGGGGGGAAGCTCACTTTAAATTATGCTTATTATTTTAAGACTTGATGAAAAATTTTCATCAAAAAAACTCTAAGCTAGCCTTGGGCTGTGATAAGCTAATTTAAATCATTTAATCTATTAACTTATTTCTCTTGTTGATTCGACGTTTTCAACTATCTCTTTGTTTTAGGGTTTTTCATTTACAATATTTTTTTTTATGATTTAGTCTTAATATATTTTTTTTATTTTTTAAAATTCTAAATTTAATTCCTATACCACTTCAATCAACCATAATTCATAGGTGGAGTATATTTCCCAAAAAATCATTGCATATAATCATATATTTCATTACTGAGAGAATCTTCATAGTATAAAGTGTGATAATATCGTTGAGGTGGTTCAAATCGATTTTTGCACATTGTACTTTTACAATTTATCTTAAATTTCCATACAGACAGTCATCCACAATTTAGCATTTTCTATGAACCTCAATAACGTGTCTCAAGGAGTGCCCAATGGTCTGACTCCTTGGCAAGGAATGTATACTGGGGAAGAAAGACAGAGGGTTGTTCTGATTATAATGGATACTTTATCTGATTTACATGGAACTAATCCAAATTTTGATTTCCAAAAGTTAACAAAAATGGCTCAAGATTTTGAAAAAATTGTTTATGAAAAATCCCCTTCTAGAGATGATTACTTGAAAGCTATAAAACTGAAAGTGAATCAATTAAGAATGCAAAAGCAACAATTGGGAGGAGGATCAGGTCCAACAAATACTAGTCAACAACAACAACCTCCTCAAGTTGTACGAAATACAACTGGAAATATGAGTCCTATGAATGCTCAAAACATGCAATTCTTACAACAGCAAGCACAAGTTCGTAGTCAATCACAAGCTCAGATTCAAGCTAGACAACAACAACTCCGACAAATGGTAAACCAACAACAAGGACCACAGCAGATACAACAAACACAACAAAGCCAAGCGGCTATGAATCCAACACAAGGAAAGCAACAGCAACAACCTCAACTGCAACAGCGACCACAACAATCTCAGCAACAAGTTCCTCAAAATCAAAGAGGAAATGTTTCTCAAAGGCCACAACAACAACAACAACAACAACAACAACAAACAGGACCAACAATGGGGGAGAATAATACTTTGGGCACTGCAAATCAACAAGTTCCACCTCAATTGCTCCAATTAATCAGAAGTACTCCTATACCAATGCCGTTATTAAGTAAAATCCCTAACTTACCAAAAGGAGTCTCAACTTGGAATCAAATTTTTGATTGTATTCGAAAGAAAATAATATCCCAAGATATGCTTCCATTAATTAAAGATATTCACTCAACTCATATGCAATTAGTTATGCGCCAGCAACAACAAAAGTTAAACATGAGATACGATGGAACTGCTCCAAATGGTAAACCAAGTGACAATAAAGTGAATATGGTCAATCAGGGTGTTAACGGTGTGAACTTGAACAATATGAATCCCAAGCAACGTGAAATGTTTTTGGAGAATCAAAGATTGGCTGCACAAAAAGAAGGTTTCAACACTGTTCAACAAAATCAAGGAGGTATTCGAAGAGCTTCTACTCAAACTCAAGCACAACCTCCTTTACCCCAACAAATTCCTCAAGGAACTCCCAATATTCTGCAGCCTCCGATGCATCAGCAACCCCAACAACCACCACATCCTCAAATTCAGCAACCAATTCAACAAAACCAAACGCAATCTCAAATTCCAAGTCAGATGTCACAACAAAAGCCTCCTCAATTCCAAATTACACAACAAGACTTTGCAAAATACTCAAATGAAGCTTTGTCAGTTTTAAATAGGTTGCAACAACAGAAACAAATTGACACTCAGTTGGACCCCACAATGAAAGAAACATTCATACGTAAATACATTTTGCATCAGAAAAATCAGCTATGGAAACAGCAGCAGCAACAACAACAACAACAGCGACAACTACAACAGCAGCAGCAACAACAACAACAACATCTGCAACAACAACACCAACCCCAACATCAACAACTTCCTCCACATCTGCATCAACAGTCTCAACTGCAAATGGGCTCACAAAACAATGCAACCGGATTAGGTATTAGCTCACTTCCACCAAACCAACCATCGCACTTAGGACAAGTTCCACAAGCAAATCCAGCATTGCAGCCAAATCAAATTCCTCAACAACAAGTCAGACAGCAACAGAATGTACCGGTACAAATGCAACAAAAAGGAGCTGTTCCACCTCCAATGGCGAATATGCCTCATGCTCTGCCATTATTAAATAATTCCGTCCCAGCTACTCAATTGAAACCAAACGCAGTTCAAAACAACCTTTCATCGCCTTTAATGAATCAAAGAGGAGCTACTGCCGTAGTAGAAAATATGCCAAATAACAATTTAGGTGGTAGACCAAACACTGCTCCGGCAAATGTAAGTGTTGCATCATTACTCCCACCACTAACAGACGAAGCAAAACTTCGTTTAAGACAATTAATTGAAGATGTTTCAAAAAATAATGTATTATTGAAAGATGTTACAACCTTACTTTCCCCAACTGACAAATCAAATGTTAGAGAAGCAATGAGTAGAATTCAAGAACAGTATGGTAATGTGGATTCGATAATTAGTTATTTTTTCTTACTTACAAAAAATGCTGAGGGCACCAAACGTTTAATACAAATGAAATATATGACTAAAAATATACTTGATAATTTGCACAGAGGAATATACTTAGCAGCACCTGATTTGTTGGAGAAATTGAAAAGCCAGTACGCTAAATATTTCGATTATGTGAAGGAACAGATCAACTTAAGACGTCAACAATTAAGTGCCAATAGCTCAATCGTACCTCCTCAACAACATGTTCAACCACCTATTTCATCACAACAACAGCAACAGATGAGGCGAGCTCCTGCTCCTCAGCAACACTCAATGATGGCAGATCAAAATAATAGAGCAAATCAAGCGTTCTTGAGTCAAAATCCACAATCGTCACCTCAAATGTATCAAACACCAATAAATCAACCACCAAATGCTATACCACAACAGCATCCTCCACAAATACAGGCTCAGCAACAGCAGCAACCTTTAGTCGGTAATCAAATGAGTATGAGTCCTAACTGGATTCCTAATCAAAATCAAATTCCACCTCAGATGCAACAGCAATTGCCTCAAGTGCAACAACAGCAACCCCCAATTCAACAAATTCCTCCACAAAGAAATTCAATTCTGCAACCAAAAACCAAAAAAGCAGCTCCAAAAAAGAAACGTACTAGCAGTAATGCTGCAGCTGCTACTCCAAATGCATTAGCATCTTCAATTAAGACTCCTCATAATATTGCAACACCACTGCTTCAAAGCTCAGGTCAATCTCCACCAATGAAAACTACTCCTTCTGCATCTGGCACTACACCAAAAATCAATGGTATCAATACTGCTTCAAGTATTGCCAATATAAACCAACCACCTAAAAACGTTTTAGATGCTCCTGAAATAGATATATTTTCTGTTTCAAATGATCTGATAAAAAGAAGAGAATTATCATTGACAGATCCAAGACAATTTTTCATAGAATCATTAAAAAAATTATTAGACATTGATGAAAATGGTGAATGCTCTATCAAATCTGCTGCTACATTACAAGCTATAAGTTCAAGTTTCAAACAAGTAAGAGAAATCAATGAAGTTTGTTTAGATAATTTATTTTAGGTTGTGTATAGTTAGTTGTATTAACCGAATGGTAGATAATGATGTCATGATGAGAAAAATATATTTTTGTAGACCTTAATTTATTTTCTAAATTAAGATTCAGTTTCAATATTGACATCTCTGACCCAAACGATTTAATTATTCAATCCAGCATACACAAAAAAAATGGCGCCTCTATTCAATCCGAATGAGAAGCAGATATCTGTGGCATTCGTATGCTTGGGAAATATGTATGTACTAAAGTTACTTTTAAACAAATAATATATCAATTAATACTGACAACAGTCAAATAATAGATGTCGATCACCAATGGCAGAAGCCATATTTAAACATAGAGTTAAAGAATTAGGTTATGAAAAATATTTCAGCAACATAGAATCATTTGGCACATCAGGATGGCATATAGGAGAGAGTCCAGATTCAAGATCAGCTAGAACTTGTAGAAAACATGGAGTTCCTGTACAACATCATGCTCAACAGATAAGTGGTAAAGATTTTGATAGATTTGATTATGTTATTGGAATGGATGAAAGTAATTTAAGTGATTTACGTTATATGAAACCAAAGAATAATAAATCAGTTGTTGATATATTTGGAAAATGGAGGACTAATGAAGAGTTTGATAAAATTGTTAGTGACCCTTATTATGGTGGTAATGATGGATTTGAGTATAACTTTAAACAAATCAATCATTTTACAAATGAATTTTTAAAACAAGAAATAGGTACTTTAGATTAGAACACTAGATTAGATTAATTATAGACTAATAGTAATGCATGTTAATGAATGTTTCAAGTCATGTCATGTCGTAAAAGTTTATCTCTATGTCTCACAAAATTTCATATTTTTCTTTTCAAACATGAAATAAAACCTGATACACATATAGTTAACAAAAACAATCATAAGTTGTCAGTAACAAAAGAACCAAACTCAGTTTAAACAATATGAGTGCAAGAAAACTACAGCAAGAGTTTGATAAACTCAATAAGAAAATCAATGAAGGTCTAGCTGCATTTTATGACATAAAAGAAAAAATACAACATGCAGAAGTAGCTTCACAACGAGATAAATTTGAAAATGATTTGAAAAAAGAATTGAAAAAACTACAAAGATCTCGAGATCAATTGAAAATCTGGTTAGGTGATAGTAGTATAAAATTGGATAAAAATGCAATTCAAGAAAATAGAACTAAAATTGAACATGCTATGGATACTTTTAAAGAATTGGAAAAAATTTCAAAGATTAAACAATTTTCAAATGAAGGATTAGAAATTGAAAAACAAAGAAAACATTCTAGATTTGGTGAAGTTCAAAAATTAACGGATGCTTGTGATTATGTAAGTTCTGTTATTGAACAGCTAAATACTCAAAATGAAGAATTGGAACAAGATCTAGAATCTATAGGTGGACAACTGAAGAAAAAAGGTTCATCTGCTCAACAATCAATAGATGATATCAAGTATAAAATAGATAGAAATAATACTCATATTGAAAAATTGGAGGTAGTTTTAGAAAATCTTGAAAATGATTTATTGGACCCCGCAAAAATTGATGATGTAAAAGATGATTTGGATTATTATGTTGAAATGAATCAAGATGAAGAATATGTGGAGTATGATGATTTTTATGATCAATTGGAACCAATAGAAGAAGAGGAAGAAGAAGTGGAAGGAAGTCTAGCACAAATGGCTGCAGAATCATTTGAAGAAGAGGAAAGAAAAAGATTGGAATTACAACAATTGGGTCAACAACAATCAGAAGCAACCAGAGCTACACAATCCGCATCAGCTGTGACTTCGTCCAATGTACCTTCTACTACGTCGGCACAACCTGCCGCCCCTAGAAGGGCGGGCTCAGTTAGTGATTCCACAAAGAGTATAAGTAACAACACACCTTCTCATGTTGGAAACGGTCCAGTATCTTCCACAACGCCAGTCAAGAAGTTGAAACAACATAATGTTGTACCAGCACCTCCTCCTCCGATTACTAGTGCTAATTCTTATTCAAATGTTATAAAAGCTGCTCAAGCTAATAATATTAATAATGGTCATGCTACTTCATCAAATACTCAACATTCTTCCAATAATACTCCGACAATGAATAATAATGTACCTTTAGCTACTGCACTTGCTTCTGCTGTATCATCGGCACCTACTGCTTCAACATCAAATTCCACTACTCCTGCTAAAAGTCTACCTCCTGGATTCAATCATATTGCATCATCAAACATCACTAAGTCTACATCTACATCACCATTGATAACTCAATCTAAATTACATGAAGAAACTCAACAATTGAAAAAGAATGTATCGAATAATTCAAATATCTCACAATCACCTTCTATAACATCGGTATCAACAACTACTGATCCCTTGAGTGATTCATTAAATAAATTGTTAAACATAACAAATAGTAGATTAAATGATCCATTACCAATTCAATCAATAAGTTCATTATTAGAAACATCATTATTAAATTGTCCAGACTCATTTGATGCAGAAAAACCAAGACAATATAGTCCAAGTAATGTTCATCCTTCTTCAATAGATTATCCACAAGAACCGATGTTTGAATTAAATTCTTCTCATTATATGTCTAAATTTGATGATGATTTATTATTTTTTTGTTTTTATTATAGTGAAGGAATTGATAATTTTGCAAAATATAATTCTTCAAAAGAATTAATTAAAAGAGGTTGGATTTTTAATATTGAAAAAAATCAATGGTTATCTACTAAAGAGAATTCTAAAACTAAAAATATTGATCAATCTAAAGAAAATAGTAGTAATGGAAATATTAATGAAAAAGAAAATGATGGATCAAATTCAAATGATGATAAATTTAAAAGATATTTTGATGAAAATTCTTGGCTTATACGTAATTATGTTTAGGTAATGTATACTCGATCTTTTGGAAGTGACTCTTGTTATACTCTTCAAAGTTGAGTACTATATTTTTGAAACCATTTGATGTATTAAATTTTTCAGATGTTTCATACTAACCTTATGAGATATCTAAGAGAAAATTCCAGCAATTTCGACGCGTAGAAAAAAGTCACATACTTCAAAACTTGTGCTGAAAAATATAACACAGTATGGTGTAAAAGTTGTTTTCAAATACTTAGAGAATTAAACTTATGGTCATATGAACTATGCTTGATTTAGACCAATTTTGAGTTAAACATTTACGTGATTTGAATCTAGACCACTTTTATGCAAAACAACTGAACACAAAATCAAATAATAAAAATTTGAAAAAAAAAGCGATAACGATTTGATCGAACATAACCCATCTGGATTCTCTTTCCAAATCTCAAAGTATTCAATAAAGATGCGAATAGGTATAGAAAACCACTTCGAACTTTGCAATATCTCTTACACAGGGTATTTATAAATTATTTTTTTATTAGTATTGTTTTGTTACTATAAATAGAGTAAGTGTACATTTATTATCTTCGTAAATAAAATACAGATTTTAAAAAAAAATATTAAATTTTTATAATTTATTTTTTAACATTAATCAATTAAATTTCATCCTTCACCATTTGTTATTTCAAATATAATACACCTAGAAGTTAGCACCACTACCGTATCTACAACACCTAGCAATCGCTTCATTCAGATTCTGCGATAAATAAGATCTAATTACTAGAAAATCTACTAAGATCACCTCAGCCTCATTTACTTTATTCTTTCTTTCACAAATCAATACGATCCTTAATATATAAACCATATCATGCAAATTCTATATCCAAATGTATTTGAAGAACATCTATATATAAGAGATGACTCTGATCAGCAAAGAGATTCAAATGGATGTGTAATAAATTGTCCTACTTTACCAGATTGTGTATGTTCAAATAAAGATGAACAATGTGTTCAAGTTACAACTAGTTGTGAAAAATGTGCTTATAATCATTGTGTACCAAAAACCAATACAGGTAATTCAATAAATACAGGTGGAATAGTTGGTGGGGTTATTGGTGGATTAGCATTTTTAGGATTAATTGGTGCAATATTATACTATTTTATGATTTATAAGAAAAAACATCAAGTTATGCTTGATGATTATGATAATGATTATGATTATAATGATTATGAAACTGATGAATATGCTGATAAAAGTAGTGATTTTAATAATAATGGAAGTAAGATTGAAATGAGAGAATTAAGAGATGGATCAAATCCTACAAGTCCTGCTTCAAAAACTTTTGGATTAGATATTTTAGATAATACTCATTCACCTTCATCAAAGAATGGAAATGATGACAAAATAAATTCAAATAATGCTAATGGTGCAATAATTGCTGGACAAGTTATTGATAGACCACCACCACAACAAAGAAGAAATATTCAAAATACGAAAAAGAAAACAGTAAGAAGAGTATCATCATATGAATCATTTACTAGACCAAATGCAAGTAAATCTAAAACCAAACAACAACAACAAATGTTAGCACAACAAAGAAGAGCACGTCAACAAAATATAATCAAACAAGCAAATTTACAACAGCAACAACAACAACAACAAAGAATTCAAGAACATCAACAACAAATTTATTTAAATCCATCAAATAGAAATTCAGTAGCTACATCATTTTCAAATGCTTCAAATATACTACCTATAGCTTATGTTCCAGGAGTTACAGTAAGACCAACAAAAGATAATACAAGATCAATTTATTCATATGATTCAGATTCTTTATTTTCTGATTTAAATACTATTGAAAATGCAAGTATTGTTGGAGACGTATTAATTGCAAATTCTGCTTCTACTTCATCTTCAAACACTGAAAATAAAGATTCTCCTCAAAGTTTACAACTGAATCAATCTGTAAATAATGGAACTATGACTGCTATAAAGGCACAACCTAGATTAGTTAATGTTGATCGTATTCAAGAAGAAGATGAAGAAGAGGATGAAGAGGAGGATGAAGATGAAGAAGAAGAGGTAGATGTTGATGATGATGATGACGGGGTCGCTGTTAATAATAATAACTTTGTAGAATCAGATGAAGAAAATGAGGATGATCGTAGCTTCGATGATGAAGCTGATAGTGATGTAGATTCTGACATTGGCCATATAACTCGAGCTGCATCATACAAAAATTTGACTAAAAAGGAATCAAATGATGAACATGATCATAGTGGAAGTGATACTAGAATAGGAAGTGGTAGTGAAACAAGAATTGGTGGAAGTAGTAGAGATGATACATATATTACAATTGATAGTACGACACTTAATAGTCCATTTAATGATCCTTGATTGTAATGGTATTTTGTATTAATAGACTTTTGTTAGAACAATTTTATATATTTCTTGACATAAATCGAGTTTGTAGAATTAATTAATGTATTTATTGTAAATACCTATTTCCATATTTCGGAAATTGGCTAATCTTCAAAGTCACGTGTATGACTTTAAGATTGAATTGTTTCAAAATAGTTGGGGGTTAATGAAATACACAAAATCTTAAATTGTAAAAAGATTGTTCGTTTACTTGTAGTCCGATTCATAAAAATGGTTCAATAGGTTACGGATTACAACGATAAGTAGTCAGAACTCTTCGCTAGCTCATGCAAGCATTCTAATCCTTCTTGTTTGTTTCATGGAAAATTATTTAATGTTTCGATGATTTTTATACGGGTAATCATGCATTGATCTTTTAATGTATGATTCAGTAAATTAAACTTTAATAAATTTAGTTTGCTTTGTTTCCAGAATGCAAAAAGTTCAAGAAATGAGCAATTGCTTAAGTTTCAAAAAATCATTTTACTGAGCAATTGATGGACGACTATCGACCTACAATCCTATAGTGAACTCCTAATTGATCAATTGTTGCCCATTGAAGGTTCAGAGTTGAAATAAGTCCTCCGTATTAGTTTTAATTGAATTTTAAACTCTATTAAAAAACAAGGACCGACGTACTTGTTAATTAAAATATATTTAAAATATATAACCCTTGAATTTAATAAAGTGCTTAGTTAAAAATATTAATTCAATTTGAAACCGACCTATCTTAATATAATGTAATTCTAGTTTAATAAATTTATATTAGACTAAAGCAAGCAATTACTAAAATTTTGTAATACAAATATACTAGTTCCTGTAAGTACTATACTATAATAATAATAATAATATTACTGTCTGTACTAAATTTTTCAACACATTCAATTCTTATTAATTTTTATTTCCTCTCTTTTCATTCCTTTTTCTTTTCTTTCTTTTCTTCCCTTTCTTCCTTCTATTTAAGTATCAACTTTTATTTTTCATATATATCTCAACAAATTCAATCTCAATTGATTCAATTACTTCATATATATATATATTTTCAATCTAAGTAGATACAAATTTTATACAAGACTTTAGAACAAAATGGCTACTGCAATTGATAAATTATCCGTTAGTACCATTAGAGGTTTATCTGTTGATCAAGTTAATGCTGCTCAATCAGGTCATCCAGGTGCTCCATTAGGTTTAGCACCAGCTGCTCATGCTGTTTGGAGAAAAATGAAATTTAATCCTCAAGATCCAAAATGGATTAATAGAGATAGATTTGTTTTATCAAATGGTCATGCATGTGCTTTATTATATTCTTTATTAGTTTTATATGGTTATGATTTAAAAATTGATGATTTGAAACAATTTAGACAATTAAATTCAAAAACTCCTGGTCATCCAGAAAGATTAGATACTCCAGGTGTTGAAGTTACTACTGGTCCATTAGGTCAAGGTGTTTCAAATGCTGTTGGTATTGCAATTGCTCAAAAACAATTTGCTGCTACTTATAATAAACCAGATTTCCCAATTTCAGATGCTAAAATTTTTACATTCTTGGGAGATGGTTGTTTAATGGAAGGTATTTCTTCAGAAACTTCTTCTTTAGCTGGTCATTTACAATTAGATAATTTAATTGCTTTATGGGACGATAATAGAATTTCAATTGATGGTGATACTGCTTGTGCTTTCACTGAAAATGTTCCAGAAAGATATAAAGCTTATGGTTGGAAAGTTTTAGAAGTTCATGATGCTGATACAAATATTGATGCTGTTTCAGATGCAATTGATGAAGCAAGAAAAATTACTGGTGCTCCAGTTTTAATTAGATTAGTTACTACAATTGGTTATGGTTCAAAAGCTGCTGGTACTGGAGGTGTTCATGGTGCTCCATTAAAAGCTGATGATTTAAAACAATTAAAAAAATCATGGGGTTTTGATGAAGAATCTAATTTTTTCATTCCAGATGAAGTTGCTAATTATTTTGCTGAAAAAGTTGAAGAAAATAAAAAAATTCAAGCTAAATGGGAAGAATTATTTAAAGCTTATAAAGAAAAATATCCAAAAGAAGGAGCAGAAGTTCAAAGAAGATTAGACGGTAAATTACCAGATGGTTGGAAAGATCATTTACCAAAATTTACTGCTAAAGATAAAGCTTTAGCTACCAGAAAATTATCTGAAGGTGTATTAGATGCTTTATGTCCAATTATTCCAGAACTTATTGGAGGTTCAGCTGATTTAACTGGTTCTAATTTAACTAGAGCTGAAGGTGCAGTTGATTTCCAACCACCATCAACTGGACTAGGTGATTATGCTGGTAGATATATCAGATATGGTGTTAGAGAACATGGTATGGGTGCTATTATGAATGGTATTGATGCCTTTGGTGCTAACTATAGAAATTATGGTGGTACTTTCTTAAATTTCGTTTCATATGCAGCAGGAGCTGTTAGATTATCAGCATTATCACATCAAGGTGTAATTTGGATTGCAACTCATGATTCAATTGGTTTAGGTGAAGATGGACCAACCCATCAACCTATTGAAACTTTAGCTCATTTTAGAGCTTTACCAAATATGTCAGTTTGGAGACCAGCTGATGGTAATGAGGTATCAGCTGCTTATGTTTCAGCTATTGAAGGTACTACTCATCCAACTATTATTGCTTTAACTAGACAAAACTTACCACAATTGGAAAATTCAAGTCTTGAAGAAGCATTAAAAGGAGCTTATACTATCTGGCCAAAAGATAAACCAGATATTATTTTAGTTTCATCAGGTTCAGAGGTTTCAGTTTCAATTGATGCTTCAAAAGAATTAGAAAAACAAGGAGTTAAAGCTTCAGTTGTTTCAGTTCCAGATTTCTTCACATTTGATAAACAACCAATAGAATATAGATTAAAAGTTTTACCAGATGGTGTACCAATTTTATCAGTTGAAGTTATGTCAACTTTTGGTTGGTCTAAATATTCTCATGAACAATTTGGATTAAATAGATTTGGGGCTTCTGGTAAAGCTGCTGATTTATTTAAATTCTTTGGTTTTACTGCTGAAGGTGTTGCTAAAAAGGCTGAACAAGTTATTAAATTTTACAAAGGTAAAAATGTATATTCACCATTACACACTGCTTTTGAAGAAGAATCATAAGTTAGATTTAATTTAAGTAGTAGGTTTAGTTTTTAAAATCAATAAAGTATTAATTATTATAGATAATTTCGTTTTCGATATATTTTATTATTGTTTACTTACTTGTATCAACTACATATCTACCAACAATTTTATTTTCTTCCATTAATTTAAAAACATTAGGAACTTCACTTAAACCAACAACAGTAATTGGACAATTAATTAAACCTCTTGCAAAAATATCTATAGCTTCTGTAGTATCCCATCTAGTTCCAACATATGAACCTTTAATTGTAACTTGTTTTAAAACAGCCATTAAAATATTAACATTTATACTAGCATTAGGAGGTAATCCAATTAATACAACAGTTCCATTAGGTCTAACATATGATACTGATTGTTGAATTGCTTTTTCAGAAGTTGAAACATTAATACAAGCATGAGCTCCTCCATTAGTTATTTCAATTACATCTTTTGCAACATCTTCTGATTTAGTAAAATCAATAAATTCATCAGCACCTAAATTTTTTGCAGATTTAGCTTTATCTTCACCACCATCTATTCCTATAACTCTTAATCCCATTGATTTAGCATATTGAATAGCTAAAGATCCTAAACCTCCACCAGCTCCAACAATAGCTACCCATTCATTAGGTTTAGCATTTGATGTCTTTAAACCTTTGTATGCAGTAACTCCAGCACATAATATTGGACCAACTTTAGATAAATCAACTGAAGATGGTAAATGAGCAGCATTAAAAGCATCAGTAGCTACATATTGTTGAAAAGTTCCATCAGTACTTATACCATTTAATGAAATTTTTGGACATAATACTTCATTTGCTTGTTGACAATGTTCACATTGAGAACATGTTGAATCAATTAATTTTACTCCAGCATAATCTCCAATCTTCCAACCAGTTACATTTGAACCTAATTTAACTACTACCCCTGCTCCTTCATGTCCTAAAATTCTTAAAGTAGTGTTAGTCATAAAACTTGAAAAGGTTGACTTAATTTATATTTTCTAATACATACTTTGTTTTAGTTAAACTACCCCAAGCTGCATGATACGTAGAAAGATCAGAATGACAAATTCCTGAATATTTGATATTAACTAATATTTCATTTGGTTGAATTTCTGGAACGGGAATTTCTTGCAAATTTATAGGACCATTAAAACCTTCAAATACTATAGCTTTTTGAGTTTTTGGAATTTCAATTGACATTGTAACGTTGAATGAGATTATTTGATCTTTATGCTGAAGAAAATGCAATAATATAATATGTGAATTGAGCTGAGTAAGGTACTTGAATAGAGACAAGTGCTCTTTATGTATCTATCCTTCGGACTTTGATAGGGTAACCTCATCCGTATTAAATTCATGAAATAACATGATAATATTATATTTGAATAAAATCAAATCAATTTATAATAATTTTGAAAAGAATCAAAGTTTTTGTGGAGTTAATGGTCCAATAATAGTTTTAAAGTTAAGATATTTTTATGTCTGTATGATTTTAAAGATAATAATCAATTTAGCGGGTTTTACTTTGTGTAATGCTTAAAAGATAAGATTGCATTTTTTGAGTTTGATTGAAAAGTGGAGATTAAAGTGGAGAGTATTTAGAATATAAATGAAATCAATCATCCTGTTCCTTATCTCCTGTGTCTATCTCCAGACTGAGAAGTTCAACAGTTCGTGTGAAGAAGTAAAAGTTGAAATGAACGTTTGTAGTTAGAATTAATTGCAAGGATTGACCTTGGTTAACCTACATTTTGTTGCAAAAAAACAAACAAATTGTTTCAACTTTTAATATTCAGTCTAATAGTCTTATAATATTATCTTCTCTTATCAGATCAGATTAAACTAGGAATTTTATTTTTGAAAACTTTTATTTCAAGACCCTAGATTTTGAACTGAGGTAAAACAAATTAAGAAATTATTTACGTCAATGCTTTTTACCATGAAAATTTTTATTTCTTAAATCATTCTAATTACTCTTACCAAGTTGTGTTGAATTAAATCGAGATAGGAGTCACTTCGTAAAAATAAGGTTTTTAAAGACGGTCTGAACTTTAGAAAGACCCGATTCACAATTGGGTCAAGATCAAACCTTGTAGTTGCAAAAAGCAAAAAACAGTTGGTGAAAATCAAAAAATAAACACAAAATCGAGGTTCGAATTGAATCATGCTGTATTTGTTTAAATCATCATAGGATCAATGTTTTAACGAAATAATAAGACCATAGAATAATGTCATTGAAAAAATTACCGCAAAATGGTAAAATAGCAGTTTTGGGAGCTGGTATATCAGGCTTAACCTTCACATACTTTTTAAGTAAATTACGACCGGATATAAAGTTTGACATATATGAAAAATCACTGAAAGTTGGAGGATGGATGTCACTGCCTTCATTACATGTAAAGGACTCTGGAGAATTAATAATACTAGAAAAGGGTCCTAGAACTTTAAGAGGGATTAGAGACGGGTCTTTGTTAATGATTGACATTTTAAGAAAATTAGGTCTTGAAGATCAAATTGAAGTCATTCATAAACTGAGTATAGCTAATAAAAAATATATTACAGATTCAACTGGTGAATTGATTCAAGTGCCGAATTCTTTGAAAACATTTATTGAATTTATGAAGAATGTTAAAGCAGTTGACTCGAAATTATTTTTTGGCATATTAAAAGAACCATTTGTGAAACCATTGGAACAAGATGAATCTGTTGAACAATTTTTTAAAAGAAGATTGGGTAGTACCTCCTTAACCGATAATGTTGCAAGTGCAATAATACATGGGGTCTACGCTGGAGATATTTCCAAACTTAGTATCAAGAGTACCATGCCATTCATGAAAGATTTAGAAAACGAATCTGGATCAATAATTAAACACATGTTGAAAAGTATCAAAAAGAAAAAACCAATTTCATTAAAGCATGTGCTATCGGATGAATTAGAAACATATGAAACTAAAATATCTCCCGAGTCTAATTTGAGTTCAATTCAAAGTAAATTAAAAGATTATCCTATGATTAAACTTCATGATGGGTTACAAACATTACCAACAGCATTAGCATCATATTTATCTCAAAACAAAAACATAAAATTTCATTTCAACTCCCCAATCATAGAGTGCGATCCGAAAATAGGTCTTGTGAATGATGAAGAATATGATCATATAAGAAGTACCATCGACTCATACAGTTTAGCAAACTCATTACCTTTAAATAACCCATTGATACCAGATTTAAAATCAGTGCAGTACATATCCATATTTTTAACAAATATTTATTCAAAAAAATCGATATTAATACCACATAACAAACCAGGTTTTGGATTTTTAAGACCAAGACATCAACAAATTAAAGATAATCCACAAGCTTTATTAGGAGTAATATATGATTCTGACATTGAAAAAAATGTAGTCAAATTATTTGATTCAACACAATCCAATCCTGCTCAATATGAAGAGTACAATAAGATTACTGTGATGATGGGAGGACATTATTATAATAATTGGAATATACCATCAAATAATGTAAATTTACAAATTGTTAAAGAAATTTTACAAGATAAATTAAAAGTTAATATATCTAAATTCAACATAAAAATAGTAGATTATGATCCTACCAATGAAGATTTTAAAATAGATTCTATCGGAGATAACGATATAATTATAAGTTACAATTTGATCGAAAATTGTATTCCACAGTATAACTTAGGGTATCAAGAAATAAAGGCAAATGTTTTTAATATTGTTGATAAGGAAAATTTTAAGTTATCATTCGGTGGAACTGTATTTGGTGATGGTATTGGAGTTCCAGATTGTGTAAGTAATGCATTAAAAGATGCAACGAAATTACTGTAAATAGATTCTAATTTTATTTATTCATTCATTCATTCAATTATTTATTTATTCATTAATCGTAAGTTGGTAGAACGGAATCATCATCATCATTTTCATCCTCATCCTTAACTTCTCTATCTTTAAGTGATTCGATGATTTTAGACTCATGTGTTGAAAAACTAATTAACATCTCTTTCCCATAAAGTTTTTCATTTTGTAAACTTCTCATTGCTAATGTAGCTGCTTTTGAATTGGAAAATACTATGAATGCTTCATGAACATTTGAACCAAACCGTATTGATAGTATATCATCAAAAGTTGAAAAAAGTAGATACAATGTGTGTTTCAATTGAGATTTATTGATTTTATTATTAAGATTTTTGATGTATAGTGTATGATTTAATTTGAAGTCGCTTAAATTTTGACTCTTTTCTTTCAAGTTTTCTGAAATCCTGTTATCAGAATGCAGTCGTTTCGTTGAAGGCATTGTGGGTATTTGTGATTTATGTATTGATTTTAATCAATAGTTAAACAATAGTCTGAATTTGGCCCACTGTGAGTTTAGTCTAGATGTAAGTCTTTGCTAAGATTGAAAACTAAAAATTTCGCGATCTAAAAGCGGCAAGTCCATATTGTGGAGGACCGAATTTCACTGAAGATCAATTACTTACATTCGAAGAACACTTAACGTTGATTTAGAAATAGAATCTCAAGCAATGGACATGTTTGATTGATCAGCCTCCACGATTTGGGAAATTTTAAATACAATTGACTAGGAACAGCATCCAAATCTAGGATAAGACAAGATTCAAGAAAAAGCTTTGATTCAAAGTCACCCTTGTCTACTTTGAAGAATTAAATACAGCGTTCTTAACTTTCGAAAAAGAGATCCAAGGGCTAGAAGAAATTGTTCTTGAACAATAAACAACACAGTTTCAAATCATTTCAACTGAGAGAATCGTATTCATTTGTATGCTTAAAGTGTTAAATCAAATATGATAGCAACTTTGATGGAATGAAAGAAAAGGATCACTTTGTCGCGGTTGTGAGTGATAATCAGAGAGAAGTTGATCTATACGTTAGAGCTCTTACGACCGATAATTGGATCCAATAAGCTGATTTGAAAGGTGAAAACAAATATGACATTACAGATGATGATAATTAATTTAAATAATTTCTAAACGTCTTGATTTTGATATGACGTAAGACTCACAACTTTCTACTATACAACCATGTAATAAATCATAACGACACCGTTCAATATTCAACTCACATCGAATTTCTTGATGTATCGCTAGACCCAAAAATATGATCTCTCATATACATTTATTTGATCTGTTTGTTCAATTGATAAGTAGTTTACTTTTCTCTCAATTGCTTTTTATAATTTATTTTATCTCAGGCAACAATTTACAGAATATTGAGATTAATTTTTGCTTTTGTTACCACTTTAGTCTCAATAAATAATTTTACCAAAAAACTTACCAAAATTCAAGCTCCACGACGAATTTAATCTTAGTAAGATGTCCGAGTCTGCTCAATTGAATGCATCGTTACTAAGGTTGAAGCTATTAGATGCTTTGAGAAGTGGCGATACTTCAAAAATTGATTCAATAATCCAAGAATTAATTTCATGTAAAGCAACCATACAAAATCAAGATCTCAAACAATTAAGAGAAACAATTTTACATTATGCTGTTCAAGTTGCAAATTTAGACACTATACAATACTTAATCAATAACCAACAAAAGTATGGATTGGATATCAATGCTCAAGATAATCAGGGCAATACTCCTTTACATTTAGCTGCTATTGCCTCAAGACAAGATGTTGTGAAATATTTATTATCATTACCGAATATTAATGACACTATAGTTAATAATGACAAGAAACAACCTGTGGAAGTTTGTAAAGATAAAGATATAATCCAATTAATGCAATATGAAAGAGCTAAATTCGTTGAAAAAGCTGCTGGTGATTTAAGAATTTTCTTTAGCAATAGAGATTTTGAAAATTTGGAAAACCTTTTGATTTTGAATCCAAGAGCTTCTGAATTATTGGATATAAATGGTGCTGATCCAACAACTGGGAACACTGTTTTGCATGAATTTATTAGTAAAGATGACTTACCAATGTGTGATTGGATTTTGAAACATGGTGGTGATCCTTTCAAAAGAGATAAACGTGGTAAATTACCCGTAGATTTAGTCAAAGCTAAAGACGAACCATTAAAAAAGTTAATAAAGGATGCTTCTAAAGATCAAACGATAATGGATCCCGTGGCTACATCAAATGCTGTACCTAAATCAGGTGGTATTGAAGTCTACAAAGGTTATTTACGTAAATGGACAAACTTTGCATCAGGTTATAAATTAAGATATTTTATTTTAGATCAAAATGGTATATTATCTTACTATGCAGATCAAGACGATACTTCTTGTCGTGGTTCGCTAAATTTAGGTTATGCAACATTACACTTGGATTCATCTGAGAAAATGAAGTTTGAAATATATGGTAAAAATGGTCTTAGATGGCATTTGAAAGCTAATTTCCCAGTTGAAACCAATAGATGGGTTTGGAAATTACAAAATGCTATAACTGCTTCTAAAGATAATATAAGAAAGAGAAATCAATTATCAAATAATACAGCAAGTGGAACAGTGTCACCTGAAGAGTTACAAGATCTGACCGTAGAAGACAATGAATCAGTTGGAGAAAAGAAAAAACACAGATTGAGAATTCCTGGAAGAAAAAAACATCATAAACGTAATGTCAGTCAAGTTTCTAGAGAATCGTTTGAAAATGGAAGTGATGTTTCAAGGTCATCGACATCTCACACTCTTGCCGATTCAATTGCCAATCAACAGTTGAACGCCAGAGCTAGTGTGGACGAACAGTATAGCGTTCAAGACACAGATCATGAAAATTTTGATTACGATGCAGACGAAATTGAAAGAGAAGATTATGATAGTGATAATGATTCAAATACTATTGATATTAATCAGATTAATGATTCTATTGCAGCCACCAGAAGATCGTTACATATAGAATTACTGTCATTATTAGAGTTATTTCATCAAGTAATGAGCATAGATGTTTTTCAACCTAATTCAAAACAAGCGGAAGTTTGCGTGGTTGGTAATAATACAATCAGGGCTATTAGTGATTTGATCACGAAATACAATATAATCGTTGATACTAGAGACAATAAACTTAGAAAAGATTTAGATAGACAAGTAGAAGTAAATCAACTTTGGGAAAGATCCATTAGACAATTAGAAAATGAAATTAAATCAAGAGAAGATAAATTGGCTGTATTACAAGGACAAAGAAAACAATTGAGAAAATATTTTTCAGGAGGAGCTGGTACTAAATCTGGTGGTGCAATTTCACCACTTCCATCGACAAATAATGGTGATGGTAATGCAACTGGTGTTGCTAAAGGTGAGATCTTGAGTGAAGAACCTCAAGAAGATCAAATTCATGCCATCGATAATAAGTTGGGAGGTATTGAACGAAATGAGGTAGGCAATGAAGATTTGCCAGTTACTGCTGCACAAGAAGAAGTTAATCATATGCCTGGTTCTTTACCCGATAATGTTATAGGAGAGTTATTAGGTGATGATTCTGAAGATGAGTTTTTTGATGCTGATGAATTCGATGATGAAATTGATGTTGTTGCTCCACCAAATGAAACTGATTCTTCAACTTTAGCACCGGTTCAACAAGATGTTAGTAAAGAAGAAGCACCTAAAGTCAATCAATCAAATGAAACTGCTGCTACACAACCACCCTCGAATAGAGACGATACTAATTTAGATCCTGCGGTCAAAGCAGGTGCTGGTGCTGGTGCAGTAGGAGCGGCAGGTGCTGGTATTGCTCTGTCACAAGATGAATCTATACCGCCTGAACAAAAAATTGATAATCTGTCATTTGAACCATCTGAATCTAATCAACAGGGAGTTCCTCCTTCCAACACTGCCCCTGCTGAAACAGCTGATTCCACGAACAAAAATATTCCAGGTGATGAAGGTCTTAATCCGGCGCAAAAAGAAGTCAATCATGAATTACAAGCAGAAGGTTCATTTTTGGGTTATGAAAATCCACCAAGAAAAAAGCTAGGTATGGACGAAGATAATAGACCGAAAGTTGGGTTATGGGGTATTTTAAAATCAATGATTGGAAAGGATATGACTAGAATGACATTACCTGTTTCCTTTAATGAACCAACTTCATTATTACAAAGATTGGCTGAAGATATTGAATATAATGATTTGTTAAATAAAGCTGCTGGATATGATGATTCTACATTGAGATTAATTTATGTTGCTACATTTGCAGCTACTGAATATTCTTCAACTATTGATAGGATTGCAAAACCATTTAACCCATTATTAGGTGAGACGTTTGAATACTCCAGACCTGATCAAAACTATAGATTAATTGTTGAACAAGTTAGTCATCATCCTCCTATTAGTGCTTGTCATGCCACTTCTCCAAAATGGGAATATTATGGTGAGAATGCAGTTGATTCCAAATTTTCTGGAAGATCATTTGATTTTAAACATTTAGGAAAAATGTTTGCAGTAGTTAGACCTAATAATGGAGTTAAAGATAAGAAAGGTAATTTGGTGAGTGAGGAATTATATAGTTGGAAAAAAGTCAATACTGCTGTTGTTGGAATTATGATTGGTAATCCTACCGTAGACAATTATGGTAAGATGATTGTTGAAAACCATACTACAGGTGATACAATCACAGTTGACATGAAGCAAAGAGGATGGCGAGCATCATCTGCATATCAACTTTCAGGTCAAGCTTTAGACGCAAAAGGAGTCCCACAATGGGCAATGGGGGGTTATTGGAATTCGAAAATATTTGCTAAAAAAATCACTAAAGATCAACAACATCATGATTCTAGTAGAAAAATGTCAATTTTGGACGATCCAAATAAATCATCTTCAACAACTTCAACTGATCCTTTTTCTGGAAACAAGTTTTTAGTTTGGCAAGTTGCACCAAGACCAAAAGTTCCATTTAATTTAACTCAATTTGCAGTTACTTTAAATGGTGTTGATTCTAATTTGAAAAAATGGTTAGCACCTACTGATACAAGATTGAGACCTGATCAAAGAGATATGGAAGAAGGTAGGTATGATAAAGCAGCAGATGAAAAGCATAGAGTTGAAGTCAAACAAAGACAAGCAAGAAAACAAAGAGAAGAAACTGGTCAAACATATAAGCCAAATTGGTTTATCAAAAAGAAGCATCCTATTACTGGTGATATGTACTGGGAATACAATGGTGAATATTGGCCGCAAAGAAAAGAGCACAATTTAGCAGGCTCGGGGGATATTTTCTAGATTTTTAATTCTTATACATTTTCTTACAATATATACATTAGTTGTTTTTTAAGTTTACTTGGTGATTACTTTTTTTGATTCAGCTATCTCAATGAATTCGACGTAGGCTTTGCAAGATACGAGATGTCACTTTATTTGAATCTCCCTTTATATTTTTTAGTAAGTTAAGTTTTCTAAATATTTAATTTGAGTGTGAAAAACAATTTGAGTTTCTGCACATTGTAGAAAAAATGAAACATAATATTTTCAAAACGTCTTTTGAAACAAACTTAAAACAAGCACATGATAGACTCGGCACTGATTGACAAAATGAGTTGGCTCTTTACTAAATATAATGAATGAAATTGTCTCATTACTTGTTTTTATCAAAATCGTTTGATATCAGTTCACACTGAGTCCTATATTTGAACATCATCTTACATGAAGTTGCTTGGTCACTCAATTATATTCTAATAACGAGTCAGTATGATCAACACTACGAATCATTTAATCTTTTCCGGTGAATCTCAATTTTTCAGACCCTTTGGAATGGACAAGGATCATCTACAAATACCTTTTTCAACTCATTTTCCAAGATTAGGTGCTATCATTAATCCAAGATACAACACCAAGAAGATGATTAGCAAAACAAATATTGAGGAGTTGGAGCAATTTAAAACAGACGAAAAGACATCGGAATTTTTAAGACCAAAACCTTCCGGTGGTTTTACAGGATTTAGTATACGAAACGGTCAATTATCATCAGAATTGAAAGAAGAAATTTTTGCAGCCCGGTTGGACGATTTTTTTGAGGACATCAAACATTCAAACTTTCATTCACCAGACAAAGGTTTAGCGTTATCACCCCCCAGCATCAGAAGGAGCAAATCATGCAGTGCTTTAAATGACATGAAATTGCCATCTATCGAAGGCAATTATTCTTCAACTCGGGTTCAACGTTGTCATAGTGATGTGATTGAGGGATCGGTACATGGTTTGAAAAACGTATCAGCTTTAAGTGATCTAAAGAATGTTTCAACTTCATCGACAATTCATAATGCAAATAGTCACATACCTGATTTAAAATTGGGCAAAGCCAAATTACCTGTGAGATCTGATATTATTGAAAATAGGAAACTCCAGCATGAAAAAAATTGTCAACCTTTAACAGTCTCAGGAACTGAAAACGTCCATTGTACAAATGATCAATCAATTAAAGACAAATATTTACGGAAATGTTCAAAAACAAAATTAAGAGTATCTCGTCATATTAATGCTGACATTACAAATCTTCCAGCAGAATTTGGGAATCATAAAATTACTGGAATAGGTAAACAGGAAGGAGTAGATGTTGAAACAGTCCCTAAAACAACAGCTAATTCAACTAATAAAAAAAGAAAATGGTCAGACTCCCCAAATTTACAGCGTTGTTCTCAAACAGTTATCATGCAGCCTACAAATCTGAAAATGGATCAATATACCTTTCGTGATTCGGATCAAAATACGCTGAATGCACAACGCAGTTCATATAATGATGATATTGTCTCGTTTGTTGTTGCTAAAAACAGACTACTAGCCGACAATGGTGAAGCGGAAATTGATTTAAAAAAGTTGTCATCGTTGTCAGACATGGAAAAACCTAATGTTGAAAAAATAAAAGAAAAAGGAAATTCTAGTAAAGTCCTGGGAATTTTCAAGCACTACTTCCTGAAAAGTAGTAACTATAATAATCATCCAGCTGAAATGAATTCATTTGTGGAATCATCTCCTGAATATACTCAATCCAATAAATCGCTTGCCACAATTGCTTCTACGTGTAGTCAGGGTCAAGATTTTGTGAAAATCAAAGAAACAGGCATTAAATCACCTTTTGAAAGTCAAATTAAAAAATTTTTAAAAAAGACGTCCAATTTAATCAAAAGCTTTGCTGAATCCACCAGTGACAAGGACGACATATATTTTAATTTTGGACCAATATTGAAACCTGAATTGGAGCAAGACCCTAAATTTTTAACTAGTTTGGACCCATTCTCTCAAAACAATGAGAAAATGCATGAGAATTTTTCAAACGGTCTACTACAATTACAAGGTCAAACAAATGTCATTAACTACCCTAAACGCGGGATGAAGAGAAAAATAAGTTTTAATAGCTTTATAAAATCTGAGTCAGCAACTGATACGATTATGTATTTTAAAGAGTATGTAAATTTAGTATTTTAGTTATATCAATATTACATATTAAAATTATATTAAGCCTTCCATATGTCATTCCAGACCACCTCTTTCCTAACAGCGTTTGAATATCCTTCTTTAAAATTGACCCAAATTCTTGATATATGTTCGTTTATATTTTGTTCTTCCTTTTGAGAATTTTCGGAAACTCCTACCAAATTAGATAAAACTGAATCATATTGGGATTTGAAATATTGCAGATCTCTTTCAATTAATTTTCTTTTTTTCAAGATTTGCTGTTCTTCTTCCGTTGTTGTAGTTAATGGACGTTTAGAAGCTTGGATTGCATTTAATCTTTGGTCAATTTCGGCTTTGACTAATGGAAAAATGTTTTGACGCTTTATTTGTATTAATTTTTGGTCTAAAGTGTTAGTCTTACTTGTTGAACCATTTTCAAAAATTGATAATTGATCCCAGTTTGGTGTGTATACCAATTGTTGTTGATTCGAATCAAATATTTTATGATACTCTAATAAAATTTTGAAATCTTGAATAATCGTTACCAATTTATCTAACCATTTTAACTCTGTCGAATTTAAGTTGGACTTTTGTTTGGATGAGAAGGTTGGGTTGAGTATTTTGGTTATACAAGGAAGAATATAAGTTGCAACAGTGTTAGCATTGGTATTACCGACTGCAAGACGAGTTTGCACTGGTAAATTTTCAATGACACATTTGCTTATATGACGATGTTCTTTCAAAGATTCCACCATTTCGAAAAATTGGGAATTGGCATTACTTATTAATGGATTTGATTCTTTTTGTTGTCTTATATCGCTTAATAATAAATAAGATTTTAATGCAATAATTGTGTTATATTGACCAGTATCATTGAAATTTCTGGAAAATTGGTCCGTATAGCTAAACCAATCACTTAGCTCGCTTGGTTTTATCAAGGAATCATCTTGTGTGTGTATCACATCTAAATATTTGTTGAAAATACCGTTCATAAACTTATCGAATAGATCCGAATTTGAGCTTAATACTTTTCCATTACCACTAAGATACTTATCCAAAAGTTTATTAAAATGTTCTTCTTTTTTTAACTGTGGGTCTCTTCTCAACATATCATTCACCATATTAAACCAAGATACGTTTTTGTCCATGAATGAGGACTTTTTCAGGTAGTTGGATGACTTTCTACCACCAAATTGCATTTGATTCAAGCATGCTCTAAGGTCGCCGTCGCATACCTCACATATTTCACCAATATCTTTATAATCCAACCCTAAACCTTCCTTTTTATTTATACTCATAAGGTAATCCTTCACTGATTTCATTGCATTCCCACTAACTTTAACACCTGTCATCTTTTGAGTTATTGCTGGTTTCTTAAATGCAACAATTTCCGACAAAGCTCTGACTCGTTCCAATGGATTTGGACCATATTTTCCCGATGGTCGTGAGTAAATATCATTTGCAATGCAAATAATGGGCCTAGTTAGTATCTGATGATTTCTTTTAGATGTCCTTTTATTGCTGGTTCGACTATTATTGAATTGTTGTGGGTTGTTGAAAGCTCTTTGATCTGAGCTTACGATGTCGTTCAATACTTTGACAACATCATTCAAATTTGCTAAAGAATCAATTTCATCAATGAGCAAACAAGAGGGTTTTCTATTTTTTGAAATAGAATTTGATGTTAAGGCATTTTTAATCTTCAATTTTAATGCGCTTGAAGAATTTATTGATTCTTTTGTGCTTTGTGGAAATGTATCCAAACTATTCATTGCATTTAATTCCAGTATGTTATAGCCCAATTGATTAGCTAATATGTGAGTTGCAACTGTTTTTCCAACACCAGGAGGTCCGTGTATTAACAAAAGTTTTTTGAAGGGTCTGCCTAATGAATCAGCACTATCAGTATCTTCTTTGCTTTTCCCAAATACAACTGATGACCATTTATTCAACCATTTCATAATCTGTCGATACTGCCTTTCATTTCCTGCTGGACATAGTTGTAAAAGGTTCTGTGGTTTATACTTCTCTGTCAATAATTGAGTTGTAAATTTCGATTTTGATTTAGCTTCTGATTTCGAATTCTGATTATTGCTTTTGATTTTGTTTTTGAGTTCCGCTTTAGTGAATAACAGATTCATATCCAAGTATGAGTAATTGGCAGTCAATGGAATGTTTGCCTCTTTTGAACATTTTCTTCTTAACAAATTTATGCACTGTCCATTTAGTAATTTCACTGTTTTTTGGTCCGAATTAACCTCACTAATACTAATATTATTAGAATTATCAGATAGACTTTCTCGTGCTTGAATATTTTCGATGTCATCAGAGTGGTTTGAATCATTTACATTAGTTTCATCTCCATATACTTTATCTAAATCATCATTGCCCGAGGAGGAGTTATCAGATCGACTTTCTGGTGGTTGAATATTTTCGATGTTCTCAGAGTGATTTGAATCATTTACATTAGTTTCATCCTCATGTATTTTATCTATTTCATCATTGCCCGAGGAGGTGTGTGGATTGAAAAGTAATGAATGGCTAATATTGATATCCCCTACTATACTTGATTGAATCTCGTTCATTTCGATGCGAGCATTGACTGTTATGAGTATTTCTAAGTTGTTATGATGAGTTAGAATGATGTGGTTACTAAAATCTTACTTTTATTTTGAAAAAGTAAATAAAACGCGTGTCAAAAATCAACACGCGTATTGATAGAGTTCAGTGCGTTTTTAACAAACTCATACATTGATTCATTAACTAATACCAAAACTATACAAAAGTTCTTAATTCTATTGCAGGGGTGTCTTCAACTTGGTTATCAGTTTGTATTTTCATTTTCATCAATTTCTCAGTTTTTTCTCTCTGTGATTTTGTTAAATGGTTGTTGATTGCTTCTTTGAAGACTGCCGGATTCAATTTCACTAAATACATTAACTTTTGATGAATAAATATATCGTCACATTTTCCTTCGTTGTTCGCTAAAACAGGAATAATAATAGAATATATTATTCTTGATTTTGGTAAGTCATTTTTTATCACTTTTGTATACATTATCAAAATTTCAATAGATAATTTTTTATCTACCACTAATTTTTCATTGAATCCACTAACGCTTCTTAGTATATCACTCAATAAATAGTTCAACACAGGTTGAACATTTGATTTATTGCTTTGAATTAAAGACTTTATGCATTGCAAACTTAATGAAGCTGAATTTGAGTCACTTAATACAGATAATAAGGATTCGCTTAATTTCTTTGAGTTTTTCACATCTAATTCTATGGCTCCATAAGTGAGTAAAACCACAGTAGTAATAATTGTATAGTTCTCTTGAGGAGTAATCTCATAATAATTTTTAATAATATTGAAAAAATTGGTAACCGAAGTGTTATTAAATTCGTTGATTCCAATCAAAATTTGCTTCAAATGAGGAAGTATGACAGAAATCAAATAAATCTTTTTGGTTGCATAAACTTTTGCGAATATATAAAGCAAGCATGAGTATAAATCCATCTTTACGACTTTCGGGAAAAGCGAGATCATTTCAACTAGATTGTCAAATGCCTTTTTCAATACTAATAAATTGGCAGCAGATTCTGCATGCTTGAGTAAATTTTCATGGGCAAATTCATCCGTGACTTCGTAGTCAGTTTTTAAAAAAGGTAAAATTCTGAATAATGGAAGCATAGTAATTCTAATTAATTCAAATAATCTGTCAAATCCAGTCTCCAAGTTTGTAGGGTGAGACGAGATAAAAGTTTGAAATAAAATGTTGACGTTTTCCAATAATAAGCATTGCACTTCAGTATTATCATCAATTAAGACCAACCTATCAAAAATGTCCACGATTTCAATGAATATTTGATCAGTAAATATTAAATCCACCAAATAATGTATTCTCAATAATTTTTTAGTCGAATGAAGAACCTGAACTACATTTCTATTTTTCACCAATGATTCCATACATTGACTGAATAGAATGAAATAAAAATTTTGAGCTTCTCCAGATAGTAAATCATTTACCAATTGTTCATTTTTATTTGACTCCAAACTTAATACATTGATCAAATTGATCCAATATGTTCCATAAATTTCCATTTCCTTACTAGTAGATTCGCTGTACTTGATCACTGAATATTCTCTGATGGCCATTATCCACAACGACACCAATAACTTAGAGTATTTTTCCAAAATTTGCTTAAATTCTTCATCCGAACTACCATCAGTTTTTTCATTTGAATCAATTCTTAAAATAGCCCAACAGTTAAGAATTGCTAATTGGATGCTTTTTTTGCCAAATTCAGACATGCTCTCCAAAAATCCAAATTTTAAAAATTTATTAGATGAGATCTCCTCCAATAGTTGAGTTAATGTTTTCAATATTCTTTGTTTGGAATAAAATTTAATTCTTGGTAAATTCATAAAATTTGACGAAACTCCTATTGCATGGACAATTACTCTAAAATCGTTTCCCGGTGTAAAACATGGAATCAAAGCACTGATGATTTGAGCCTGCTGTTGCTCTAGTATTGAAACTGAGAAATATAATGGATCTTCAAATTCGCCAAATAATTCCAATGTTGAATTCAATACATCTAATCCTTTTATTTTCAACTCCGAGATTGTCGATGTGGAACCCAAAAATGAAAGCTTGACAATATCCGGAATTTTACTTTTCAATTTCTCGGTCAATTGAATATTATGATAAGCTAATTTTAATAAGTTGTTTAAAGAATCGTAAATAAATAACTTGAATTTCCACGAAATTGGTTCGTTTTGTTCCAAGTTGTCTTCATCACCTCCAACAATTCCTTCGTTTTCTTCATCTTTGAAATCAACTGCATTATCTCGTTTATTCTTCTTTTGTCTCTGTGATAGTGGTAATAATTTCTGCTGATAATTGGATTCGAGAAATGGCCCAACAAGTTTCTTCATACTAGATTTGAACAATGTATTCAATGTGTTAAACCAGTTCTTATCCAAACTAGACTCTAACCACAAATTAGTAAGACGCTCCAACTCAACGCATGGTTTGACATTCATTGACACCCAAATCAAATATTCAGTTTCTGGAGTAAGTATTGATGTCCCATATATTTTCAATAGTTCATAGTAACAAGTATAGGCACTTGTATATAAATCATAACTCGTTGTGAATGGAAAAATAGTCTCAGCATTCAATGAAGTAGGAGATATATTACCAACCGCTACTTTTAAATTCTTGGATATTATTAAATTCAACAAATTTGTGAATATTCCAACCTCTCCTTCGATCAAATTTGGATCAAAAATAATTAATTCCTGAAATAGCTCCATTAATTGTTTATATACTTGTATGTAATCTTCAAGAGTGGCCAACCCTATTCCATAACTAAAAGAAATAATGAGGTTTCTTAGCATAGTCTTATTTCTACTTGGCCAATCTCTCAATGCTGGTCCTAAATTTGTCACAAATAAACGTAGTAGTTGAGCAACTGGTCCAGCAACACTATACCTAGTATTAAGATTATCCAAAATCTTGTTATCCGAATCATAACTAAAGGCATTACTTAAAAAATTGATTGAAATCTTATTCAAAAGGTCTGGAATAATGGATAGTTTTTCTATGTTGGAGTTCAATATTGAGATAAGTGAATGAATAGTATAATAGTACATTATTGGATTTGGATCACTTATTACCTGCAGTAAAATATTGTAGGTTTCATGAAATCCTACCTTACTTTTTGAATATATTTGAGACAAACTCAAAACAGCAAATCCTCTTTGAAATGGAGAATCGTTATTAACAATATCGTTGACAAAAGTAGTAACTAATCCATGTGCGTCATCGTGGCTAATAATTTGAGAGCATAAGCCTATCGTTTTGGAGTTAATTGAAGTAAATTCCTTGCTTTTGCATCCATGATTTCTAATAATGTCAATGATAGTCATGACTACATCTTTCTTGAAGGTGAGGTTGTTTGTCACTGCATTCAATGCAACTCCAAACAATGCAATTGATACATTTTTTTGAATGGCATAAAATCTGAATTCATCTATAGGTTTTGCTGATAAAGAATTTCTTATTTGTTCTAACAATGAAAATTGGATTTTGCTTGTCAAATATGGAAACAGTGCTTGAAATAATTCAATTGATAAATCCACCAAAGATGTCATTAAAGTTGGAGATTCATTATTATGTGAATTAAGATCTTGTGTAATCAAAACATTGGGATCATAATTTAAAGACGTTTCTGTCGAATCTAACGCTGTTTTTTCAAACACATCTAACCAGTAAGAAGCCCCATTTTGTGCGTTCATGTTGAACACACTATGTAATCTGGAATTTGCATCATAATTATCAGACTTGATTTTATTTTCTGAATCGAAAAGTGTCGTTGATTTGCTTGTGACCCCATAATGGTAGTTGAATTCATCATTCAAATATGAAAAATCGGCGTCAAGGGTATAGTTCATCTTTGGTTGTTTGGATTTTGACTTGGAAGATTTATCCAAATCAATTGATGTTTCTCTGGCGAATAATCTGTGATCGCTAAAGATTTTGATAAGAAAAATGACAATGCTCGAATTGATTTCACTCTTAAGTGTTTTAGTTATCCTGATAAAACTTTGAAATATTAGTTTTTTACTATAAAATATCAAACTTATGATCATCTTCTCTGGCACGAGTTGATTATTAAATGAGTAATTGGAGTATAGTATATTATTTAATATGTTGGGATTATAATCAAAATTGTTGAAGGAAGAATAATTCAAAGTTGTTACCGCTCCCACGCTCTCAATACTGCTTTCCAAATGGGACAAATAATTATAAGATTTACTCAAAAGAAACAGCACTTGTTTTAATGACTCCGGAGTTAATTCAACTGAGTTTAGGTAATTCAACAAACAACCCAACGCAAAAGCTCTCAATTTTAAATTGGAGATAATCTCATTATCACTTGAAACATCAGAATTTATTGTATTTCCAAGAAATTGGGAAGTGAGTAAGTTTTTCCAAAACACCAAAAATTGAGATGAATTTAATTTCACATATTCTGAAGAATTATATAATGATATCAAGGAAGACAATATTATCCAACAACTTGAGTTCTTTATTGATGTATTACTGCTATGTTTTAAATTTTGTGTACAAAAACTTAAGATTTTAACAATCACTGAATTTTGAAGTAACGCGGGATCGGTTTGTCTGATTAGCGCTGATAGAGTTAAGGAATAACTCAATAGCCTGACCGAAGTAATACCACAAACATTCTTTTCATTTTTCTCCCCTTTTTTGGATTCTTTTTCGGAATGCTTCTGCTCTTGATTGACATATTTGAAAATTCTCAATATCAATTGATTGATTATTGCCTGGTTGTACCTTGCATATGCAATAAAAGTTTGGATAGCACTAGTTCTTATGTAAAAATTGTCGTTAACTATTAATGTCAATAATGCACTTTCTAAAAACGAAGAGCCTTCATCATTTGAACTCTTTGCAATTTCATAATCTTCGTCTTCGGGATTTTCAGAACTGGCTTTCTCGTTTACACCATTCAGATTATTAGATGAATCAAAGTTAATTCCTGTAGGTAAAACAACTTGAATAATAAGCATCGTCAAACATGCTTGATATGGATTTGTATAGATATTGATTTTACTACTTAATTCCCTTTTTTTGTTAGATTTGCTACTTTTAAAAACAAAAATCTTCGATTCTTTTTTCTTTTCCTTATTCAAAGACCCCATTTCTGTGAATTCATCTTTATCTTCATCTAACTTTGATTCCAGACCTAATTCGAATCTAGAATAGATGAATTCACTAAGTATATCATTAGCAGCTGAACCCGTCTCTGTTATCAAATAATCTATTAATGTACTCCAATTATTTAAAGTCTTATACCAGTTAGTGTCTTGGACTTGAAGCATCGATGGTACAATGTTTTCCAGGTCGTTGAATTTCAAAAGAATTAATTTTAGTATATAAATCAAATTTGATGATAAAAATTCAGGATTTTGAAATTGTTCCATTTGGATATAAAAAATGATGGTCGACATTACACTTGACTGTTTTAAGTTGAGCTTTAAGGCTGAATTCAAGATTGAAGAACTGTCATGATTTGCCACAGTATTTTTCTCTTTTCTGGATTCAATGATCGTCTCACCATCTAAATCAAGTTTGTTTTGCAAGCTCGGGTCCCACAAATTTAAATCAGGTAATGGATATAATCTTATCAAAAATTCTATGGAATTGAATTCTCCTGTCGGTATGAAATTGATTAATAAACTAGCAATCATATCTGTCGTAGCAACTCTTATTTCTTTCAGAGTATTGGAAAGACAATAGTCAAATAGCTTTTCATTTGTTTTTAAAAGATTATTTTGAAATTGATGTTGTTGACTCATGATAGTTTCAGGTTTTAATTTAGCCCCAGCTTGATTTGAACTAGCCGAGGTTTCCAATAAACTTTCATAACGACTGGAGATACTCAATGTGAAAAAGTTTTTGAGGCATAATATGAAATTTTTTTTAATTAAAATTGAGGAATTATCCTTTTCGTCATTTAAATCAAACGATATAGCTTCCTGAGTAATGGCCTTTGTGCAAATTTTGATTAATTTCGCATTCAACTTATCATCAATATCTATTTTTGTTGCATTCTTGGAAATTGAATATAGTAGATACAACAAATTACTTGAAATATTTGGATCTTTCTTCAATATTTTATAGATTTGCGAAGTACTGAAACTGATTAATGAACCCAATTGGCCAGGAAAATGATCAAATAAATCGATAAGGAAAACTATGGAAGTTTTTGAAACAACACTTAATTCATTTTGGTCATCCAAGTGTAAATCATTTAAGAATTGATTAGCTATATCATAGGTCTTAGATTGTAACGATTGAAGGATAATTACGAGATTCCGCGAGGCCAACTTAAAAACATTGATTGATGTTGAATCATTTTCCTTAATTGAGACAGTTTGGTCTGATTTTTTGTTCTTAGATGTTTGTTTTGGATTTAAATCCCTTTGCTTCTCAACGATTTGTAGTATTTGATTCAAGTATATTTGATTTTTCGAGTCTTTTTGATCGTCTTGTTTGGCTAAATCTCTATTCATATCGACAAGGTACGTAAATATGTCGTACATATTGAATTTCAGAATAGCATCGGTGAAACTCTGCATTCTTTTGATGTGTGTTTTCTCAACTTTGATGTTTGTAAGAACTGTTGAAAAATAGTAAGGACAATAAACAAATAATATTAAGAATTAATTTCGAGCACAAAAACATTTAAGGTTACGGTTTTCATTAAAATTGGTATTCATTAGTCTACTTCATAACATTAACTTATATACATCTACTCAAAATTGTTATAAACATCTATCTCAGCTGTATCATTGATGTTGGTCTGCCTGTTTTTGATGACAAGTCTGAATATCTCTTGCTTAGTGAGATCCTCTTGTGAGTACTAACGCGTTTTTTCTTCTGATCGTCTTTCTCATCAAAAAGCTCAGTTCCTTCTTTAACAGAAGTTGTTAAATGATTAGATGAAGTTGATTTATACAGTTCTATTTTATCATGAGGTAGTCTTCCGTTCCTACTTGGCACCTGCTGATTAAAATTACCTAAATATAATTCAATATCCTTTGTCAAATTTTTGAGCTTCTGTAGACTGTCCGACTTCCTCAAATTTGATGTAGTGTTTTGTTGCTCCTTAATTTTACGTGATGGAGGTGTAGATATTAACATTTCTTTTATTGAAACAAGCAGGATATCGCCTATATCTTCATTACTATCTCCTGCTTCATTATCCTTCATCGTGCATTCTAAATTATTTATTTTTTCATTCAACTCTTTTATTTGTGATTGATAGTTGGTGATATATAGTTGTTTCTCGAAATTTTGTTTCCTTAATCGCTCAAGTTCATCCTCAATAATTGCGATTTTCTCAAGTAATTCGTGATTAAATTTTATTTGTAATTGGTGCTTGTTTTGTAGTATTCTGTCTTGATTCTCCATGGAATCATTCAAAATCTCGTTCTGTATCAATTGTTTTCGAATCGAGCTAATTTCGTCATTTTTGGATCGTAGTATTTCTTGTAAATCATCTATTTGTTTTCCATTTTCCAAATTTGTTTGTCGTAATGGATGAATTTGATTCTTTAAAGTTTGAATTTCTATTTGATAATTTTTATTCGACGTTTCCAAATCTATTAGTTCCTCTTCTAATGCTTTTTCTAATTCTTTACTTGATTCCTGAAATTCAGTAAGAACAGTCTCTGATTCCAAAATTTTTTCAATCAATTCATCTTTTGTAAAATCCTGTAGTTCTTTCAATGATTGACGCATTTGCGTCTATGGTTGTAGTCTGAAATTGAATGTGGTTAGTTTATTTAAGACTTAAGGAATGATGATGATATTTTACAATTTACAATTAAGAGAGCAAATCTAGTAAAAATGTAAATAAACACTTTGGTAGCTAAAGATTATCTTTAAGCGGTATTAAGGGGTAAATATTATTACGTTTTTATATGAATAAATTATTAGGTATTTAAATTAAGTTTTAGCCGTACTCTACTAGACTTCTATTTATGACTTATTTGCCAAAGCTACTATTAAGTTATTGATGCTTTTTATCTTCAGCTTCTTGAGTTTCTCCATCATCCTCTTCTTCATCGTCACTTCTTTCATCTTTCTTATCACCTGCGAAAATATATCTTGATAAAATTCTTAAGATTAAGAATAACCAATAAGCATTAACTAATTGTAAAGCGAAAATTAAAGCGAAGGTGATAGGTTGTGAAATGTAGCATTTGTATTGCTGGGTTTCCCAGTTTAATTCCCATTCACCTACTGTTTTAAATTCAGTCAAAACTGACCATAAAATCTTTAAATTAATGTAATGTCTTAAATATACCCATACACCAATGAAGAAAACAAAGAACGGTCCAGTCAATTTGGAATCCAAATAATTCAAAGTTTTTGATAATGCCAAAAAAAAGTCGGAAACATCCATAGTGATAAATACTTCAATACCAATCCACGTAAAATGAAATCTATAAGAACACCAAATCAAAGCAATTGTAATAATATGATGTAAAACTAATTCCTTAAAATCTTTTCTAGGTTTTTCAAGCTGTAAGATCAAAACAACTGACTGTTGGACCCAAAAAGCTGCTTGACCCAAATAAAATACTTTAAAATATATTTCATGGGTTTTATGAGGATATTCAAGGTACATTGGAGTGGTTTTAAACCACCATAATGGAGTTCTGGACATGATCCATAATCCAATTGGACCACTTAATCCATAATAAAACATTGCATAAGTTTGTTCCAAAAATCTTTTTTGTTTAGCTTCTTTTTTGATTCCAAAGAATATACTAAGTGGTCTTAAAACACAACACATCATGAATTCTCTCAAAAATGTAAAAAATAAGGCATAAAATCCAACGAATTTGAAATCATTCACACCTTTTCCATATTGATCAGTTCCTGGTACATGATAGGATGGGACAATCATGTCTTTTAAAAATTGATGAATTTCACCTGAAGGACTTGAAAGATAATAAGTTGAAAATGCAATAATCAAAACAATTAATGGTAATATCCATGTTTGTCTATAAGTTAATTCTCTAAATCCAATTATCAATTTTTTGGCAATAGCAAAATCTGATTTGGATTCCTTTTGTAATTCAATTAATCTTGCATTTGATTTTCTTCTAGATGAAGATGATGTGGCCATTGTTGATAAAGAAGGTGACGTGTCTCCAACGTTGATATTACCAACAGATGATGAAGAACGATGACGCAGTTGTGGTTTGGGAGACAAATGATTGTTTTTACCAGATGAAGATGTTGATGCAGATGTACTCATTTTCCCCTATTCCAATATCAATTTATTAACGTCTTTTCTTCACTTGAGACTGTCAAAATCAATTATGTATGACTTGACGAGTATGCTTCTTTCTATGGATAATATGTTCAAAAAGGAAAAGATCTTTGATTGTAATGCGCTTTATTGATTTGTTTTGTCTTGTCACTAGGTTTGGTTATGATATGCTTGAATTAAAAAAAAAAAAAAATTTGAAAAATCAACGTTGAATTCAAAATAAATAAAATAATAATTCAAAACGAAAAGAAAACTCAAAGACTAAATAAAATATTATTATTTGGAGACTTTCTGAAATATTCTCTGAAACAACAGGATTTCGGAAAACTAGTGAAGAATCAGTATGGTTTTCAGTCGTTAAAGAATAGAAAAGGACATCTCAAGACGTAGCACGTATTTGAAACTAAAATTGGTCAACCATCTCGTGTTTATATCCAAATTTTTGAATGTTGCCCAACTTCTCCAGCATCACTGCTGTGTTCATCAAAGCTTAAAAACAGAAATTTTGTCATTTCTGAACCGCTACATAGTTTTATCGAACTGATACAAACTATTTGCAACCAAAAATTTCCAATAGATCTATAAACTCGTAAAGTTGATATCTTCAAATCATGACCTGCATATAGTTAAATTTCTTATCCAGATAATATTTGCTTAGACATAATTAAATCAGCTATTAGTAAGTGGCAAAGTTCATTTCATAGTACGATAATTGAATCTAATTTATACAAAGATGGCTCCATTAGATACAATTATTAACAAGGCTACTGATCCTACTTTGACGTCAGATAACTGGCAATATATACTCGATGTTTGTGATAAAATATCCTCAGACCCTGAATTAGAAACAACTAGAGCCATAAATTTAATTAAATCCAAAATTTCATCAACAAAAGATGCCAATACAATTCTAAGATCATTATCATTAATTACTGCAATAGCAGAGAATTGTGGGTCACGAATGAAACAAGAAATTGCAACAAAGTCATTTTTACAAGATTGTTTTATCAAAAAATTACAAGATAAAAAATTGCATGTTACTGTGAAATATAGAATAATTGAAGTTCTTGAACAATTGAATAAAAGCTTTGAAAGTGATCCATCTTTAAAACCCATCAACGATGCTTATAATAAAGCTAAAAACGAATATCCACAATATTTCAAGAATCAACATGGACCAAGTAAACCGGCCAAACAGGAAAGAACACAACAGGATAAAAATAAAGAAGACGAGGAATTACAAAGAGTTTTAAAATTGTCTTTACAAGAATATGAGGATGAACAGAATTTGAAGAAGCAGTATCTAAATAACAAGCCATTACCTGATGCTGAAAATAGTAATATTCAGCCAATTCCACCTTCCTCGCCAGAAAGTTCAAATGAAACACAAACTGTTGCAACTGTCTCAAAAGTTAAAGCTTTATATGATTTGATTTCATATGAAGAAGATGAATTGTCATTCAGAAAAGGTGATGTAATCACGGTTATTGAATCAGTTTACAGAGATTGGTGGAGAGGTTCGTTACCAAATGGGAAAATTGGTATTTTTCCTTTAAATTATGTTACTCCAATAGTAAACAAAACACCGCAAGAACTTGCTAAAGAGGCTGAAATAGAAGATCATTTATTAAATATAGATCAGAGAAAAATAGAGAGGTTGTTAGCTATACTTTCGACAAATGATATTTCTCAAGTAGATGAAGATGAGGTGACAGAATTGTACAATAGTGTTATTTCCTCTCGGATTCAATTGGGAAATCTGATAGACAAGTATAGTGTACGTCAAGAAGAATTAACAGTTTTAAACAATCAATTAACAACTGAAGCTAAATCTTACAATCAATTACTAGAAAAACTGATAAACAATAGAACAAAATTCAATTCTCCCAACAACAATCATGCACTTCCTTATCCAGCAGTTTCACAGTCGATACCTCAATTGATACATCACCCTACTCAACCACAACAAAACGCACCACAACAATCACCTCAACAACATTATCAGCAACAACGAACGTCATATGGAGGACCTTATACACAGCCCATCTACAATGAGCCACCTTATGATTCTTCACCAAATCAACCTCAATACAATCGGTCTGAACATGTTCAAGGACAGTTTAATCAAAATCGTCAACCCAGTTCATCTCATAACGATCAAACTCAATACACTGGTCAACAATCACAACCTACTCAACCTCATCATACTCAATCTCAACAAAATCAATCTCAACCTACGCATCAGGAATTTCTTCCCACGCAATTCACTCAACCTCAATTTAAACCTGATATTAATCAAGCTCAATACCCTCAACCAAGCTATGCTCAATATCAACAAAGAATACAAGAACAGAATACCAGTGCCGGATTTGGCAATGGATCTTACTAGTTTATAATATAATCTTTATAAAGCATGAGTAATATGATAATTATCTATTCATTTCTCGCAAAATGTAGAACAAAAGTCACTTCTCTTGAAGAAAAGATTACACTAAACTGTTAGATAGCCTATGTGCGCAAAATTTATATATTAACTTTCAACAAACTACTAGTATCTACTCAACATTTGATTTGCACAATTCAATTCAACTTAATATGTCACTTCAACTTCAGGAGATAGTAAATTCATTAATATTATCTGCACCATCGACAGAATTACCAGATGTTATAAAAAGTTTGAAAAAAATTCTATCTACAGATATTACTAACTCAATAATTGAAAACTCCATTAATGAATATTTAACCAAAACTTCAATAATCATTGATGGCTATATAATCAACGCTGATAATAAAGATTCCGATTCTTCCAAATTCATAGACTATATCAGAAACGAGAAATTTAATTTCGATTTAATTAATCAAAAAATCATTGATGTTGAATCTTATGAAAATGAATTAAATGTTCCAAAAGATTTAGTTTCAAAATTGGAACAGTATGGTAACGATTACTATATTAATTTTAATATTACAATCATTCCAATAAATGAAGATGCATACAAGATCATTCTCATAGGTGAAAAACAAAATCATGAGAATTTTTACACAGGAATATGGACAAGTGAATACGAAATATCTTCAAATGAAGTAGAAGGTAAAATAAATTTAGATATACATTATTTTGAAGATGGAAATGTTAGACTTAAATTTGATGAAAAAACAACGGATAAATTAAAATCAAATACATCAAGTTCAATTGTAAATTTTATAAATAATTTTGAAAATCAAATTGAAAATCAAATTATTTCAAGTTTTGTTAATTTAAATCAAAATTCTTTTAAAAATTTAAGAAGATTATTACCGGTTACAAGATCGAAATTGAATTGGGGCTCTGCCATTGGAAACTATAGATTAGGATCTGATGTTGTTCATAAAAAATAGAATTAGAAAGTAATTGAAGTTAAAACTGTTATTAACATTATACATTAAATCTTGAATTCATTAAACCGTCTCTTATATAGTAAAAATAGCTCTGAGCCATGAGCGTGCATTTTATAACCAAATGAATCGACTTTATCCTATGACTAAACTAATCATAGCTTTCATATCAGACTCGGATTAACATCGAAGGTAAATACTAAAACCAGTCGTAGCTATTTGCGTCGAACCTATTCATAGCTTTAATTTCTATATCATATCAATTTAAATAACATCCAAACTATAAAAAATCCACCCAATATAATTCCAACAATTCTAGTCAAACTTTGATTTCTATTCATTACAGTTCTTAAATTTCCAGAAGTTCTAGAAACAGATGACATTAAATTTGAAAAATTTTCATTTAATTGATTAATTAAACCAGATTCTTGATTTATTGAATCATTTATATCATTATTTATTGTATTTTTAAATTGATTTAATGTTTGTGCTAATTGTTCAAATTTTTGATTATTTTGTTCTTCTCTATGAGAATATAGATTACTCATTATTATATTGTATTATTTGATAAGTTGTAGGGTAGGGTACATGAGTATATGACTTGATTTTCACTTGTGTTAAGTTCTGATTAAGTTGTTAAATTGATTTTCAGATATTCAATTATCTGGTCACACAAAATCAAAGTACAATACAGCACATACAATATTACAATATTATGAAGATACAGAAAACAGACAAATTAGGATCTAGTCGAATAATACTTCATTTACGATTACAAATTAATAGAAAATATGCAATATTATTAAGGTATAAACCTATGAAAGTAAAAAAGCTCCAGCTCCTTCTTTTACAGCTTGTAAAATTTTTTCTTTCATAATTTCTTTTGATGAATAATTTGGAATTTTTAAATAATTAGCACAAGTCATAACACTTGGTAAATAATCATCATCTTTTAAACCATCTTCTGCTCTTTTTCTAACTACTGTTAATTCTGGTCTTAATGCTTTAAACCCACCAATAGGTAATTTGGGGGACCCAGTTAAAAATTGTAAAAATTCTCTTTTTTCTAAATCATTGAATTCAACTAGGATTGAAATTAAATCTTTTATTATTTTTGATTCTCTTGTATAACCATGATTTGCAATTATTGCAGATGATAATGTATCAATTGACCAATCTTCTTCATTACTACCAAATAATTGAACTAATTCATTTGGTGAAAATATAATTAATGAATTTATTGGAAATACTTTTGAAAATCCTTCCATAAATGCTTTTGTTTGATGAATTATACCTGAATATAATGTAGCTTCAAGTACTTTATTTATATATAATTCTAAATTATTTGCAGTAATTGGAATATTTGATCCACCATTAATTAAATTATATTCTGGATATCCTGGTAATTCAAAATAAAGTCCTAAATCTTTTATAGTAGCACCATCAATTTCAATAGAATTACATTCTTCTTCAGTCATATATGATTTAAATTCAATTAAATATTTATTTAAATGATTTAATGATTTTGATAATTGAGGATCAACTAATTTTAAATTTGATATTGTTGTAAATTTTTTTATAAATTTTTGATTTATATGAGAATGAGGAGATTTTAAATTTAATAATTGAACTAATTTTAAAAAAATCGGATTAAAATTAAAATCAATAATTCTTGAATCTAATAATGCTCTTGCAATAAATTTTCCTAATGATGCAAATATATATATTATTTTTTTACCATTTTCACTACTAAGTTGTTCTCTATCCATTGGTTGTGGGAATAATCCATTTGAATTATCAACATATCCTTCATCATTATGTTTTTTCTCATCTTTAATAGACATTATTGGTTGAACATTATTTCTCCATAATTGTAATTTACTTCTACAAAATTCTTTTGAAACAGTTGAATAAAATTCTAATGTTGGACCTAATCCGGACCCAACTTCATCAAAATATTCAATTTCTAATATACCTGGAGTTGATCCATAAATTCCTAATACTTTTAATGCACTTTGTAACATCATTGATCTTGTAATTCTAACTTTATGTCTCGTTGGTCTACCTAATTGAGGTCTTTGATTTGAATTATTTGAATTATGATTATTATTATTTGTACGATTATTATGATCATTTTCATAATTTTGATTAATTCTTAATTGCCATTGATGAATTAATCTTGAATAACCAAATGATGTTGATTGTAAAAAAAAAATTCTTGTTTCTAATGGGAAAATAAATGGAAATTGTTTTGTTAAATGAATACTCCATCCTGGTAATGTACCACTAGCAACAATTAAAGGTTCTTCTAATTGACGATTTAATTTTACTGTTAATTTCCAATTTGTAAAATCTTTTACTGGTATATTTTTTCTACCTGTACTACCAATGAAAACATTCATTTTAAATAAAACTTTTAATAATTTTAAAATACTAATTGTTGTTTTATCATAAACATCTAATTCATGTTCATTGAAATTAAAATTATAATTATTATGCAAATTATCCCGACTAACTTCACTACAAACTTTTCTGAATGTAACATTATGAACAGATGACCAAATTTTACTTGGTTCAACAACTTCATCAGGTTTAGTTTGAATTGATCTATAAATTGCTCCATAAATAGTTGTTTCCAAAGGAATGACTTCTCCATTAATTAAAAATTCAATATTAAATTCATTATTTTTCTTTTCATCAATATTTTCATGTTTATTTAATCCAATATTACTCATAGTTTCCATAAAATTAATTCTTTGTTTTAAATAAGATAATATTGATTTAAAAGTTGCAATAGCATGAACTGATAATGACATATTTTTCATAATTGTTGGTAAATTCAAATCACCCATATCACCTTCTGCTGTTAATTTTAATTTAATTTGATTAGCCATTAAAGTAGTTTGACTTTGATTTGAAGAATGATTTGAATTATTATTATTACCAATTGAAACAATATCAAAAGATTCTGATCTTGTTAAAGTTTCAAGTAATTTTTGAATTAATGATTTAGCATCATTAAATCCATTTTGGAAAAAACTATCAACAAATGTACTATATGATAAATTTGTTTCTATACTAAAATCAACATCATTCGATGTAAATAAATTAGTTAACAGATCAATTAATCCAGATGAAATTAATTCAAAACTTGAAACTTGAGAATTATTTGAAGCTCCATTTAATGCATATTTTAATTTATCCCATACTTCCATCCATTGATCATATGTATAAAGTTTTGTTTCTCTTGGATCAGATAAAACTTGTTTAATATTTTGTAATATAGTCATATGTTCAGAAACATCATTTTGTTCTGATAATTTGATTTCTTTATATTTAGAAACAATATCTAAACCGGTTTGTTCAATTTTATAGTAGGTAGATATAAGTGAAGTTTTATATTCATAATCTTTTGAAAATTCTAAATCAATGAATTTATTACCAAATGATGATCTCATTGGAGAATCAAAATTTGATGATGAATGAATTTTACGAGATTTTTTATGAGGTTTGAATTGCTGAATAATAGTTTTGACATCATTAATTAAACCTTCTCTTTCAAAAGCTTGTAAATAAAATGTAGGTGCTTTCTTGAATAAGACATTCATAATTTTTAATGCACTTAGTATCAATAACGTAGAATTTATTTTGTTTAAATCCCTTGGTCCATCTTCAATAGCAGAATAAAATTCTTCTTCATCTTCATCGTCGTCTTCGTCTTCGTCATCTTCATCATCATCATGTTCATGTTCTTCCCTAAATCTATCAACCCCTTTATATTCCTCTCCTTCATAATCTATATTTACGTCATTATCATTTTCATCACTTTCATCAGTATCATCCATATTCACATCACCCTCATTATGCTTTTCATTATCATGTGTATCATTAGTGTCATTGTCATCATCAATATCGCTCGTTAACATATCCACATCTTCAGAAACTTCACTATCTCTACTACTACTACTACCACCACCATTTTTAATCCTTTTATCATTATTTCTTGCTTCAAAATGTTTTTGTAAATCCTTCAATAACATTGGTTGATATTGATTCACAACAGAAGCTAAAATCACAGCTACTTTATCTGAATCTTTTAATGAAATCAAATCTTGTTCATCAACTGAATTAATAATTCTATAAATATCAACAAATCCAGATCTTCTAATTTCAAAATCCATAGTTGCTTGAAAACTTAAAGTTAATAATGACCAAATTTCATTTATAAATTTTTTATAATCTTGAGGTATAATATTTGAACATAATTCTATTCTATCTTTATTGATTTTTTTTCTTTCATCATATTCTTCAAATTTTGAACTTAAATATAATGATTCAGATGCCGAATAATGTATAGGTAAAAGGTTACCAATTAATGTTATGAATAATAAAATCAATTCCTTGGGAGCAGCCATTAATGATTCAATATTTATGTGAGAACCGTCATTAGTTGAAGACGTTTGTTCCTTTTTAGATCTACCAAATTTATTTAATGATTTAACAATGATTAAACCTATATCACAATCACTTAATAATATTTTAGAAACTTCAATGCTAACACTACTTAAAATAATTAATGATACAATTAAACTTGAACATGTTGCATAAGATACAGAAACTTTTTCTAATTCTAATCCAGTATTTGAAGATTTATTACAACTAATCAATATAACATTTGTTAATTCTTTAAAAAATAATTCTTTTCCAGTAAAAATTTCATTTAAATATTCTGGTTTATTTTTAAAACAAGTTATAATTCTTGATATAGTAATCCAAGCATTTTCAACAACATTTTGATCATTATGAGTTTTAACAACTTCAGTAATACTATTAAAAGCTTCTTTAACTTTTGGATAATTATTCATTGTTATATTAGTACAAGAATTTGATACAATACTTAAACATTTTCTTTGAGCATGAACTGTTAAAAAATCAAGATATTGTAAACATGCAGTTAAACCATTATTTGAAATAATACTATTATGAGATATTGTATCTTTTGAAATCATTTCTAAAGTTTGTAATGCTTGTTCAGTTAAATCAATATATTTAATTTCTAATAATTTATTACATAATGCTGGTATAGCATTATTATTTAATGCATCATGAATAAAATCTTGATTTACTTCCAAAAAATTATATAAACAACGACATGCAACAAGATGTAATTCTAATTCATCTTCTAATTTTGGATCTTCCATTATACCAACAAGACTTCTTGCTAATTTATTGGCAGGTATTAATCTTTCTGCTGTTAATCCATTCATCATTAATAATCGTTCTGATAATTCATTTAATGATTCTAAAACTATATATGTATCATCTTTTTGTTCTAAATTATTAATTAATGCTTCAATTTCTCCATGATCTCCAGAATTTCCTCCAAACATGACACCTCCACCCATTAATCTTTGCATTACATCTACAAATCCTGCTCCATTTGCTCCTGGAGCGCCACCATTAGCTTCTCCTCTAGCACCAGGAAGTGCACCAATTGCTCTTAAAAACTCAGCTCTTGGATCATTTGGATCGAAATCTTCCATTTCATCCATATCATCTTCACCTCCTTCCTCATGATTTCTTGTTGAACTTTCATTCCCATTATTTGTGTCATTGGATTGACTTTCTTCACCATTATTATTTCCACTATTTGATTCATTTGAATTTGTTATAACATCAGTTCTTCTTCTTGCATGCATCAAATGACGTAAAAAATCAGCAGTTTCAATCATTTCTAATTCTTCTTCATTAATGGCTTCCTCGTCCTCATCCTCATCATGCTCATGTATGTCATCATTATCTTCATCGTTATCTTCATCGTTATATTCATTTTCTTCTTCATCATCATGATCGTCAGAATCGTGACTGTTATCATCACTATGTTCTTCTTCAACAATTAAGCCACTATCAAGTTCAAGATTATCTCGTAGATCTTCATTTTCACTACCACTAAATTCATCAACTAAAACTCCAGGTTCATGAAAATCTCGTGATTGTTGACTTAATTTTCTTCGCTGTGCTTGTTGTGAAAGTCTTATTAAAGAATCCTCTTCATTGTCTTCATCATCATCTTCATTGTCTTCTTCTATTTCTTCTTGATTTTTGGGAGTTTTTGATTTATCATTATTACTTGTATTTATATTAGATTTATTTTCTTCAATTGATGATTTTCGAGATTTACTTTGATCTTTGACCATCTCCTAATTTATCTATTATGACTTATTCCCTTTTACTTACTTTATTAAACTTTCTCTTCGGAATTTGATGATTTGTTAAATATTTGAATATATTAAATGATTTGATTCGTTACTAAGGGTGAGAAAAACAAAAAAAGTAACCGAATGCAGTTGATTTATTGATGTTTGAATATTTTTGATTCAAGTTCTTTTAATGCTTGACTTGACTTTTGTATATTGTTTGTTAATATTGACTTTGATTTATAATGATATAAGAATTGGGTTGCAAATATGTCATAAGTTTAATTTAATAAATTCTTAGGTTAATTAAGTATAATATATTATAATGGTTGTAAATATTTAGAGTATTGAGACATTTTTATATTGAGGTAAGATTTTTTTTAATGTGGCAAAAGTAGATTGATTTTAGTTTTTAGCCGTCGCGACATTGAAATACTGTGACTTTGACCTGAAAAGTAGAATACATCTCAAACGCAATAGATTGTCCTATTGTGATTTGTTATCAGTTTGAAAAATTAAAAATTACCTGAAATTTACAAAAAATTCAACTTCAACGAAAACAGAAGATTCAGTTCAAAGAGATGGAAGCTTTACTTCAGGTTTCGCTAAAGATCAAAAATTAAGAAACTTGATTAGAAACAGAATTATAGGAAAGTCAAGGAGAATAACTAAGTGATGGCATTCTATGTTCTTAATAAAATACATACTTATCATTTTGTCCTGAGAATTTGGTTTCCATCAAGTCTACATTTGAAAGTTATTCAACTTCATCATTTGATTCAATTATTGAAAAGGCCCAAAAGGACAGAAGAGAGTTGAATATGGCAAACAAGTTTTGTTCACTTTGAGAGAGGTGCAACTATGGCAGAACGATCAAAAAGAGGTTTTATTAATAACATTTATTAATTACAGCCGAAGACGAAAATGATGTAACTAAAACGTTTAAGCGAGCATGGTACACATCAGGTTGGATTAAAAATGAGGAAAATAGTCAAGAGGCGGCAATACTTTATTAGAATGTATATTCAGTGGAGAACCTTTATGGCCATGTTATTTCTCAGCTCAAATCGGCTCTCCAATGACTATAAAGATAGCCATTCATACAAATTGTACCTAAAGGAAATGTATACGTTAGCTGTCGTTTTGTATCAGGTAAAGTTGAAAACTTTACACAAGTATTTTTCAAAAAACAACTGGACGATGCCTTTGACATGAGATGATACTTCTCAGTGATTCATGTCGAAGGCGTCGTCCAGTTGTTCTTTGATAAAAATAAATGTGTAAAATCCCGTAAACTACTATCCTTTGATTGAGTTTTGAAATATTATATGATGTTTTTATTTTGATTTGAATTTTCAAACTGGTTTCTTTCAAAATGTTCAATTTTTGTACTAAATTTGATACCAATATATAAAATCAAAAGACATAAAAGTCACTCAACTTTGAAATACCGGTAGTTTTAAGTTTCGAGCAAGCCAAAGGTAAATCATTTATTAGATTTACATATCTCATTCGTCAACTAGACTACAAGTGTAGAAGAAGAAAAGAAAGACTCTTTGATGTTTTGATGTGGATAATGCGATTCCAGATTTACTACTTGATACTGTAAAACGTAATTAATGCATAAATTTAAATATGCATTTGTGTAAGAGATGTCAATACATAGAAAGGCTGGACCAAAATCTTACGATTATAGATAAGTTGTTGTTCGATATAGAGGTGGAAGATACGAGTCCTTAAAACCTGTCTTAAGTTTGGCTAGAGCCACAAATGAATTAAGTATTGACTCTTGGATTAATTATCATATTCTTTTCATTTCACTCAGTACTTTAAATGATACAAATAAAAATGATAATATGTAAGTACGTTTAGATATTATTATTATTTTTTCTTTTTTGTTTTACATATACAAATACCACACAAAATAAAGTAGAAAGTTGTACGATTTGTGATAAAGTTGTACTTTTTCTACTCTTTTTGCCATTTAAAATAACAATCACAGCCTTAAGCTATTAATATATGATTAGATTATACTTTATTTTTTGAAATTTTAAGGTATAAAAAATATAATACATCATAGTACTACTATTCCAAATTTTATACTTTTTCAACTTTTGTAGTAATTTACACTACCTTCCATAGTATCACAAAATTACCCCAAAAATTAAATTAAAAAAAAAAAATATCAACAGAGTAGAAAAAGAGAGAGAAAATAACAAGCACTAAACAACAACAACAACCATATTGTTTTACTTAATATATCATTCCATTCCTTTATTAAATACAAAGCATACAAAGTGTACACTCTAGATTTTAAAAGTATACTACTACAGAACTAAATAAACCATTTCAACAAAACAAACATTTATATCATTTCTTACATTACAACACATTTTTTATATTAAAATATATTTATTAGACAAGAATAAGAAAATAAATTACAACCATCTTTTTTACAACTAATCAATCAATCAATTTCAACATTAAAGTGGTCTATCATATTAACATTAAACATTAACAAACATATTTCAAATAATCATTCCTAATTTATTGAAACAAATACCTCATAATCAAATATGGATGGCTCAACCTATATTTGTATAAAACAATTTAATGCAAGATTAGGTGATGAATTAAGTCTTAAAATTGGTGATAAAATCCAAGTTTTAGCTGATGATAGAGAATATAATGATGGTTGGTATATGGGTAAAAATTTATTAACAGGTGATGTTGGTTTATATCCAAAAACTTTTACTCAAATATTTAGTACAACAAATAATGAAGATAAAACTTTATTAAGATCAAGGTCAAGAAGAGTAATGACTCCACCAAGTAAACAAATACAAAATGAAAATTCTAATGATCATAGTAGTAGTGGTAACAATAATGCACCATTAAAATCAAGTAATCTAAATCCAAATAAATCAACTGATTCAAATAATAATGTTCAAGAAAATTTTGAAAAATTAAATTTAAATGATTCGAATGGATCAAATCATTTAAATAATGAAATTGATAGAGCATTAGAAGAAATTCAAGGAAACAAGAGCAGTCATAGTCAGAATAATAATGTTTCATCAACTTTGAACCCATATAGTAGTACTACTTCCAATAATAATCACAAACAGTCAAATATAGTAGCTAACAGTTCAAATAATGGCAAACAACACATAAGGAATCCATCAGCACAATCTTTAACTGATGATTTAAATCCATTACAAGCTAGTAATTGGACTCCAAAACAAGTTTCATCATATTTTCAATTAGTTTTAGGATATGATAAAGAAATTGCGAGTAAATTTGCTAAACATAGAATAACAGGTCAAATATTATTTGAATTAGATTTAGGACATTTAAAAGAATTAGAAATTGATTCATTCGGAACAAGATTTGAAATTCATAAAGAAATTGAAAAATTAAAAGAAATGAGTTTAAGATCTCAAAAATTAAAACAACAATCAAGAACTAATTCACAATCTACTGGTTCAACTTCAAATAAAAATGATACTACCACCACTTCATCAACTTCACATTCATCTCCTACTGAATTAACAACTTTCCATGAAAATGATGATGATAATACTAAAAGTTATGATCATCATAATCATCAACAAAATTTCTTACATAGCGTAAAATCCAATCAAAATGAATTAATGCCATCAGCTGTCATTGGAAATAATACTAGCTCATCATTAAAACATCAAAGAAAACGATCACAATCAATGGATAATTCATCTCAACATTTTGATTCTTCATTTGTTTCTCCAAGAAGACCACCACAACCTCCAAGTGAAACTCCAATGGATACTAATTATAAATTTGGTGCTGGAAGTCAAAGCAATGAAGAACCACCTACTCCTGGATTATATATGACTAGAACAAATGCATCAAATCACGCTTTAAATTCATCAAGACCTGCTTCATCAGTATATGATCAAGGATCAACTCATAATAGACAATTTTCACAAACTTCAAATTATCGTCAACATCATAAAAAGACATCATCAACTGCAAACAATCATAGAAGACATTCATCTTTATTTTCATTCCTTTCTGGTAATGATGATGAATCTAATAAACCAAAATTACAAAGTAAAAATTTACAAAAAGATGATCAAATTCGTCAAGATGAAAAATTAATTAGTCCTGCACAAATCAAAAAAGATAACATTATTCATCAAAATAATAATACAACACCTAAACGTAGATCACAAATCTTTGATCTTTCAAGTTCACCCGTTGATATTGATGATGCTAATATGTCTCCTAAAAAACTGAATTCCATTTCAATGAAAACAAGACCTAACGAAACATTAAAAGATGATCGTAGAGTTGCAAGTGAACCACAATCAAATACCGGTTCTCGTCCACAAGCATCAAGATTAAAAAGTTTTAGAACTGTTTCAACTCAAAATTTCCGTAATATGACTGGATCTAAAAAACTGAAAACTTCTGCATTTACTGAAGGTATAAGAGATATTACACCAGATGAAGCTATTAAAAGTGCTAATCATAGTGGATATATGTCAAAACGTTCAAGTAATACATTAGCTTGGAGACAAAGATATTTCACATTACATGGAACAAGATTATCATATTTTACATCATTAAAAGATAAAAAGGAAAAAGGTTTAATAGATATTACTGCTCATAAAGTTATTCCAATAAATAGTGAAGCTGATGATTTAGATAAAGCAGATAAATATGCAGCAATGTATGCTTCAACAACAATGGCTGGAAGTTTTTGTTTTAAAATTGTTCCACCTGCACCTGGTTTTAAAAAGGGTTTAACTTTTACACAACCAAAAACCCATTATTTTGCAGTTGAATCTGAAGAAGATATGAGAGGTTGGATAAAAGCATTAATGACTGCAACTATTGATATTGATGATTCAGTTCCTGTAGTTAGTAGTTGTTCAACACCAACAGTTTCATTAACTAAAGCTCAAGAAATGTTGGCAAAAACAAGAGAAGAAAATAAATTAAAAGATGAAGAATTAAGAGCAAAAGGTTATATTAGAGGTGATGAAGATTTTTCAAATGATACTTCATTTCAATCATCAATGTATTCAACATCAACTAGTAATGGTAATTTAGGTGAAAAAACAGCATTACCTAAATTAACGATAAATACTCAAAATCATAGACATAGTAATTTAGAAGCACCACCATTAACTCCAAATTTACCAACAAAATCATCATCAAGTCATCAAAGTGGAGGTGGATTTGCTTCACCTTATCTTTTAGCTTCAGGTTATTTATCACCAAGATCAGGAACAACATCATCACCAAGTGAAACACCAGCTTCAACTAATTCTGGTTATTTTGCAGATCCTCCTCATCATCATAATGGATCAACTTTTAAACCACCATCTCGTCAAAATTCTCAAAATAATACTAATGTAACTACAACTCCAAATATGAATAATAATCCATATACAACTATTAATACGAATAGATATAGTGAGAATATATCATCAACACCATATTCTACAGCATCATCAAATAATTCACAACTGAATATAATAAATCCAGTTACTCATATAAATGGAAATGGTGGGACATCAAGTCCAAGAGATGATATAAACAACAGCACATCAGCAACTTCAACACCTTCATCTTCTTCTAACAATAAAGCACTTTTTTCAAATTCAGCAGGTAAAGTTTTAAGTGGTAGAAGAAAAGAAAAAATGATGGCTTTTAGTTCTGATGGATCTGGTAATCATACATTTGTTATAAAACCTAAAAAATAATGATTAATGAAGCAAAACAATGATAAATACAATTATAATAAAATATTTTATGACCTTCTCTTTCTATAGTCTTTTAGTTTTAGTTAATGAATTAATACAGTAATAATTTAAATATTTGTATGCTTTTTGTAGACTTTTTGTAGATTTTTTTAACTTCTGATATAAATATCACAAAAATGAAACAACATAAACAAACAAAAAAAAGTAAATTAAAAATATTTATAACATAACTACACAACCAACCAAAAGATCAATCAACCAGATTAAATGCAAAAACAATCAAATTCAAATCTTAATGAAAGACAATCAGAATCAAACTATCAATTTACTGAATCCTACTTACGATCAATAATAATAAATTCATTAGATAATTTAAATTATTCAAATGCTGAATTTGCCTGTGAAAGATTAATAGCTATAGATAAAGAACAACAACAACATTCTATAAATTTAGAATCAATATATTTATATTGTTTAACTTTATACAAGCAAGATAAAATTAAATCATGTTATAGAAAATTAATTGAAATTATAAATGGATCAAGTTCGAAAATTGATGATGATATAAATAATCAAAATATAATAAATGAAGGACAAAATTTAAATTTAAATCATTTAGGTTGTTTATTTTTATTTGGAAAATGTTGTTTAAAATTAGAAAATAAATCAAAAGATGCAATAATTCAATTTCAAAAATATAAACATTTATATGAAAATGAAAATCAAGAACAACCTGTACCAAAGATTAATTTTTTTGAAAAAAATAGATCAATTATACCTGATATATCAATAATTTATCATTTATTAGGTGATTTATATAATGAAATAAATGATTCTAAATCAAGTTGTTTCAATTATTTAAAATGTTTAAAATTTAATCAATTTGATTTTGAAGCTTTACAAAAATTATGTAAAATGGGAATTGATGTTAAAATTAAAAATATTTATAAATATCAAAAAATTAATTTGAATTTATCACAGCAAGAGGGTGAGCAATTAGATCGACAATTATATCCGCAAAATTTCGAACAACAACAACAACATTTTAAAACTCCTCAAAATTTGGGTACTCATGAAATACCCGATTTGACTAATCCCTTTTCAGATAAGCAACAACAACAACAACAACAGCAACCACAAGATACTAATCCATTAAAAACACCCACAATACATGTTGATGAATTTAAATATTCAACACCAAGAATAAGAAGTGCTTCAATACCTGATGCTCCATTACGTAAATCAAATTTAAATACCAATGGAATTAATCAACCTCAAAATAGTAGTCACCAAAACCAAGATATGACAAATACATCAATAACTAATAATACATTTGAATTTGCTAAACCAAACTATCAAGATAATAAAAAACGAAATAGTAACAGTAGTCTTAAAAATAATTATTCAAAAATAACATCAAGATTAATTTCACATCCTCTGCAACTGCTGCAACAACCAACAAATAATAATCCAATGGAAACACCTCATAAGAAAAATTTAAAAAGAAATAATTCAATAATATTAGAAAATACAACAAATACAAATCATAATACGTTAAATTCCAAACATTTTAATTCAAACATGTCATCATCATCTATAAATTCAGCTCCAGTTATACATCAATTACCAATGTCAACAAATATATCAAATTCAATTTCAAACAATCAACAACAACCTTCAATAATGTATTTAAAAGAAATTGAAAAAACAGAAACTTTTTTGCTTAATAAATATCTGATTTTTGCAAAAGCGTTTAAGAAGCTATGTAAATATGATTGTTATAAAGCTATAAAGATATTAGAAACTCAAATAAATGAAGAAGATCAATTGACACCATGGGTCCTTAGTAAATTAGGTAAATTATATTATGAAATAATGAATTATTCAAAATCAGAAATTTATTTTAAAAAATTAAGAGATATAGATAGAACAAGAATTGAAGATATGGAAATTTATTCAACTTTATTATGGCATTTACATAAAAAAATAGATTTAACATTTTTATCAAATGAAATGTTTGATATTGATTCTCAAAATCCTATTACATGGTGTATTATTGGGAATTTATTTTCTTTAAATCATGAACCAGATGAAGCAATAAAATGTTTTAACAAGGCAATTAAATTAAATTCTAAATTTGTTTATGCTTATACATTAAAGGGACATGAATATTTTAGTAATGATAATTATGAAATGTCATTAGAAAATTTTAGAATATCATTATTATTAGATCAAAGACATTTTAATTCACTTTATGGTATAGGAATGATTTATATGAATTTAGGAGATTATTCAAAATCAGATTATTATTTTAGAAAAGCAATATCAATAAATCCAATAAATATAATATTAATATGTTGTTGTGGAATGATCTTGGAGAAGTTAAATAAAAAACAACTAGCATTAAAACAATATGAATTAGCATGTAAATTACAACCAAAAAATCCATTACCATTATTTAAAAAATCTCAATTATTATTTAGTTTAAAAAATTATAAATTATCAATAAAAAATTTTGAAATTTTAAAAAATTTAGCTCCTGATGAAGCAAGTGTTCATTTCTTGTTGGGTCAATTATATAATTTAACAAATAATAAATCATCAGCTATAAAAGAATTTACTATTGCTTTAACATTAGATCCAAAGGGGAATTATTTAATAAAAGAAGCAATGGAATCTTTAAATAGTTGATGAATCGGTTGAGTATTTGCGTGTTTGGGATTAAGCGTGGTAATGATATATAGTTTTATGAAGTTATTCAATGTACGTTTTAATGATTGATATGTTATAATATTATTTGGACCCTGTTAAAAATTATATAACTTTTGTAAATTGTAAATCAACACAAAAAGAACGATTTTGTTTTACTAAGATAAATTTGAACAAGAGCATTCAAAACTCTAAAATCGCGGGTTTTCAGTAAGTCTATGCTCTCTTATATGTCTATCATGGTTGTTGAGCTAGTGCTAGATGGCTCACTTGATTAGTTTCCATAGAATAGTACTCCTTTATTCTAAAAAGTCTAAACTTTCAAATTACAAAACAAAAACAAAAAGAAAAATTGAAAATTGAAAAAAACCAAAAACTAAAATTTTTTAAACTAAAAAAATCAACTAAAAAACCAACAATAAGAAAAGATTAGGATTAGGACAGAATTTCCCTTTAATTATCTACATTCATTCATTTTAGCTTCAAAAATAACTAATAATACTTGCATTAATTCAATTGAAAACACTCAATAACTCATATTCAAGGATTTAACCAATTTAATAAATCCGTTCTTTCTAGAATTATAATAAAGACTACTACCCCCACCATTCGCTATTTATAATAATTTTAACACACAATTATTTTAGAAAATAAACCTTAAAAACTTACTAGACCAGAAATTTAGACTTCAAATTTATAAGAAAAGCAACTAACCATTTGAAAATAAAAACAATTGAGTTTTAATGAAAAATAACGGAAAGATATTGATGATATAATAATTACCGACTTAATACATATAAAGAATTGAAAGAAAAGTAAGAATAGAAAGCACATATTTTGAAGAAAAATGATACTACCTCATACTTTATTCATTATTCTAGTAATATTTATCAATTTAACAGATGCAATTGATTTAAGTTTTTTAGGTGTTGAACAACCAAATTACTACCAAAAAGGACAACAAGTAGATTTATTAGTCAACAAGATAGAATCAGATAAAACTCAATTACCATATGGATATTATAGTTTACCTTTTGTTTGTCCACCAATGAATGGAGCAAAACCATTACATTTATCCCTTGGTGAAATTTTAAGAGGTGATAGAATTTGGCAAAGTAGTTATAATTTAAAATTTGGTATTGATGAATCATGTTTACGGCTTTGTGATTTAAAAGCAAGTGAAAATGGTATAAGAAGAGCTTCAAATTTAATTAAAGATGGTTACGTTGTTCATTGGTCTATAGATGATTTACCTGGTGCAACAACTTTTCAAACTTCAAATCAAGGTTCAAAATATTATGCTGCGGGTTTTCCTTTGGGATTTGTTGAAAATGATATAAGTTATATTTATAATCATGTTATGTTAGTTATTCGATATCATAGTTTAAGTCCTCAAAAAAATATTATTGTTGGATTTGAAGTATATCCAAAATCAGTTATAAATGAAGAATGTCCTGGATCAAGTAAAGATTATAAAAATTTTGCATTAAAATATCAAACAAATAAAGATGGAAATTTAAAAAAGGAAAGAACTTTAATTCCATATACTTATTCAGTATATTGGAGAGAAGATAATACAATAGATTATGAATCAAGATGGGATTTATATTATGAACATGACTTTCAAAATTCTAAAAAAAAAATTCATTGGTTTTCATTTATAAATTCAATTATTTTAATATTTTTAGTTTCTTTAATTGTTATGATTTTATTTTATAAAATTTTACAAAAGGATATTCAAATGAATAATAATGAAATAAATTTACCATTAAATGAAAAAGATATTGATAATATTTCTGAAAAAAAAATTGGTGGTGGTGGTAATAATTGGAGAAATTTAATTAATGAAGTTCATACTATTCCTAAAAATGAAATAATTTTAACTACTTTAGTTTCAGGTGGTATTCAAATGTTAATTGTTATAATTGGAGTTATAATTTTATTAACATTAAACTCCATAGCATTTTTCGCTAAGAATTCATTTTTTGATACTCATAAAGGAGCTTTTTTTTCATTATCAATATTTTGTTTCCTTGGATCAGGTTTATTAAGTTCATTTGTGGGAATTATATTACATAAATTTTTTCAAAATGAAAATTTAAATAAATCATATTCACCTTACAAGTGTGTGTTATATTCATTATTATTTAGTGCAGTATTACCATTATTTTTATTTTTATTAATGTTAATTTTAAATTTTTTTGTATGGGCTGAAGATTCATCAACTGCTTTACCTTTTGGAACAATTGTTATATTTGTTTTATTATTTATATTAGTTCAATGTCCATTGGGGATAATTGGAGGATTTTATGGTAACAACTACAAGTTTAAAAATTATAAATATGACACTACTACTCCATCAACTCCGTTATCTCCAAGAGAATTCAATCATACAAGAAAATTTAGTATCAAGAGCATTTTAAAATCATTTTCACTAATTTCATATTTCAAGAATGTATTAATATTCGGCCTAATTCCATTTGGAATAGTATACGTTGAACTTTTATTTATATTCAACTCAGTATGGTTAGAAAAGACAACTTTTTATTATATGTATGGATTTTTAATAATTACAATATCAATGTTAATTATAATAATTATTGAACAAACAATAATATCAATTTATATATCATTAATTTATTTTAATAATCCAAATTGGTCATGGTTATCATTTCAAAATGGTTTTAGTATTGGATGGTATATTTATTTATATTCATTTTATTATTTTTTTAAAATTTTAAATATTGATGATTTTATAAGTTCAATTTTGTTTTTTAGTTATATGGCATTAGCTTGTTTTATAATTGGAATAGCTTGTGGATCAATTGGAGTACTAACTGGATTAGTATTTATAAGTAAGATATATAAAGCTGTAAAATTAGAGTAAATAGAAATAATTGTAATATTAACTTATTTTTAATGTTTTTTTTTATTTAACTACTTAACTTAATCTATTCCAATGATGAAGCACCAGTAATAATATCAACTAATTCATTAGTAATAACAGCTTGTCTAGTTCTATTATATAAAATAGAATAAGAATTAATCATATCACCAGCATTTTTAGAAGCATTATCCATAGCATTTCTTCTTGCTGAAATTTCAGAAGCATAACCTTCAGCCATTGCAGTTAATAAATTATTAGCTAAAGAAAATTCACTTAAAGTTTGAACAGGATCTTCACCTTCTAATTCATATTTATTTATACCTGGAGAATTTGCAATAATATCAGCTGCATAAATATTAAAAGTTGATGGTTCAAATGATACTCCAGATACAAATTTATTATATAAAATTTCAACATTATCATAATGACCTAATTTTGCAATTTCATCAGCAATTAATGCAACTTCTGTAAAATTTGGTTCTTGTTTTCCAACACCATTAAATGCTAATTTTAAATTATCAGCATTAGTTCTTGATAATTGAGCACGAACTTTATCACCAATTGCAACAATATCAACATTATTATCTAATTGACTAATTCTTTTTCTTGAAGCTTTTGCTAATTGTGAATGAATTGATCCACATAATCCTTTATCTGATGATACAACAATTAAAAGAGTCTTTTCTGGTTTAACTTCTCCTGATTTTTCTCCTTGTTCTAATACATCTTCAGCTTCTTTTGGATCAGCATTTTTATTAAAATCTGCTTCTGATTCATTAAAAACTCTTGAAGCTTGCATAGCTCTTTGAGCTTTATTTAATCTTGTTGATGCAACAATTTTCATAGTATTTGTGATTTTTTCAATATTTTTAATTGATTTTAATCTATCTTCAATTTCACGTAAAGTTGCATAGTTTCTAATACAGTGAGTTAGTATTTGATTTGATTTGATATGTCAATTGAGTATGAACTTTGTTGTATGATGATGTTGTTTGTCCACTTTCAAAAATCTCAATTGTAAATCCAGTGATGATGAAACATACCTTACACGTGGAGCTACTACACGAGTAGCTTTAGTGAACCCTAAACGAAACATTGTAAATGTATATATATTAGTGAAACCTTTTAAAGCTAACGATTTACTTCAACACTATTGAATTTTTTTTTCACTTCTGTTAATAATATCGCACTAATATTTCGGTTACTTATTTTAATTGGGTAAATGAATATATTGTACAGTTTACACTACTTAATTGAATTACCTCTTAAGTTATGATGAAAAACCTCCTAAGGTTAGTTCATATTAAGCTTCACCCAAGAATCTGTGTTTATGAGTTTGAGTTTAGAATCAACTTGTTATAGACAGATGACACAAGGGCAACTTAGCTAATTAGTGAGAAGTAGTTGTTTTCAGAGGGAGGAATGGATAAAATCAATCGACTGTGTATGGTAACATGTTTTCTCAAAGTTGTTTCTGAATAAATTAATATGTTATTAGTATACATAACTCGAACGTCTATCAACTCTCCCCAACTTTCTACCTTATGTTAATCTATTTAGATACATCATTTTTTTGATAAAATTGATAACCAGTATCTTTTGAAAATTCAAGCATTAATTTATATTTTTCTGCTAAACCTTTACATATCCTTAATTTATCTTCATTATGATATGCTGCACATCTTTGTAAAGCTTCATGAGCAATTCTTCTTTCATATGTTCTTATAAATTCTTCTTTTAAATATGATTTTCTTGCTGCTGTTACTTCTGTTAAATTATTATAACTTATATCATCAAATGATACTAAATCTGATCTTTTATGATTTTTATAATTGTCTAGTTTTACTTTAACCAAGTTAGTATTTTCAATTCACCTAAAGTGGAATCAGTTGGTCAAACTAGGTATCTCCGAATCTTATTGTGACGCTCTATTGTATCTGATGACCAGTCTTCTGTAAACAAATTGATAAAAAATACATACCCATTACGTATATGTGCGTAGTGCTATTGGTTTGTATTGTTTAAAAGATGGTGAAATGGGTATAATAATGATAAGTTGGTGGTTTATAGCAGTTTGATTGAGTCTATGTATTGATGTTTTGATATTTCAGATATCTCGTAATGATGAAAAACAAAAATTTAACTGGACCATTTTAATACTGAGATTGTCGCATTAAAAATAAAGACCGAAAATACTTTGTTGTGACACTTACAAGGTCTTTGAAGAATTTATAACTAAATTTCAGTATAGTGAATCGAATTATATACCTTTGTTGAGCTCATAGGTGAAGAGCTCAAATTTTAATAAATGAAATGCTCAGCGTTTCAAAAGATATGTTAGAGCTCACTGATTGAATTGTAAAGGAAGTGATCTGGGGTAAAATTAAAATTTCAGACCGCTACCAAAGACGCATTTAAGGATCTGATCTTTTTGCATCAAAATATCAACTTTTTCAAACCATAAACATCTAATTCAATCAATACATTGACGGGGTTGGGCCAATCAATACCCTTAAAGAGCCAATCCAAAAGACCAGCAAATACTTCATTTTAAATTATAATGTCTGAGAAATCAACTACATCCACATTTGACTCACCAAAATCAATAACATTCAATGCAAAATATATTTCATATAGTCATACATTTTTTGCAAGTCTATCTTTTTTAGCAGCATTGGCAGTTGGTTCATTTTTACATTATTATAAAATAGTTGAAAATGCATCTTTTGGTTATCCTGATGAATGGTTTCCAAGTGTTTCTGCAACTATAGGAGATCGATATCCTGAAAGATCAGTATTTCAAATAATAATTGCAATGACAGCAGGTCCAAGATTTTTATTAATTGCTTTTAATTTTATAAGTTTATTTAAAAAAAATTCTTATTTACCTTATATTGCTTTAATATCTGGTATATTAAGAACTTTTTGTGCTGGTGGATGGATGTATATAACTTCAACTGATGATCATGATGCTCATGATGTTTTTATGATTGGATATATTTTTTTAACAATACCATGGGATATGTGTAATATTTTATTATCACCTAAAGATTCATTTCAAAGAAAAGCTCGTTTTTATTCATGTTTTACATTTTTTGGTAGTTTAATTCCATTAATTTATTGGTTTATTCAACATAAAGTTCATGTAAGACCAGGTGCTTATTCTATTTATGCATATTTTGAATGGGGATTAATTGCATTAGATATTTTATTTGATTCTTGGTCATATATTGATTTTGAAAAATTTGAAATTTCAATAACAGGAGAAGGTATTAAATTAATTACTGGGCAAAAAAAAAAGACCGTTCAAAAGATATTGACAAAATCTGTTGATTCTGAGACTGCTGTTATAAATGAATTTAATAATTTTGAAGTTTTTTTTAATTTAATAAATTCATATATATATTGGACAGTAGTTACATCTTTATTTTTATGTGTTTGGTATTTTCCCTTATGGCATATGGGAATTTCTGGATATGAAGCAGTCATTGTATCAATGTTTCTAGCTCCACTTTTATTGATTATTCCATCTATTAGATATTACCTTGCTCAAAATCCACAATTAACAAGATCTTTAACAGTAATATTAGGAATTGGTGCTTATAAAGTTGAAGATCCTGAACAAAGATTATTATCAATTACTGCTGGTACTGTTTTTGGTGTTATATCTGTTGTTAATGAATTTTGGGCTTTAAATGGTCAACACAAGAAAATAAATTCATATATTACAACTTTTACATTAGGTTTATTAGCCACATCAGTTTTTAAATTTCTTTCTTATTCAAATAATCCAATTTGGCCAATTATGCATAAAGAAAATGGTGGATATAATGCAATTGGGATATTTCTAGGTTTATTGGCTTCATTTTTCACACCAGTTTCCATCATTGGTAAATCAATTCCTCAATCAAAAACTTCTGGATCATTTTTATTAGGTTCAATTGGATTTGGTGGATATTATTTTGCATTACAATCATTTTTATCAGATTCAGGAACTTTAACATTGTTTACATGGGAAGGTTATCCAATCAAAGGGCCAACACCAATAACTGGAGCTTTCCCACATCTTCTCATTTTTGCAATTGCTATTTTGGTAACATTAAATTCTCATCCAAATAGATTTAGTAGTTGGAGTTATAATTTGATAATTGGAGGTGGAAGTACAATAGCTACTTATTTATTTAAAAATTGGTTAGGTTATATTGCTACATTAATTTATGTATTTTATTTAGTATCAATTGGTCCAATAATTTGGCAATCTATTAGTGGATATAATCCAGCTGGTGCTTTTTTTATTGGATATTTTGTAAATATAGTCATTTCCTTAGCTAGTGTTTGGATTGTTGCATATGCATTTGTACCTGGTGGTCCATTATTAAGAGAAAGAACAGATATAATATTGGCAGCAGCATTATTACTGATTTATGCTGGTATTACAAATTATAAATTAAGAATTAATGAAATTACCAAGATCAATTTTTATAGTAAAAAAACTTATAAACAAATATCAACTATTATAACTATATTACTTGCATTATCATTAGCAACAACAATTAAAAGATATCCATCATCAACTCCAAAACCATATAATGAAGATTCAAAAACATTTACAACGGGAATATGGTGTGTTCATTTTGGTTTAGATAATGATATGTGGTCATCAGAAACAAGAATGTTAAATCTTATAAAAGAAGCAGAAGTTGATATAATAGGATTATTAGAAACTGATACTCAAAGATTAATTGGTGGAGATCGAGATTTTACTCAAAAAATAGCTGAAGAATTAGGAATGTATGTTGATTATGGTCCTGGACCAAATAAACATACATGGGGTGCAGCATTATTATCAAAATTTCCAATAATTCAATCAACTCATCATTTATTACCATCACCAGTTGGAGAATTAGCACCTGCAATTCATGCTACATTAGAAATATATGGAGAAATGGTTGATATAATGGTTTTCCATTCAGGACAAGAAGAAGATATTGAAGATCGTAGATTACAAAGTTTAGGAATTGAAGAAATTATGTCAAACTCCAAAAATCCAATGGTATTAATTGGATATTTAGTAACTGATCCATTACAAGGAAATTATAATAATTATGTATCTGAAAAATCAAGAATGTTAGATATTGATTCAAGTGATTGGGATCGTTGGTGTGAATATATTTTATATAGAGATTTAAAAAAAATTGCATATGCAAGAATTTCAAGAAGTACAATAACTGATACAGAATTACAAATTGCAAAATTTAAAATTTTTGAAGAAGATGATTTAAGGAGTCAAGATTATACAATTGTTAGTGAAGATGAAATTGAAGAAAATTTAAGAATGCCAGAACTATTTAAAGGTGATGGAGTTAGAGGTCATAGATATCATGTTTTTGATGAACCTAGATATTTTTCTCAAAATATATGAGTAATATAATGCATTTTTTTTTTTTACTAGAAAACCTATTTACAATAATCCTTGAGATTCAGCTTGAGCTTCAATATTTTCTTGTTGAATTTGATTTACAGTATCTAAACTTTGACTATTTCTTAATTCATATAATTTAATTTTTTTTTGAATTCTTTTTAATTGCCATTTTATTGGTATAAAAGGTAAAATTCCATTTTTTTCTTCATATAATTTTAATTTTAACCATATTATAACAAATAACCAATACAAAATATATGTAGAAACACTTCCATAAGTCGCTGAATTTGTCCATCCAACTAATGCATTTAAAACCATCCACCAACCATCAGTTAATCCATTACAACAATTTACATGCCATACACTAGTTGCAATATCATAAGAACCTGGACCACTACCAGTTTCACTAACATCTAAACCATCACATTTTCTAACATAAGATTCTAATTCTAAAAACCATACACCACGACTCATTAATCCAGCACTAACAATATAAAGAAAACATGTTGAAAAAATAAGGAAATATTGTAATGATAATTTATTACCTCCTTTATAAAGTAAATAACCAATTAATGAACCTAATGAAATACCACATATAATTGATAATGGAATTGATGATGGTGGTGATGACATACCTATACCTCCAATAAATACAACTGCTTCTAATCCTTCTCTTAATGTAGTAACTAAAGGTAATATTGCTAAATAATATTTTTTATTCCAACTTTTCTTATGTTGTGGTTTAAAACTTTTTGATGATCTTCTTGATATTGATGACTTTGTTTGATTAGATCCTGTTAATGGAATACTTTCAGATTCTGAACTTGATCTTATACCTCCATAATTTAAACTTGGATCATTTATAGTTTCAGTTAAATTTATATCTTCTCCTCTTTCGTCAGTATTATCATCTTCTGCTAATTTTGCAATTTCACTTTCTCCTTCTTCATCTAAAATTTCTTCTGTATTATTATCATCATTATTATTATATGCATCACCTAATTTAATCCACCATTTTAATTTCATTACTTTATTTATACGTAATAATCCAATTCCCATAACTGTTATAATAATACTTGATAATATTGAAAATACACCTTCCCATACTCTTTCAGTATATGACCAATAATCTTTTCCAATAAAATAAAATGTTAAAATAAAAATTAATCCAATAATAAAACAAATAACTAGTCCTAATATTGCTCCTATCCAAACTTGTAATTTTAATTTATTTTGAACTTGTAATAATGATTTATTTGTATGATTAGTTGGTGGTGCTATACTATTTTGTGAACTTGAACCATTTACGACTTGTTGTTTATGTGATCTTTGATTTATAAAAGATAGAAGTACTGATATAATAATTGCAGTTTCTAAAGTCTCTCGTAGAATTATAAAGAATATCTGCACGGAGAATATCTCTTGAAATTCAACCATCGTTGATGTGGAGTGGTTTTGAAAAATTGTATGATTAAATTTCTACACATTATAACTTTATCTACGAAGATCTATGACGCAAAAAACTCCGACATAGAAATATGCGTAATGTACTTTTTATCTTATTAATCTAATTAGAACTATATCATCATCATTTCTTATAAGGAAATTCAATTGTAGCAGTTAAACAAGTAATAAATTCATCATCTTTTGTAAAAGCTCTTGCATTTACAATATATTTTCCAGGAGGAACTTCATCAGGAATTTCAACAATTTTTTTAATAATTTGTTCACCTTTTTCAATTGGACATTCTAAATCAATTTTTGTAATTTCTTCACAAATATCATAAGTTTGATGAATCAATTTTATAAAACCATAACGAACATCTACTTCAACATATGCACCATCAACTATTGTTTTATCAATTTTTCCTTTTGCTGTAAATGTTAAATTTGCTCCAACTTCTGGTGGATTTGGTGATATAATTACTTCTTCTAATGTTAATAATTGAGGTAAAGCATTATCACAAACTTCAATTGGTGATCCACCTGGTACTGGTTTAGTATTTATACCTTGAGATTGTACATCATCTTTGGATTCTTCTTCTTTATGAATTTGAAAAAAATGTGGCAATTGCTTTTCTGTTTGTTGAAATAATTCTACTGCTCTATCAAAATAATTATTTACAATTGAAATTGATTGTACTGTTGATGTTAATGATATTGCAATGATTGCAGCTTTAGTTATTGAAAAAGATACCATTTTCAATGTTGTATAAGAGTATCTTTTAGAATGTAAGTTGATATTATTCTTCGTATCTAATATAAACTAGCCTCTCCTAGTTATAATTATTATTGCGATAATAATGTATGGTAGTGTAATCAGTAACAAATGTTTTAACTATTAGTATTCCGAATTTGGACTAAGTAATAATCTTAATTTGGTAGAATAATCCTTATTTAGGGACTAACCTCCGTACATACATACTAAAATTTTAGAGTAACAATGTAACACATTAATTTGTAGGATACGAGCTTTAACATCCATACCTACATAGTAAGTCTTTGGTAAGTAATAAGATATCATTAAACAACTCAAATTCAAATAACTTTGATACAAAAAAATATCAATTATCAGGAGGTTATTATTCTAAAACCACTCAATCAAAAAGAATCTCAAGATGAATCTCAATATGAGTTGGCGTTTTGTAAATACTGCGGTAGAAACTACATCATATACAAACACTCTCGATGCGCAACAACTTGAACAAATGTAAGTAAGTGTTCAATTTATTTTTATTATCAAATTTGGTTGCGAAAAGCTTCAATGGGAGAGTTCAATGATTTCAAATGATTTCAAATGATTTCAAATGATTTAACAAAGATTAAGGGTAGAACCATCTTGACAAAGTTTTACATTAGATGCTTTTTTGCATAATCAATCAAATTGTAGTACCATCTCGTAAATTATGAATAAGCTAAATCTTAATTTTTTGCAACCAAGTTTCAACTTGATAGTTTGAGACGGTATTTTAAAAACGATTTCAACTTAAATTATGCTGCATAACTCTAAAAAATTAGATCCTAAACAGTAATAAAAGCAATTTCGTACCAACTTCTTATTTTAAACGAGTTCATCTCATTTGGTCTGCCTTCTTTGGTTCTTTTTTAGAGTGTGTTCTGTTTAATTATTATTATTTCTATACCACGTGTAAGAAAAAAATAAAAATACATTTTTGTAACTCATTACACAAAAAATAATTAAAGATACAAAACTTTTTACAACCAAATTATTTTTACAACCACTTTGATAGTGCTACTTTCTTTCAATTGATTTTAAAAAAATTGGTCTATAAGTTAAAATAGTGCTTGTATATCTAGCCAGAGCAAGTCCAAATTAGCTTAAATCAATTACAATTGACACATCATCAACTACTTGATCACAAAGTTGCGCAATAGACATTAAAGCGGCTTTTTTAATGCATAATTAACTAAAAAGACAATATATTTTCAACATAACCATTGATTAATTAATTGATTAACAAAGTTATAATTTAAAACAACTTAAAAGTTGAAACTTTTCAAATTAGATTTTTCGACAACAACCATCACAAATTTCATCTCAATAAAAGTCAAGTATTACTCAATCATAATAATTGAAATATTATTTTAAAATTTAAACCTAAAATTTTAAGAAAAAGTCAAGATAAAAAAAATTATAACTTTTTATAATAAATTCATTAACGAAACTAAATTTCAAAAATAGGTTACATTTTATCATTATTTCTTTAACCATAGTTTAAAGTTTTACGATTTTCATACTAATCAACGGTTCAATTATTGAATTCAATTAAGACATTAGAGACTTAAAAATCAAGTTGGATCAAGCATCATCAATATCAATTACATTATAGCAATAATCATATAATTTTTTCACCAAAAGATTATCATTTGATTCCATCAATTGAGTTAAAGATTATAAATTAGTTACAAAAAATTTTCAACTATATATATAGTAACCAAAATATTCCCTTTTTTACTTCTACCTTATTTTCTAAACAAAATTAAATTAGGTAGTAGATTAAGGATAAAATATATAACAGGATTGATTACACCACAGGGATACATTCCAATTCTTAATTTTAATCTCAATTACTAATTTATTCAACATTTAAAATATTATGTCAGGAAGTGAAGATCCAAAATCAAAGATAAGTGATACAAAATCTTCTCAACCTCAATCGGGTGAATCAAGAATGTTATTTGGTACTAAATTAGAACATGAAACTTATCCTCCATGGAAAGATTATTATATTAATTATAATCAATTAAAAAAATTATTAAAAGAAGGTGTAATATTAAAAAATAATTGGACTGATAAAGATGAACAAAATTTTGTAAGTGCATTAGATGAAAATTTAGAAAAAGTTTTTGGATTTCAACATAATAAATTTGATGAATTAAATGAAGAATTAAATAAATTACAACAACAAACTGAAATTGCAAATACTTTTGATGTTGATTCATTTTCAAAAAAATTAGATAATTTATTAAATGAAGCTCAACAATTAGAACATTTTCAAAGATTAAATTATACTGGATTTATTAAAATTGTTAAAAAACATGATAGATTACATCCAGAATATTCTGTAAAACCTTTATTAAATGTTAGATTAAAAAAATTACCTTTCCATTCAGAAGATTATTCACCTTTATTATATAAAGTTGGAACATTATTTCAATTTTTAAGAGAAAATTATGAAGTTGATCAATCATTATCAAAATTATCTTCATTTAATGATGGTGCATTAAATGGTGAATTTCAATCTTTTAAATTTTGGATTCATCCAGATAATTTAATGGAAGTTAAAACTACAATTTTAAGGCATTTACCTGTGTTGATTTATAATTCTAAAAATGATGATGATGATGACGATGATGATGACGACGAAGAAGAAGGTAATTCATCAGGTCATAAAGTCACTCAAACTGATCAAACTATTAATTGTTTATATTTTGATAATGAACATTTTGATTTATATAATCATAAATTAACAAAATTAAATAATTCAGCTACTTTAAGAATTCGATGGATTGGTAAATTATCAGATAAACCTAAAATAACAATGGAAAAAAAACAATTTGATATTAATTCAAATTTTCATATTGATGATAAAATTGAATTAAGACAAAAATATATTAATCAATTTGTTATTCAAAATCAAATTCCTTCTAAAATTTTAAAATTAAATGATGAATCAGCTGTTAAAAATTTATCAAATTTTATTGATGAAAATCATTTACAACCAATTTTAAGAACAACTTATAATAGAACAGCTTTTCAAATTCCAGGAGATGATAAAATTAGAATTATAATTGATTCAAATTTAACATTTATAAGAGAAGATTCTTTTGATTCAAGATTACCAATAAGAGATCCAAATCAATGGCATAGATTAGATTTAGATAATTCTAAAAACACACCACAATTTTTAAGAAAAGGTGAATATAATAAATTTCCTTTCTCAACAATGGAAATTAAAATTAAAAAATCATCAGTTAAAAATTTTAAAAAATTACAATGGATAAATGAATTAATTAATAGTTCATATTTAGTTAAAGAAATTCCTAATTTTTCAAAATTTATTCATGGTGTTGCTTCATTATTTTTAGAAGATGATAAATTAGATAATATTCCAATGTGGTTTAATGAATTAGAAGGTGATATAAATGATGATTTACCAATTATACCTTCAAAAGTTAATAATGATGGTATAACTGAATTAAGTAATGATGATAATTTATCAAAATTTAAATCAATGATTTTAAAAAATAATAATTCAAATTTTCAACCAAGATCTGCTTCATTTTCTGGTAGTTTATTATACAAGAATGAAGAAGAAGTTGATGATGATAGTAATGGTAAAATAGTTACAATTGATGAAGAAATTTCACCAACTGATAAATTACAAACTCAACAACAAATTAATTTAACAACAGATGATCAATCATCAGATTTTGATGATGATGAAGAAGACGAAGAAGATGAAGAAACTCCTAAATCAACTGGTATAAGTAGATTTACAAATCAATTTTCAAAATTAATTGATGTTGATTCAGAAGATGAAGAAATTGAATTACCACCTGGAGTAATAAAACCAGAACAATGGATTAAAAATATGGGACCATTAAAAATTGAACCAAAAGTTTGGTTAGCAAATGAAAGAACTTTTAATAGATGGTTACATGTAACAACATTATTATCATCAGTAACATTTATTATATATTCATCAACTTTAAGATCAAATTTTGCAAATTTAAGTACTTATTTAGCTTATTTTTATTTTTTTTTAACGGTTTTTAGTTGTATTTGGGGTTATTATATTTTCATGGAAAGAAGAAAAATTATAATGGAAAGATCTGATAAACATTTAGATAATTCCGTGGGACCATTAATTATTGCTTTTGGTTTAATTATTGCTTTAATTATTAATTTTATATTTGGTTGGAAAAGTTTAAATTTAGATTATGAAAATGAATTTTATAATAATAATCAATTTCATAAAAAGATTCATCAATTTGTTGTTGAAATGGTTAATTAAGATGTGTAGATAAATAATTTAATAAGAACTTTTAAGTGAAAGTTGATAATTATTCAGTATTTGTATACTTTCATACAGGTTTACCTTTGTTGTATTTTAACGAGTCAGATTCTACTATATAACATCTATTAACCGCATATGTAGTATATAAAACATATAGATTGGTTGTTGAATCCATAAAAACTGATAACCGTTTGATAGTGCTTAAATTAGGTAACTTAATATAACACATATTCCCCCTTCCTTCTTCAGAGTAGCACCCAGAATAACAAATGCTTCAACAACTTTTTTTTTGGATTTGTGAACACCTAAAATTCTCAAAGCACGAACTGAAGATAACTGAAGATTCAAAATGTGAGGAAAATTAATATTGTTAAAAGCAGGTGAAATTCAAAGTTAGCAAAGTTGTAGTCTTTCTTCTTGTTTTCTTGATCAAATCCAATTTTCTATCATACTTCCGTTTCCTCTAGTGACGCATATAAAAAGCATTCGTGATTTGTAAAAATTTCCTTTTGAAATGATGTCAGGATTTGTCAAACTATCTTCTTCGTCGATAGATAATGTTGATGAAACTCGCTTACCGTTTCAAACTTCATGTAACGTATTGGTTAACTCTTCCAACGAATTATTTGATATATTTTCAAAGTCAGTGATAAAATAACTTTACCAAGAATACACTATATTAGCGAAATTTGTTGCTCGATTAGAAATTGAACTATTCGTTGTGGTGATTTTTTTGAGTATTTTGCATATAATTCCAAGTCGTCGTTTTTGAATCAAAGTTGACGATAATAATTTTTAGATCTTGCTTACGACTCGACAACTTGAAATTATATGCTAAATACATTAATTACTCACAAATCAATAACCACATCAACGAATAGTCCTCTTTAATCCTCGTCCAAAAAAATCTATACAGGGAGTCCCTAGTAAGATCTAGGATGGTAAGGTTATACATACTTGGTGGCTCTCTCATTTAAGCTTTTCTAAATTCTCACTTGATAACTAAATGCGGAGTTTCTATAATTTTCAATGTTCCTGTTATTCTTTTTATCATATGAGCTTTCAAAATCTGCATTCAATCTTCTCATTTTTTGTTCCGGGGTTGAAATCTTTGAAATTACTGATACTTTGAAAATTTTCAAGATGTAAAAATTTGGATCTTTGCAGCTAAATCTTATATTTGTAGACTTAATTTCTTCACTCCACTAACTGGGTTGTTCACAACTGCTTATTGAACCTTTTTAACCTTTTCTGCATTTTCTTGCTGATCATTAAGCAATTGATGAACTCCTATAATTCAAGTCTAAATCTCAGAAAAGTTAGATTTGGTATGCTTTTCAATAGTTGGACATCGTAGTGGGTTGATTCGACCTTCTCCACTTCTTAGTTTTGGTTAAATAATCGCATCTATACATTTTCTGACCTTACTCCAAAAGCATTAAATTAGGCAAATCATCTTTAATTCAAGATTTCTTGGATCAAAAGATTGCTCAGGTAATAATTCAATGGCTGGTTCAGAAGTCGCTTCTTGTCCACTTTTTGGGAAACCCTTTGGTTTGATTTAGGGGAAGTTTGTTCAAAATCTGCTTGGCTAAAAATAAAATAGATCTGGATTTCATGATCAATACTTACTAATTGTTCGATTTAGTGATTTATACTGGCGTAATTTCCCTGCTGTATAGCCAATATATTAGGTTTAAATGTTGTTAAAATATCTATTGATGGCATTTGTTATAAGCATAAAGTTAGGATTGGTTGTTGATGAAAACTTCGACGAAGCTGATGTTTGGTAGTGCTTTAAATTCTTCTGGTTTTGAAATATCTGGTAGCAACAAACTCCCTCTACACGGTGTATTTTATTTCAACAACAAAATATTTCAATCATCAACCAAGCAAAATCATAGCAAAATGTCATTAAATATATCACTATACACGGTTTCAGCTTTGCTAATATTAGACAATGAAGGTAATAGACTATATGCTAAATATTATACATCAACATTAGAAGAACAACAACCTCAAAAAGAAACATCAAAATCAACAACTACTTCCAAATCAACATCATCAAAATCTCAAACACAATTAAAATTTGAAAAAAAATTATTTTCAAAAATAAATAAAATAAATCAAGATATCATATTATATGATAATCAATTGATAGTATATAAACAAATTAATGATGTTACATTTATATTAACTTCACCAATAAATGAAAATGAATGTATGGCATATACAACTTTATCAAATTTAATTGAAGCAATAACAATATTATTAAATAATTCAATTGATCAACAAATAATTATACAAAATTATGATTTAGTAAGTTTAGCAATAGATGAAACTATAGATGATGGAATTATAATTGAATATGATCCTGCTACTATTGTAAGTAGAGTTACAAATGCTCCAATTGCTTCAACAGTTGATTTAAAAAATATAGATATTAGTGAAAAGGGATTATTTAATGCTTTAAGTTTTGCAGGTAAAAAATTAAGTGAAAGATTAAATCAAGGTTTATAGAAGTAATGAATGAACACTACGTTGTTAGATCGACTCTAAGTATTCTTTATGCGTAGAATTTCGCGCGATCTAAATTATTTTGCAAAACATATTTACAACCAACTTTATACACCAACAATGGAAGATTCATTTAATTTCAATCTACTAAGGATATCAGTAGCACAAATACTAAAGTCACAAGGGTTTGATAAATGCAAACCATCAATACTAAACATCGTCACAGATTTATATATAAATTTTTTCAATAAATTAGTTCAAGAATCTATAAAATGTAGTCAACAAAGAACTCAAACTAATGATCCAGAATTACAAGATATTATGCAAAGTATGATAAATATTGGACTTATAAAATCTACAAATTTTCTACAATTATATGATGAATATTTTGAAGAATCAAAATATAATACAAAATCTATAAATTCATTTAAATTATGGATATTAAAAAGTTATGGTTTCAATTTAATTACAAAATTAAATAGAGTACCTAAAAATCTTATTGAAAATTTAATTGAAAAAAGGAAAATTAATGATGATGATTTAGAAACAGAATTAGAGAAAAAGAGAAAGAAACATAAAGAAAGACAAGAATTTTATAATCAATTAAAATTAAATGATAATGACCTTATTCAAAAACAAATTCAAATTGATGAAAATTTAGAAAATGAAGAAGCAAAAGCCAAAACAAGAATTTTAAATCAATCAATTGCCAAAATGAAATGGTTAAATTATTTAATTGAAAAAAATTTAAAATTAGGTCATAATTTAAAATATTTAAATTTAAATGAATATATCTTAAAAGAATTTTTAAGTTTACAAAATGATTCAAATTTTCATCCAAATTCAAATGAAAATTTTAAAAATTTAATTGATACATTGACAAAATTAGATCAAAATCAATATCAAATTATAAAATTAGATGAATCTTTGAGTAGTCAGAATAAAGAACAAATTGAAGAAAATTTGAAATTATTAAAAAAGGAAAAAGAGTTGAGGAAATTTTTGCCTTATAATCTTGTTAATGTAGCAGAAGATGAAGATGAATTTGAAGATCAATTGATTAAAAATCAAGATGTTATTGAGAATGATGATGAAAATAAGAATGAAAATGATAATGAAAATGAAAATAATAATGAGTTTAATGATCAAACTTTCCATGAGGATATAATTCAAGAGGATAATGAACTTTTCAACGAATCAAATCAAATGGAATCTACAAGCTTGCAACTAGATCAACCGATGGATGAGGAAGAAGAAACTTATGAATAAGAAAATGAATCTTTAAAGATTTAATTTCAGGATAGATCACAAGATGGTATGATGCCACCACTACTTTTACTTTTTCATATAATATTCTATTTTAATTTCTGTTTTATTTGGATCAGAGGCGATGTTTGAATATCAACATTCACTAGAGAATTATAGAGTTAGGGTGTTTTTCATTTCCAAGAGAACCTCACTTTCTCGTAAGGAGATAAGACCCTGATTTTGAAAAAGATTGGCTCAATTTGAAGAATATAATTACATGTTAGAAAAAGGATACGAATCTTTCAGCTCTTTTTTGTTGCAGAAAAATTTTTAAATTTGCAAAAGTTTTCAAATATTATGAATCAACATGTGAGATCTAACATTAAACATCATACCACGGACTTTCTAAAAGCTAAATACAACAAATACTGCCTGAAAATTGGTAGTTAAATGTCGTGAGAGTTGAAACATAATTAATATTTTTTTAAAAGACAAAGGAATCTCAGGAAGATACATTTACAAAAATGTTGGTTGAAAAAACTTTCGTTACAATCATCGAGTTCACAAAGTGCACGAACCTGGAAGATGAAAGAAATTAGAGATTGTGAGTAAAAATTAAATTGTGAGATTAGATTGCTTCAATCCAATTAGAAAAAATTACGAAACTGTTTTCATTCTTTTTAAACCGCAACCACTAGGATAAATCAACTCAAATGATAGAGAAGAACAATATCCAGAAAAATCTACAGGTGAATACATAGTTGAAACAATATTCAACAATTTGATTAATTTCATTCAACTAGAAGTCAATCATAAACAGTTTTTAAACAATAGTAGCTTGCTCGACCAATTGAACGATTGCTACCGAATAAGAATCTCAAAATTATGGCAAAATTAAGGGCTTGGAGGTTAAATATTTGAAAGGTTCAGTTTCAAAAGAATTTTGGGTTCACATTCAGAAAGTTTGTGAAAAATCAACATCAACGTCAACATTAACTAAAGACTTTTATGGTAGAATTAAGCTCAAATTTTTTTGGTTTTGGTTTTAATTATATAGATTCTTTTAAAATATTTATATTTATCAGAATAATTACATTAAAGATCCTCAAATTTAGAGAGGAATATAACAATTTCATAAACTAATTATTAGCATAATATTTTTACTCACGATTTTATTCACGAATAAACATAATTTTTACCTTTAAAGCATAATTCACAATGACCAGAACTTTGATGAGCCCAATTGTAATCCTTGGTTACCATGAGCTGTTACATTAATTTTCAAACCTCGTGATTTTAAAGAATTTTAATCTTGTACCCATTAATAATTTAATTACTGTTAAGACAAAACTTGAAAGACAATTATACAGTACTCAACAATATGAAAAACAAAAATTGGAAAAATATTTGATAATAGAATAAATATTGTATGTAATTGAAATTCAACTTATTTTTAAGGCCAAAACATCTAATAAGATGAATTTTTCTATTAATCAACAAATTATGACATTTTAACTATGTAAATAATGCAAACCTCAAAAACTCAAAGACTTTGGCATCATTACTATAGCTTAAACTCTTTTCCAATTCATTTCTCATTTTTATATTGGTATGTACTGTCTAATTGTCCTTCGTATTTTTAATCTTCTTCAAAATTTTCAATTGAATAAATAAATTACTAAGAATTTCATTCTTATATATAATTTCATCTCTGTAATTATTACTCCTAATAATTACACTTAAAACTAATAATAATCTCCTGTTGTCACAAATCGCTAAGCACTGACTGATTTCTTTAGAAATTAATGTGTATTGTCTTAAGTTAATTGTCAGTGCTTAGCGATTTGTGACAACAGGAGATTATTATTAGTTTCAAGTGTAATTACCATTTTGCAATTCAATTCCCACATGGAAATGACGTGATCGCCTATCACGTAATAGTTAATCCATTGTTGTAACAGCTAGCAATGTAAAAACCATTCTCAATATGCATTTGATCAGAATGCCTCAAATTTTGAATTTATCTTTACACTTAATCGTTATTTTCTTTGGCAATAAATATTTATCAAGTTTCAAATTTCAAGTTTCAGCTTTTTTTAAGTTCATTATCCAATCTTTGAAAGACTATATCTTGTATGTATCTCAATTACCTTCAACTCTTTCCATACTCCTTGAAAACCTTCAGTTGTGAGAATTTACCTAAACGTTTCTTGACTAATGATTCTTGATACATAAACCTCCAACAAATACAAATCAAAATTTTGTTGAATTATTGATTTTAATACATACCTTTAAAGATCCTGGGTTTATATTCAACTTCAACTTAAAAATCTTGTTTCACATTTATAGATAAAGTTTTTAATAACAAATCCATTAAATTGAATCTTGTATATGATGATGATATAATGTAGAGTGTGAGTTTTTAAAACTCAGTTGAATTGATTTGTTCAGGCTGGTGGAAGAAAAGTTATATGAAAAACAAACAAATCAAAAAATGCTGAATTCGAGTTGTTTTTGATTTTTTTGATTTATGTCACAAATTCAAAGTTTCAGACATGACACAGTTTTTTAGACCTTGTAAATGTTGAATAGACCAGAAAAACATGTTAAAAGTAATTATAAGCAATGAATAGTACAATAATCAAGAGCCCAAACAATTCATCGAGATCATAAATCTAAAAAAGTTAAATTAAATCATATTCAATACAAAATCGATGCATGTTAAATCAAATATTAATAAATAATTCCTAATTAAGTTAAATTATTAAACTAATTAAACGATTTACACAAAATATCACGTACTTTAAATGCTACTAACCAAAATTAAAAATGATCATCAAGATAATTTAGATAATTTTAGACTTCGTATGAAAAGTATATGCAGAAATGTAAGAATAATAGAATCAATTTAATTGATGTACATTTTTTTTCAATAGATAGGATTTCCATTTGATTTCCTACTTATTTACCAAAGTTTAAACGGAGTTCTTGTTTATACAAATTCTTTACCATCCATTATTTCTATTAAATTTCAACAAAAAGATGTTATAATTACGTAAATTTACATATCTTGTTCCCCTTAAATTAATACAATCAATAATTAACAATAATCAGAAGAAACAATATAGATTGTAAATCAAAGTTAACTATTAATTCATAGCCATAATGATTCTCGAAACGCAAAAAAATTATTAAAATTGTTGAAAGTTGTACGGATCAAATCGATGTACAATAAAAAGTGTATTCATTGAATGAATAAAATCGTTTAAAGCTATCCGATTCAACCTTGGGATTACTCTTAAAATTGATGACTTCAGTAGTGAAGTGGTTGTTTTTAAATTTATTGCATAAAAACGCGTTGAAATAATACTTGATAGTGAATAAAAATATTTCCCCTTTCGATTAAATTAAAATAGAAAATTATGAGAATTGAATGATTGACATATTAAATAAGAAAAGAAGAAGAAAAGAATAATAGAATAGATATTACATAATTGATTAAGTTCCACACATCAAAGTTAGTGGTTAATAAGATTCTTTCATTATCCATTTATACCGATTGGTGTACACTAATAGATTACAAGTCATTATTTAGAGTTTCCATCCTATCCTGATGCAATAATTGTGTTCAGTTACAATTAATAATTATAATACGCGTCTTATTCATCAACACAACCCTTTTTTTCTCTTTGTTCTACCTCGAGAGTATTGTTCTAAAATACATTTAACCGCTTGTGAATAAATTAATTTAAAAAAGTTAAGATTTTCAACACAACAACTTTAAATTACCTTTGATAATACAAATTGGAATATAAATCACCCACTTTCTAACATTACTTATATATCTTAGGTGTTAAGTATCAATACTTAAATGAGATAGAATCTTTGTTATATTGTATTCGGTAATTCATTGCTATTGAATTTAATCTAATTTATATAAATAATTTTGGAAATTTTTCAATTTAAAATTATTGAAATTTTCTACAAAATCTAATCAATAAATTAAACTTTATTCCATTCATTAAATCAAGTCATTCTTAAACTTTAATCAAATCAAAATACAATTTATATAACCAGCACCAAAGCATATATATAACTAACCACCAATCACCATGATAAATAAAAATTTAAATCTACATTTACAACTTAATAAAATGGAATTTAATCCAAATAATCAACAACCTTTTACACCAATTGATCAAACTTTAAAAACTCCAATGGAAGCTCCTGCAAATCCTTTATTACCACCTCCATTACATCATCAAAATTCTTATAATAATCATCAGCAGCAAAGTTTGTATCAAAACCCTCAATATAATGGAAGTGATGATATTTTAACAGATATAGATGAACCAAATACCACCACCAAAAGAAATCCTTATAATAATAATGGTATAAAAAATTCATCAATATCTAATTTATCATTAAGTGAAATGAATATAATGAATTATAATAATCAACAACAACAACAACAATGTAATAATAATTCAACATGTAATTCTTCAATAAGATCGAGATCTTCACTGATTAATTTAAGAAAACAATCTTTAACAAGAAATAATTCAAATAACTGGTTACATATTGGTAATATGAATCAAATAAGACCTCAACATAATAATTTTGAATTTAATAAAAGTACTGATTCTTTAATGGATTATGTTCCAAATTCAATAATTTCAAAAACTAGTCACCAACCGCATACTCCACCACCAATACACAATGATTCAGATATGCCAATGTTCACAAGAACTAAAAGTTCATCATCATCAACAAATTCTTCATTTAAAAATAATTTATCAATAGATACAAATTATCGGAATAATAACTCAGCTAATGGCTTTTCATTAGATTCTCCATTTTTATCATCTATAACACCAAATGATGAATATTTTAATTATCAAATACCTCAACAACAACAACAAAGAGAAAATTCTCAACCAACTACACCAACACAAATTGAAGAAATAAATATACCTAATCATGTATCATTAAGTGAAAAAAAAAGAGATTCATTAAAATTAAAAAGAGGAATTCATTAATATCTTTGCAGAACATTAATCATATTGCTAAAAGTTATCATCTATTCATTTATTCAATTCTTTGTGTTATTAGACCTTTGCATTCTTTTGTATACTTAACAAATGAACAATTTCATTATCTTTTGTAAACTAGTTGAAAAAAAAAAATGGTTGCAAATAAGCAAACAAAATAATCGCGTAAGTTTTACAAGTTACTCTTTATCTATTACTAAATGATATGAGATATAATTTACCACGAAATCTTAGATTTCAAAGACTTTATTCAACTCAGTTGAACAAGCCTGTTCTTACAACTACATCGATAATAAAAGAATCACTTGTTGAATCAACACCAATAAACGCGTCACCAAAAAAACGTAAAAAAAGACTAAATAAAAATTTAAAAGATTTATATTCAAATTGGAATTTAAATCAAGATCAAGATTTACCAATAACATCACCAATCCCTGTCTCCCCATATGAATATTATATAACAAATAATTCAAATGAATCAATTATAAAATTCCCCAGATTATCAGTTACAAAATTATTAATTAATAATTGGTGTCAATTAAGAGAATATTATCAAATTTATTCAGGTTCTAAAAAATTAAAGGGAAATAATATTAAACAGGGACAAAATTATCATTCAAAATTAGAAGAAATAACTCATGATTCAGTTGATTTTGAAAATGAATTGAAATTTATAAATTTAAATATTGAAAATTTAAAATTAGAATGTAATGATAATGAATTTAAAGAGTTAGAAAAGCTTAGTGAATTTAATCAGAATGATGAATTAGTTAATGATTGGAGTAATCAAATTATTTCAAGATTATTTAATTTAATTGTAAATTCTGAATCAAGAGAAGTTTTAGTTCATGGGTTTATTAACTTAGATCAGGGAAAATTAATAACCAACGATTCAGACTTACCGGGGGCTACATTAATTAGTGGAGTTATTGATTTATTGAAATTTAGAAACCCTAAAACTCCAAAAGATTTAAAATTCTTTGTTGATATTCAAAATTTAATTGAATTTGAATTTGGAAAAATTGATGATAAATTACCAATAATAGATTTATCAATTTTCATAAAAGAAGTTAAAGAAATTTTAAATGAATATAACAACCAAAAATTATCTCTTAATATAGTTGATATAAAATCAAGAACTTGGAATCAATTACCAAATTATGATTCAGTATTAAAAGGAGCAAAATTACAAACTTATTATTATAAAAATATGTTTGAAAATTTAGCGAGTGATCCGTTTTTTACATATAATTCATTAATTAAAAATGCAGAAATTAGAGGTTGTAATATTGATGAACCAATAAATCAAATTTTGGTTCTTAAATTATTAAAACAATATTCATATATATTTTATGAAGATTTTTTAAAATTATCAAATGGGGAACCAATAGGATTCGAACCATTTGATAACCATACAAATGAGACGTCATATAATTTTGGGGTTTTATTTCAAGATTTAGAATCTTTTTCATTAAATAATCCTAATACTACTAGCTTCATGAAAGAGCTTGAAAATTCATCAGATTTCAATTATCAAAAATTAATAACCCCATTATTAAAAAATTGGAAAACTCCACCAACGTTACGATATTTCGCATCAAGATCATCACAATTTTATACACTTTTTCAAAATTTCATAAACTCAGATTCAACTTATGTTGAATATCATAATTCAAAAACTGAATTAAATTTCAAGACTATAAAATATAAATATAATGAAATCTTATTTAATAATCAACTCGTAGAAGCAAGTAAATTTTGGAATGGAACCACCACAAAACCTGAAGCTGTTGATGATTTAAATAAATGTAAATATTGTGATTTTGCAAGTAAATGTATTATTGGAAAAAATGAAATAAAGAGTTCTTAAATATTTATCAAGCAAAGATCATCATAATACAAAAAGATGCTAATACAAGTAGATTCAATAAATTGCGGTTTTGAACTAATTTTATCACCGGTAAAAATGAAATAAAGTAGTTAAAGGGAGGTAGAACATAAAATCATCATCGAGCAAATGTAAATATTAGAATTTTGCAATAATGTATTTCATTGGGGTAAATTGAGATAAAGGGTTCTCAAATATTTATTAGTATAGTTCATGATAATGCTAGAAGTGTTGCAACTAAATCTATTATTGGAAAAGTTGAAGTAGCTAAATAGATTTTTAATTATTAGAAGATAGATCATCATAATAAAATGTAAGACATCTTCAAAAAAGATTAAATATACTGAAATTTTTAAAAAATATTAACTTCTCTGTAAATGCCTGATAAATTTTTTCAATTTATGGGATTCGTTTACCGAGTACATCTGAATTGAGGCATGCAACCGGAGATAAATTCCCAATCTTTTCCATGTTGAAATAGTTTGTTGTATGTGTTTTGATGATTGATTAAATAATGTTGAAAACTTAAATCAAAAAAAAAATTGATCTTTTGATCAAATTTCTTGATTTTTCAACTTTTTGTTTAATAGATGATCATATCACTCTATTATTAATGATTAGGAACATCCCGTATTAATGAATTCTTTTTCGTCTAGATTTGTTTATAAGTGATGTTCTGTAAGTAAAAGTTCTAAAAGATTTTTTTTTTCTTTTCTTTCACATTGGATTTGAAATATTAAATATTTTTCGATTTACGAGATCTAAACTTTTATACAATATTAATTACTGTACTCTTTTCATACATCAATTTGAGATCTGACTCTATGAACAATTTTTAAACTTTATGGGTGGTCGTGGTTCGATAATTTATTTATAATCAGTATCAAGTTCATGATCTGCCGGCTTATAATTAGCTTTTACTCAATCATGACTTTCACTTACTATTTATTTTTGAAATAAATTTGTTCATTGTATTCATAGCGCTACATATTAAAGCTTAGTTCTACCATGATTAATTGCTGATTTCAGAACTGAGTATGACTTGTCGTAGCATACTTAATGTGCCGTTGCTTTCTTTCATCCTATTGATTTGGATCTACCTGATAAAGCTGCTTTATTCAATTTTGTTCGTCGATGTCACAAAATCAAAATTCCACGAAACACAAATTCAGAGTTCTTTTGAAAGATAACGAAGTTGAAGAACTTTTACCTTTAGATATCATGCTTGAAACTGAGAGTAGAAGATAAATGATGCATTAGTTGCAAAACATATGGTTGTAACAAGAAAATCCTTAGATCAACGTGTTGATGTTGAGTTAAGGATAATGGTGAAAATTAAAAAGTAATTATACCAGTCTCCCAAGAAAGAACAATTTAGACATAAGTAGATGAGATATTTTTACTGAACATCAAAAGAAAAAGAGCAAGAAATATAGATAGGATGGTTGCATTTGAAGCTTTAAGAAATGTAACAGCCAGAAAAACCTTCACGGTATCAGCAACAACTATTACAACTTCAACATCAATAAAACAATCTTCCAATAAAACATCATCTACTTTTTGATTAATTTGAAGAAATAATAACATAACATATATAAAGACAGACATTGAACTGAAGATTTTTCAACTACTGACTTATAAGTTTGACAAGTACATTTTAATGCCACGCAAATGTATTAGACTATGTTAGTTTCGAACTGTTATAAGATCATCTGATCTTCAAATATTTTAATGATATTTTAAGAGTTTTCCACACACTAAAATAAATTCTTGAAAACTACCGTGTGAAATTTATTAAGTTTCAGATCAAATCACTTCTTTAAATTTAAAATTGATTAAAAATTTTAAAACTCCGAAATACTCGAAATTTGTGTGACTTTGACAATAAAACGTATTTTATACCGTTAGATGCCAATATTTTTAAAATCGAATGTATAAAGAAATAGGGCCATTTTGAGATGTTTCAACTTTATCCCCACAAAATTTAGTACCTATATCAGACAATTTTGTAAAGACTTGCAACACCATGATCTATGTTGATTGAAGTAATTACATTGACAAATGATGTATCTAAAGCTATTTTAGACAGATATAAAGGGTATGCCATTGATTTCATTAAAATAAGAAATCAACACGACTTCTATAAATACAATAAAAAGTTTATACTTCTAATTACTTGGTCACTTACATTTGAATTAGACTTGTAAGTTAATACTGTAAACTAGAATTAGTTCAAATCTCTTGGTTCTTCAATTGATTATATTATTTTCGAAACACGGTTATAAAATCTATTCATTTGTTTAGTTTTAAAACGACTTTTTTTTTTTCTTCTTCTGTTACGTAATTTGTGCACATTTCCTCGGCAAATTAGAAAAGTCCGAAAATCTGGGGAAAGTACTATGAAAATTTTTTTAGTGTTTCTATAAACATGAACGAAATGTTATATCTTGGGCAGACGTGTGATCTAAATTGACAGAGCATAAAGTAATGCTACTATTTGCTAAGCATTTGTAGTTGGTCAATGGTTTAAAACTATAATTGTTCAATTGAATACACTATACTGTAACATAAGCATATGCTACAGTGTTAAGAGAACCCTGGCCCATATTACACAAAACTACTAAAGCTCTTAGCCAATCAAAATGCTTGATTCATCAATCAGAACTAAAATCTGAAATGTGGAGGCACAACTATATGCAAATAAACGATATCCACTTGTATCAGTGAAAATTGTAAATTTATATGATAAAAATCTCAGGCGTCAAGTTGATGAAAACTCTCAACACCATGCCATATTTGCTGAAGCAAATGAGATGATTCTAACTCTTTTATTCCGATGTAAAAATTTAATAATAAATTATTTCAATGTGAAAAGTTGAAAAATTTATCTATGACTTTATTTTTGTAACTAAATATATCAAATAATTTTATACACGACATTGAATCGACCAATTAATTTAACTTAAATCATAGAACCGACAAACAAAGTTAAATATTAAAAATGGTTTTACATTGTTCGAACTAAAGTTTATTCCAAGTGATACTTCATTCATGAACATTATCTCTTATGAACATTGTGATTTTTAAGATTTTTTTAAAACAAATGAAATCAACTTATTTAATTTCCGGAATTTAATATCCAATAAAATATTAAAAAGTCGTGTTATCCAAATCAGAACAAAAAGATTAATAAAAGTACAATTTAAAAAATTGGAAAATTATAAAAAAAATTCAATTCCCTTAATCAACTAACTTTATATTAGAACTTTTTTGAAAATTACCAACAAACAATGTCTGCTTTAAGATCAATTCAACGTTCAACTAACTTGACTAAGTCAAGTCTTTATAGATCAATTAGAACTTATGCTACTGCTGAACCAACTTTAAAACAAAGATTAGAAGAAATCTTACCAGAAAAAGCCGAAGAAATTAAACAATTCAAAAAAGAACATGGTAAAACTGTTATTGGTGAAGTATTATTAGAACAAGCTTATGGTGGTATGAGAGGAATTAAAGGTCTTGTTTGGGAAGGCTCAGTTTTAGATCCAATTGAAGGTATTAGATTTAGAAATAGAACTATTCCAGATATTCAAAAAGAATTACCAAAAGCTCCAGGTGGTGAAGAACCTTTACCAGAAGCTTTATTCTGGTTATTATTAACTGGTGAAGTTCCAACTGAAGCTCAAACTAAAGCTTTTTCAGAAGAATTAGCTGCTAGAGCCGAATTACCAAAACATGTTGAAGATATTCTTGATAGATGTCCAACTTCATTACATCCAATGGCTCAATTTGCAATTGCTGTTAATGCATTAGAATCAGAATCAGAATTTGCAAAAGCTTATGCTAAAGGTGTAAATAAAAAGGAATATTGGAAATATACTTTTGATGATTCAATCAATTTATTAGCTAAATTACCAACTATTGCTGCTAAAATTTATAGAAATGTTTTCCATGATGGAAAATTACCAGCTCAAATTGATCCAAAATTAGATTATGGTGCAAATTTAGCTGCTTTATTAGGTTTCGGAGATAACAAAGAATTTTTAGAATTAATGAGATTATATTTAACTATTCATTCTGATCATGAAGGTGGTAATGTTTCTGCTCATACTACTCATTTAGTTGGTTCAGCTTTATCTTCTCCAATGTTATCTTTAGCAGCTGGTTTAAATGGTTTAGCTGGTCCATTACATGGTAGAGCAAATCAAGAAGTCTTAGAATGGTTATTTAAATTGAAAGAAGAATTAAATGGTGATATCTCAAAAGAAGCTATTGAAAAATATCTTTGGGAAACTTTGAATGCTGGTAGAGTTGTTCCTGGTTATGGACACGCTGTTTTAAGAAAGACAGATCCAAGATATACTGCACAAAGAGAATTTGCTTTAAAACATATGCCTGATTATGATTTATTCAAATTAGTTTCAAATATTTATGAAGTTGCTCCAAATGTATTGACAAAACATGGAAAAACAAAGAATCCGTATGTAAAATTTCAAGATTGGAATATTTATGAATCGACAATGAATAAAACTCATTCAATGATGTTTTAATCATCAACATTTACAAGAAAAAATACTAACTTATAACGTTTCTAGATGGCCAAATGTAGACAGTCATTGTATGTACCATTTACTATTGTGTTTGAGGTGATCTAATGATCTGGTGGTGCTGTGATGATGTTTTCACATCATTTCTACCATTCCTCGAAATTTGTTTTATTTATCAAAAAACATTTTTACTAACAAATTTAATTTTAGCCGGTGTCTTATTACAATACTACGGACTTACAGAAGAATCATTTTACACAGTCTTATTCGGTGTCTCTAGAGCTTTTGGTGTCTTACCACAATTAATAATTGATAGAGCTGTTGGAATGCCAATTGAAAGACCAAAATCATTTTCAACTGAAAAATACATTGAATTAGTTAAGAACATTGGAGCTGAAAAGAATTAGAGGTGTTGTGTTCTAGCAATATTGTTGGAATATTGGAAGATTCAGATAAGGTGTATCTTTAATTTGAAACATTCGTGACTTAGTAGCGCTCTTAATTTTTTTTCTCTCTCAATTTTTTTTTTTTGTGACATATTCTATAAATCCTAATCATATTCAGTTTATATCTAACGGCTGGAGATTATAAATGCCAACTGGTACCAAAGAAGTATGAACATAAAAATCATAATGTTCTCTCAATCGATAATCAATGAAATTCGAAAAAGAATCCTGCAGAACAAGTTTTTATATGTCTCCATTGCAAGTAGCAGGTTGAGCATATTTTATAATTAGTTGATCCCATGACTAGTTATTACCAATGCATCAACATTTTATAACAAATGAAAGTATAAACTTTTTACTCCCTTTTCGAACATTAACGGAAATATCCGTACCTATGCTACTACTTTTGAAAGACATTTTGTAAATGTAACCTTTGGACTGATCAATTTGTTGAAATATTGCAAAATTATTTTTGCTCGCAGAATTACTCTTTTTGCAACAAAATTTATCAATTCCATCATATTCATCATATCAATGATCATTCTATAAATGGTCAAACTATTTCTACGAAGGTTTCATACCAAATCACAATTACACAATAAACCGAACTACTCAAAAACACTACATTTACCTAAAACCAACTTCGGACCAAAAATACCACGAGATGGGAAAAGAGAGCAATTGATAAAGCAAACTGGAGTAGATTTATATAAATGGCAACAAAAGGAAAGACAATACAATACACCATTCATTGTACATGACGGACCACCTTATGCAAATGGAGACCTACATATTGGCCATGCACTCAACAAGATATGTAAAGATATGATAAACAGATTTGAATTAATATATACTGATAAATTAATTGAATATCAACCTGGTTGGGATTGTCATGGGTTACCAATTGAATTAAAAGTCGAAGGTAAATTAAGTACCAAAGAATTCAAAGATCCAATGGAAATAAGAAAAGCATGTAAAGAATGGGCTAAAGAATGGATTGAAAAACAAAAATTACAATTTGGAGAATTAGGAATAATGACTGATTTTAATAAACCTTATGTGACCATGAATAATGAATATGAATATAAACAATTACTTGTGTTTAGGAAATTGATAGAGAATGGATTATTAAGTCAACAATTGAAACCAGTTTGGTGGGGCTGTGAAACTCAAACTGCTTTAGCTGAAGCTGAATTGGAATATAATGATAATCACAAATCAGTTGCTGTTTATGTTAAATTTCCAGTTGTTGATGATACTTTGAAAAATAAATTGAATGTTAGGGACAAAAATTTATATTTATTGATTTGGACTAGTACTCCATGGACAATACCTGCAAACAAAGCAATTTGTGTTAACGAAAACTTTACCTATACATTAATAGAAAAAGAAAATGATGTATTAGTGGTTGCCAAATCATTAGTTGAGAAAATTCTAAAACTAGACCAAGATTATAAACATATTGATACTGATATACCTGGGAAAGAATTAATAAATGTCAAATATATTAACCCCGCAGCTGAAGATGGGATCAAAAAGCCAGTACTACATGGAGATCATGTAGTAGAATCTACAGGTACGGGATTAGTTCATACAGCTCCAGCTCATGGAGGTGATGATTATTTAACAGCAAAACAGAATAACATTAATATAGAATCGTCATTTATAGATAATCATGGAAAATATATTGTTGATCAATTACCTAAAGGATTTCAAAAATTAGGTCCATTAAAAGTAAATGAAATCAGAACTAATATGTTATGTGTTGAATTATTAAAACAACAAGATATGATATTCCATTTAAATAAAAAATTCACTCATTCTTATCCATATGATTGGAGATCAAAAACTCCAGTGATACAAAGAGCTACTCCTCAATGGTTTGTAAATGTTGAAAAAATAAAACCCGTTGCTTTGAAAGCTATCAGTAAAGCTAATTTTTATCCTAAATCTGGTTATAATAGATTGAGTTCATTTATTGAAAATCGTAATGAGTGGTGTATATCTAGACAAAGAAGTTGGGGAGTTCCTTTACCAATAATTTACAAGAAAAAATCTAATGAACCTGTGTTGCAATTGGAAGTCATTGATCATATAATTGATAAAATGAAAGAATTTGGTACTGATCAATGGTTTAGCAAAGAAGATGACATAAGTAGATGGATACCCAATGGTATGAAAGGAACGGAATATTACAAAGGCCAAGACACTATGGATGTGTGGTTTGATTCCGGAACATCTTGGACTACGCTACGTGATACAGTTGAAGAATGTAATGATTCCGAAACACCATTGGCTGATGTTTATTTAGAAGGAAGTGATCAACATAGAGGTTGGTTTCAATCTTCATTATTAAATAAAGTCATTGCATCTGGTGATGATGGACATGATTTCAAAGCTGTAGCTCCTTTCAAAAATGCAATTACTCATGGTTTTATCACTGATGGGAAAGGTCAAAAAATGTCAAAATCAAAGGGAAATATTTTCTCTCCAAAGCAAGCAATGGATGGGAATAAGAAACCATTAACTCCATATTTGGGAACCGATGGATTAAGATTATGGGTTGCATCATCAAATTATAAACAAGATGTTAGTTTTAATCCTGAGGTTTTAACAAGAGTAAGTGACGTTCATAAGAAATATAGACTAACATTCAAATACTTACTTGGTAATTTGGTTGAATATCAAGGTCCAATAGAATATGATCAATTATCTGTATTAGATAAATATGTCTTAAACAGTTTATATGAATTACAAGAATCATGTATTGAAAATTATAAAGAATACAATTTTTCAAGGGTTATAAGTTCTATTAATTTACATGTCAATTCAATACTTAGTGCAATATATTTTGATGTTAGTAAAGATTGTTTATATACTGATTCAATTGACTCTGTAAGAAGGAAATCAATTCAAACTGTATTGAATGAAATTTTAAAAACTTATATTGGAATATTGGCTCCTATACAACCTTTATTAGTACAAGAAGTTTGGGATGAATATAAAACCATTATAAAATCCGACATTGATTCGCCATTTAAATTAAATTGGGATTTCTATTCATTACCAAAGAAATACAAAGCTAATATTAATGAGATGACGGCATTATTCAAATTAAGAGATGAAATTTATAAAGATATAGAATTATTAAAACAAAATAAATTTTTCACAAATAAATTAGAATTAGAAATACAATTATCAAATCCATCAGGTAATTCAAAATTATTTAAGTTTTTAGAAAAAAATAAATCGTTGTTAGATGATATATTTTTGGTTTCAAAAGTTTCATTAATTGATGAAAACTTAAAGCAAACATTTAATGTGAATGGAGAAGAGATTGGTGTCACTATAAGAAAATCAGACGATCAGAAATGCTTGCGTTGTTGGAAATTTACAGCAAAGGAGCCAGATACCTTATGCAATAAATGTGAAAACGTTGTAAATAATGATAATGTTAATATGTAAATAGAATCTAATAAAAAAAGTAATTAAGTTATTATCACGAGAATAAAATTAAAATTTCAACAATCGCGCTTTCACTAAACAATAATAACATCTCAATAACACAAATGTCATCAACAAGAAGAATCAAAGGTTACATGGAACACAAAGATGCACTAGTCAATCAATACAAACAATTAAAAGAATCATTTAAAGATGAACAAGAAAGAGAAATATATGAGAATTTGTTTCATATTTTATTAAAATTAGATGAATTGGTGTATGAATATAATGTTATAAAATCTTATCTTCAATCAAAACAAGATAATACACCAAAAAATAAAATCCTATTAGAACAAATTCAAACTAAAATTAATGATATAGAAAGTTCAATTTATTTGGATGATTTATTTCAAGTGGAACCAAAATTAACTATATATCGTAAAGAATTAAGTGAAAATGCTCAAGAAGGTGGAAAAATTATATCAGGATTTGAACAACAAAATCCCAATCTAACGAGAAAGTTTTTAGATGATAGAGTTTTTGAGTTAAGAAAATCAATTTAAATATTTAATATTTTTACATGTTTTATTTTTTATTCATTAATTGGGTTAATAATTGTGATGAGGGGCGTTGAGAATTAATTGGTATGTTGTTTTGTAATGCGGGTGTTTTGTTAAAAAGTCCAGGAGGAGGTGGTGTTGATGTGGTTGCTCGATCAATAGATTTGACCATGTTTAGTTGTTGTTGTTGTTGTTGTTGTTGTTGCTGCTGCTGTTGTTGCTGTTGCTGTATTTGTTGTTGACGCAATTGATTTAATAATGCATGTTGTTCTTCAGACTTTTGCAATTGTGCTACAGGCATGATTGGTGTTTGCTGTTGGCGTTGTAATAACGATTGTTGTTGCATTATTGGATGATTTTGATAAGCTAAATGATAATTTTTTATTGGTCTCAATAAATATTTTTCAATTACTTGACGTGCTAATAATTTTTCATCTTCAGGTTTAAATTCATTTGAATAATTACCTGTAAACGAAAATAATGGTAAACCGGTTTCTAATTTTTTAAATTGTGTATTTTTAATATCATTAAGGGATTTCAATTCAACTGTTATCAGTTCAATAAAAGGTATTACAGAATCGTCATCAACATCTATATCATCCGGTACAATTTGACTTGTAACTTTTGTAATTTTAGTACTGGACACTCTAGATTTTGATTCTTTTCTTTGCTGTTGTTTATGATCTCTCGCAATTTCTCCTAATGTTGGGAATGCTGCTGAATTAGCTAATGGTATATTATTTACAGAATTATTAGTTGGGGCAGTAGGTGTTGGTATTGTAGGTTGAATATTTGCCCAATGAGCTGTAGCTGGTAAATGTTCTTTGCTACCTTCTTGTGGTGGTTGTGCAACTTGAGGAGGATGTTGTTGATTAAAATTATGAACATCTTCATCTGTCATTTCACTCAATTGATGATTTGGAATATAAGAACTTTCTCCAAATGATGTAGTATGTTGTCTTGAAGTCATTCCCATCTTTATACCTTGTTGAGTTGATAAATCTTTTCTTGTAAATGAATCTGCTTCTTCTCCAGGTTCATGTAAAAACATACAATTTGGATTTGGACATGGATGACCTCTCAAATAAGAAGAGCAATATTTTGTTGTACCATGAGCTGCTCTTAATACTCTTCCATCACATAAAGATCCATCTAATTCTGTAATACAATTTAATGCATCTTCTTTTCTTGCAAACGTAACATAAACAACTAAACCTGAACTTTGATGATGATGTGTAGAACTTGGATTGGGAGTTTTCTTATTTATTACAATTTTACTAATTTTACCATATTGTCCAAAATATTTATCTGATCTTAATATTGAATGTAATTCTTCTGGACTACATGGTGGATTTAATCCCGTAACATAAACTAAATTTTTTTGTACAACTCTCAATCCAGCCAAATGTTTCTTGTTTGCCATATCCAGTTCTTTCCTTTCTTTTTCTCTTTGCTTCTTTTCTCGTTCTCTTTTCTCCTTCTTGGAATGCAAAATCTTATACTCTTCAGCAGAAACTGTTTTATATTCAACACTTTCATCATCATATAATCTTCTACATCCAGGACATCTTCCATTTAGTTCAGGATTTTGCCTGATATTATTGTAACAAAACTGACAAATTTGATATCCACAAGGACATGGTTTAAAATTTTTATCTGATATATCCATTTCTTCAACACATAATGGACTGCAAATGTTAGTAACAAAAACTTTGAATATTGTGACAAAAAGTAAAAGACATACCAATATTCTTCCTCGTCATCACTTATAAACGAGTCGTCGGGAATTATCATTGTAGTCATCTTGATTGATTTGGTTTATAGGTTGGTAAAAATTTGGACTGACTGTTTAAAAATGATAAAATATCCAAGATCAATTTTTGATAATATTACACGCAAGTGAATATTCTGCAAGTAAGCAAAATCATTTACACTTCTAGATAAGTTTAAGACATACAAGGATAGAATGAAGCAACTAAGGAGACATCTTCAAGGTTTAGAATCTTGACAACCTTTTCAATCAAAAGTTTTGCTACACAATATGACACATCCTTTACAAGAAAAAGATACATGTTTCTTATCGAGCAATTGGGAGATGCAACTCCACCTAGAACTAATAGAAATTTGAAATACACTGAGTTGAAGATCCAATCATTTTTGACATTTTGCTCCATATGCCATTCACAGAATCATACTAAAGCAACATGTGTAAAAAATTTAGATAAAAACGAAAACTCACGAACTTTTCACCAACCCATCAAGCAAATTATACAAATATCAATTTAGTCACAAACAATAAAAATTCAAATGAAATGGGTTCAAAACTGTCGGCAAACCAGAATCAACTACTAAAACAAAAAAAAACAGTCTCAACAAACACAACTCAACCAACGAACAGTTTCGAGATCTTAAATTCAATCACCGATGAAGATGATGAATCTGTGTTTGACAACGATGACGAAGATTTACGAATATTAAAGGAAATAGAAGCGCAATCAACACCTACAATTGCTGATTACATTGAAATCAACTCAAAACTTAAAGCTTTTAAATCCAACACCATCCCAAAGAAGAAGTCTCTCAGGACTACTAATATTCAAACAATTCCATCAATCTCCCTCCTCAACAAAACAATAGATTCAAGAATTGCCAAAGGGCCTAAAACTACATTAAACTCAAAAAATAGTGCCACAAATATCGAGAATAGTGCCACTAGATTAGTTTCACGTGAACCAAGATTATCTACAACATCCCTTTCCACAACCTCATGAAACAAACAAATCACATACAATACACAAACAATCCTTACTTCCATCAATACACCCCCGTAAATTCAGGCCACGGAAATAGTCCATAATACCACTCAAATAATGGGAAAAATAACATATCTATCACAAATCTAAACAATAACCCCGATAAACTCACAAACTTAACCACATAATCAATATTCATGAATTTATTAATATCATCATAAAGATATAAAACAACAATCATACACACAATAATAACACCATAAGATTCCGAAGCTTCAATATTAAAAGATATGGGATTTTTAAGTAAGTTGAAACATTGAAATCAAACTATGCTATGAAAGAATATCTACAACAACAAAAGAAATTAATAAAGAAATTCATATTTTCGAACACAACAAATTTAGAACATTTATAGATAGACTAATTAATAATATTAATGACCTTTTTAATTCATTCAATTATAATGAGAGACGAAATGGTTCATATGCTGATAAGGATAATGACAGATATGGCTTTATGAAAACTTGATGATTAGTGTGATAGTCCAAGCTCTTATGACTGAAATTTTCATCATCTAACTGATTTTAGTGATTCAAAAAATGCTGATATTAATAAAAATGAAATAAATCAAAAATTCTAGTAACTTCTTTCTAATTTTTTCTTCCCAACTTCAACAATCGTGCTATATTAAATTGAGGAAATTTTTAACACAAAACCTTAATATTTTATACTCTATGTACCTCATTTTTGCAACCAAACTTTAAAAAGAGCTTCATAACAGTCACAGTTTCTAATCAGGAACATTGATCAAATACTTATAAACAAATTCGTGAATAAAGAACTAAATAACTAAACAAACAATATTATCAACCTCTACTAGAACCCCCAGAACTTTTTAACTCCACGAATATTTTCTTTTGCTAATTGCATGGTTGGCTTCTCAAAGATTTCATCTATTTCTTCCAAAGTTTTATTACGAGTTTCAGGCATAAAAAATAATTGATAGAAAAATCCAAGAAAAGCTATACCACCATAAAATCCAATGGTCAAACCAGTATAAGTCATTGCAACTTTCATTCTGTTGAAATTGTAAGTAACAACAAAAGCCCATAAATATAAACATGCAGAACAAATAGTCATACCTTGTGATCTAGTTCCAATATTGAAAGACTCAGAAGGAACCACCCAAGTCAAACACGCATAAGAACCAAAAAAACCCATGTATACTATTAGACCAGTTAAATAAACACCTTCCGCTGCCGCGAGATGGGTATCAAGCGGTATAAGATAACCAACACCAACTAATATTAATCCAACTAGGAAACCTATTAAGTTATAACTCCAAACTCTACGACCAAAACGATCCATGAATAACACGCCTGGAATTGTACCAAACATTAATGCAGCGCCACCAACTACTGACATAAAAACGGAATTTTTTGGAGAAAATCCAATCTGACCCATTAAATCACTAAGATAATACATAACAGCATTAATACCAGTTAATTGACCAAGTGAAATCATCATAACACCATAAATCCTATTAAAAAGTTAGTAAAAGAACTGCAAACCTATGAAATGTTTAGATACATACAATGCTCTTCTATTTCTTGGAACTGTAAATAATTCAGTCCAAGCTTTGGCTTTACTATGTGTCAGTCTAATTTCTTTTTCTTTTTCCGCTGCTTGAACTAACTGTATAAATTCAACTTTATATTCTCTTTGGTTAATATCCCTTAATCTTGAAAATACATTAAATGATTCTCCAATTTTTCCTTTTGCTGCTAAAAATCTTGGTGATTCCGGCAAGAAAAATAAACCAATTAATAAAATGGTGGACCATATAAGCGAGCTCCCAAGCATCAACCGCCATCCATGATCAACTCCATAGAGAATTAGTCCAGTAAAATATCCAATTAGTTCTCCTACGGAGATGAAGCATTGCATCATACTGACTATCCGCCCTCTCTTATCTGAGGGAACGGATTCTGCAATATAGACACCGACACCTCCACCTTCTTGACCAATACCAATACCGAGTAAAAATCGACCAGCATATAAAGCTCCAATATTAGGAGCTAAAGCACAGACTAAACCAGCAACAGTATAAATGAAACAAGAAATTAATAATAATTTCTTTCTACCAAATTTTGATAATGGTGTAATTGAAAGACTCCCAGCAACAGCTCCTAATGGAACAAGAGCACTTATTAATGAATTTTCTGAAGAGCTTGGAGCAAGATCATCTTTTATACCTAAGGCTGCTGAACTAATAATGGATTGATCGACTCCTGAAAGCATACCACCAGCAGCCGCAAATCCTCCCAATAACCAAACCATAACCATCTTATTTTCAAAATCCAATGGAAACTCCATATTCTTTAAATTTGTGAAGAATGAATGTTGTTGCTTTTCTTGAGCTCCAATTTCTGCAAATTTTTCAAATTCAGCATCAACATCAAAATTAGCACCTAATTCCATCGATGAATCTTCATCATGTTCGAACTGAACCTTTTCTTCTCTAACTACTTGAACCTTCTCGTTTGACTCAGTTGTAAACATTTTCGATATTGATGAGTTATACAAGTATTCATGATTAAGAGCGGGAATTCATAATCTATTTATATTCTAAAATTCCCCGTAGTCTTAGTCTGAAAATGGTGGGGATGAAATGCACCATTGATTAAATCATGGATTTTAACTAAATTCTGTTGGTACAGTGCAATGTGTAATGCAAGTAAGGTATAGTTTGATAGTTGATTGTCTGTTTATTGTTTATTTAGTGTTTGAATGTATATATATATTGAAATGATTTGACGAGTTGTTGTGGTCAGTGTATTCGAGTTAGTGTACGATGTTGATAAAGCCTATTGCATCGTCTCAGTAATATCAGTATGAGGAGGTTTTATGACTATTGACTGTATTAGACTGTATTATTGTGACTTTTCATTAGTGAGCTAATTCGAAAAAAAAAAAAAAAAAACATTAGCGTTAGCATTAGTACACTACCGATGTAAAAAGTGTTATTAAAGTTTTTAAGTTTGAACGTTTCAAGAAGTGTTTAAGGAATCCATTTGAAAAATATTGAGATCATGCAAACAACCTATATCAACACGCACATTAACAATCTTCAACCTCTACCTCAGTTATGAAAATTTCATTTCCACAATGTATTTTATTTCAAGTGCTCACTAACTCCAAATTGATTCCCCAAACTTTACGAACTAAATTTATTTTTTTTAATAATGGATTTCCATGTAAGATTAATTAATCGCAATAATTATTAAATATTTTATTGGTTTTCTTTTCTTATAAGTAGGCTTTAAAAATTAGGCTGCAAAACAACGTAGATCTCTTATAAGTTTAAATATTCCGGTTTTGTGTAAAACTTATGAAGTATTCTTTTTTTCTTTGTAATTTTGATTTTACACTTAATTAACATTGTCATGACTAAAGGTTATTTAGACCGAAAATAATTTTAGATCTGGTTCAGAATTAGCTCAAATAATCTAGTAAACCTCTTAAAAGTGGTGAATTATTTTTATGAGTAAGGCTGGATCCCCCAAATAAAAATATACGAGTTTAATTCAAGGTACATAACCTTATTAAATTCTTCCGAAATAAAAAGAACAATCAGAAGAAATTCAAAAAAAAATTCTTGCTTTGAATTTTGAGTAATGTTTCAAACAAATTAATTGGATAAAGATTTGTTGAGTTGTGGGGATAGCAATGTCTTTAGTCATAACGATGTTCCAAATGAAGATTATATAGTTGGAGTATAATTATATTCGTTACACAAGGCAATTTATTCCCTATATAGACTATATGCTTGGTTTTTTGAATATATACGAAGTAAAGTTACAAATTTGATTTATACTTTTATGACAGATTTGGTTAAGTAGCCAAGGCGTCAGTAATTTATAAATTTTCCGCAACATTTCAGATATTATTAAGTTTAATAGATGTTGAATCTCCAAACGTATTAAATCTTTTTATAAATTCTTCATTTAAATGAGCTTTTAATTTAACCATCGAATTACCAAACGTTTTATCACAACTTGAACACTTAAATGGTGTTGATTTAATCATATCTTCCAATGCAGGTTTAGATCTTATGTGTCTTATGTATTCAGGCGAATCTGATTCCGAGGAGGAAATATCCGAAGTTGAATCATAATCTTCATTTTTATTAATCAATTTGTTATACTTTTCATTATATAAAGGATTTAATTGATCAAATGGTACAAAAAATTTTGTTGTAAATGAATTATAATGTTTCTTATTTTTCATTCGTGGGGAGTTGAAATCTTGAGTCATGACATGAATATGAAAGTTATCTAGTGATGGAATTGAATGAACTCCAGCTTGTATAAAATTATTTCGTAATTCTTGTATTGTTGGGTTGTCTGATATGTTTAATTTTACTTTGAAATCTTCAATAATAATATCCTTAGCTCTTTCAACATATTCATCAATCATATCATATAATTCTTCACCAGTGAAATCAGTATAATATGAATTAAATACATCCAATGGATGTCTTTTTGTAACTTCTTTATGGCGTGGAATGACTAACAAATGTCGAATTGATTTGGGAAACATATCTTTGATTATCACTACATTATCATCATGGAATAAAACTGAGTCATGTTCTTCTGGATGATTGATTATAGGTTGAAACGCATCTTTAAAGCTCATTTACACTTGTAAAGTTGTTAACGAATTTATTTTTTTTCCTTGAAGATTATTTATTAAAAGTACATATTATACAATTTTCTAACTCAAACTTTTCTCTTTTTTGGCTTAATATCTTTGGTTTCAACTTGTGTGCTTGTAGCCTTTGGTGTTTCTTGATCTCTTTCTAATTCCTCATTATCTTTCAATTTAATTTGTTTTATTTCGTTGATAAACCATACGACTGTTCCATAAAGTAGAACTGCGATAATGAATAAATTAAAAAAATGTATTGATTTTGTTAAAAAGAAAAACACAATTAATGATATAATTAATAATATGAATGATGCATGAGTAGCTGTTATTAAAGCTGGAGTAGTACCTGGAGTGAAAATCGACTCCCATAATTCAACAATAAACATAACTTGAACTCAGAAAGGTAGTTATAAGATCCTGTAAATTCTGTAAAATCATTTTAAAATAATAAATTTTGCGCGTTTGTATTGTTTTACGCTAATTACACAAACTCAACTTACTTAATCTTTTTTTTTAGGCTAAAAATATATATATATATTACTGTCTATAGATATCTAAAATGATATATAACACACAACATTACACCACACTAAAATTTCATTAATTCAATTCATTTTAATTCAACCAATATAAATTCTTTTAAAATTATATATCAATTGCTTTATTACTTCATACATATAAAAGTTTTATCAAGATTTACTTTATTTTTTATTTCAATCAACCATAAATTATTATTTATATTTATTTATTCATTAATACATTCAAATGCTTAGATTCAATAAAAAAAACAAATATAGGATCAGTAAGCTTCTTGCTCGACATGATATTGAAAATCAGAGAAGAGAATCAATTACAAATAATGTAACAAATCATCTTAATCAAATTCAAAATTCTAACGATGATATTAATGTAACACAACAACAAATAAATTATCAATATCAACAACTTCAACTACATCAACAACAATATCAACAACAAATTGATCATCAACATCAATTACTTCAACAACATCAACAACATCAACATCAATTTTTACAACCCATTATTAATCAAAGAAATACATCTTCTTATAATCCTACTTTTAATAATTTCTTAATTTCCTCCGAAAATTTGAATTTACCGAAAATTGGCAAAAGCATAAAAATTTGGGATGACAATAGTGAAAATATTCCCATAGATGAAGATGGAGAAAAAGATGAAGAAGAAGGAGTAGATAAGGAAGAAGAAGAAGAAGAAGGAAATGAAGTAGAAGAAGAAGAAAATGAAGTAGAAGAAGAAGATGAAGAGGAAGAAATTATTAATAATTCATCAATGGATGTGGACAGCAATGAGGAAAATGATGAAACTCCAGGGCCTATTGAACATCCAAATGAAATAATAGAAAAAATTATTAGAAAATTAAATGTGGATGCTGACATGGAACAAAAATTAAAACATGATAAAGGAAGAAAAATATTATTTCGTGCAAATGGAATTGGAAATGATGTTTTAGTGGACTTGTGGGAAAATCATAGAGTTAAAGGGGAAGACAGACGCCACTTTTGTGAGCGTTTTGCCAATAACAGTATATTTAAAAATTCCTCAGCTGATATTTTAACAAACAAATTGAATTCTTTGAGCAGAGGTGGTAAAATTTCATTAATGGAACCAGGCAAATTAGACGCTTCTCAAATCTTTGGAATCACAAGCTTAAACGATATTACAAAATCAATTATCAAAGATTTTGATGGAGAAAAATTTGCTCCATTCAAAAATATTTTTTCGGATATCGAAACGGATGTGGTATCCAGATTATTTAACCCAGACAATTATCAAGTTAAATCCTTTCTGGAGGAGTTTGAAAATATTGGGTTTTTTAAATTTCGAAATAAATCTTCACTTCAAGCTTTAATTCAGTTGGTTAAGAAAAAACAACATGAAGCTAATGCTGCTGGTGCTACAGAAGTAATCAATTTTGAAAGATCTAGTCCTAAATATGATGATTTGATTATAAGAGATGAAATTTTAGAAAAACTAAATATCAATATAGCCAACATTACCCCATCAAAAGCAGGATCAAAATATGAAGAATGGGAATTAAAAATTATTAATCATGTGTTTCTCAAAGAGAAGTCAAAAGAGTACCAACACTCATCTACTGCTATATGCAAAGCTTTGAGCTTAGAAGGAATTTTTAAACATAGAACTGCTAAATCAATAGAGAAACACAAACGTAATGCGTCACAACCGAATAAAGTAAAAACATACGAATGGAAAGAATTATTGGATAATGAAACAATTAAAAAAGAAACTGGTTTAGATTTATTACAAATAAAAGCTTCGCCTAGAGGATCAAAATTTACAAATGAGGAGGTGAAAATTGGTAAGTATATAATAGAAAACTTCAAATCTTTAAAAACAAATGAAATTGGAAAAATTATTGCAGGTAATTCAATTTTCAAGAATAGAACTGTTATATCATCAGTTTCTTTACTTCATATTAGTCAACCGATTAGTCATTTAAGTTCTGAGTCTAATTCTAATGATACCCAAGCTATGACTGAAATGAAAACGGCTATGCGTGATTTAGGAATAAGCAAAATCATAATTCCAAAAGCTGGTTCTCCTTATTCTGATAATGAAGAATTAATTTTGAAGAAGCTTTTTGAAAATTCTATTAAAAGTACTTCAATTATTAGTGAATTTGTTAATAAATTTAGTAATGTCGGGGTTTGGGAAAATAGATCAGAAAGAGCATTAACTGACAAAATACACACCTTAAGAGCAAAAAACGAGTTGAAACTTCCAGATGATATTAAAGTTACAGATTATTTCAATGTCACCGACATAAATTCAATCTCAATGGAAGACGTTCTTCAATACCAATTTGAAAAATTTGCAAGACCAACAGGAGATTATAAAAAAGCTGAAATAGAATTAATAATTTATTTATGGGATTTGTTTCTTGCTGATCCAGAAGAGTTTTCATCTAAGAGTATTGTAAAAAAAGATTTTGCTGACTTACTCAATTCAAACGGATTTTTTAGAGATAGAACAGGATTATATACGAAAATCTTGACTCTTGGTTTGAATGACCCAATATTGAGAACAAATCAAGAATTTAATTTGGATCAAACAATGTTAATGAACTTAATTAATGAAAAAGTTGATTTGAACAACTTTCTGTATAAGCCTGGTAATTCAGATTTTCTGTTTAAACAACAATTTGTGTTGGAGTTGGTCCTTTCGTTTGCCACTAATGATATAACATCAAAAACTATAGCTAATTTCATTTGTTCCAGCGAATTAAAAAACAAAATTTTTAAAAATAGACGAGTTGGCACTATAAGTCAAAACATTCAAAGAATTAGAGAACATAATTTAAATGAAATTTTCAATGTTGAACAAATTGAAAATATTTCAATTCAAATGGTCAATAACTTGAATTCAACTCAATATAAACCTAGAGGACTATCAAGTAATTATAGTTACAATGAAATGAAATTGTTCATTTCATTATATAATCATAAAGATGAATCAATGTCCATTAACACATTTTTAAATGCCTTAGCTGGAAAAGGCTTTTTTAAAAATAGAGATTATAATTCATTAAGAAATTTAATGAGAAAGCTAATTAAAGATAAAGATATTGAAGTCGTTATTGATTTTTGAATGGTTGTCGGTGTTGTCCTCATCTTTTCTTATGTTTTTCGGTTTTTTGGTTTTTTGGTTTTTTCGTTGTCGTTGTTTTTGTTCTTAAATAAGTCATGAGTGGTTGTTATTGTCATCATTTTTGGATTATTTGTTGTTGTTGCTTACTTTCTTCTTTTTTTTTTTTTTCATTTGTTCTTGTTGTTTTAATGGTAATTTATATAATTTATATAATTTATATAATGTGCTATAATTGAATAAACTTGAATAAATATTATTCATATCCTGAAGACATTATCATAGTGTGCCATATGATCATTAGTATCAACTTTTTTTTAATACCGTAATTCTATTATGCTATAATTCTTTCTCATTATAACATTTCATTTAACTCACAGTCAACTGCTTTTGTTTTTGTAGTGGTAAAAGTACACTTGTCGTGTAAATATTGCGTCCGCTAGAAATTTCCTCGCACAGAAACAATTGAACTATATCGAAGTAAATATATTTAGTATATTTATATAGTGAATTGTATAGATGACTTAATAAATAGGTTATAAAGAAAAAAAAAAAAAAAAAAATTGAAATTTCTATATTTTTATTCTATTATTACAATGAAAATTTCACTTTATTGTTATTAAATTTTCACCATCAAAAAAATTTGTCTAAGGCTTAAAGATTATCTTAATTATGGACGAATTTCCAATATTTTTTTACCTTTTTATATTTCATTGATTAAATTTTCACCAAGATATTCTCTCTACAAAAAATAAACATTTATTTACCAAGTTGTTTTATATCATTTCAGATAATAGAAATTAGTTTTCAGAGATAGTCACCTTCAAACTACAGATTTTTTGTTTTAGTTTTCACGACAGATAACTCTGTCAAAAATTCACTACATGCAGACATTAGCTGATTAAGTTCAGTATTTGAAATTGGTGATGACATTATTGATTTTAACTTGATTTAATGATTAATAAGTTATTCTTAAATGAAAAATAGTGATGTTAAGTGATGTTATTTCTTTAATTAATAACTTTAATAAAGATTTAAAATATTAATTATTCAGTTTATAACACAAATAATTTATTTTGTGTTACTACCAAATAATTTAATAGATTTATAGATTTAAAATGATATATAACAACAAAAAACCAAAAACCAAAAAAACAAAACAACATTCAACATTATATTACACCAAAGTTTTTACAATTTAATTCAGTTTAATTCAATTCAAGCCATAAAAAATTCTTTCAAAATTACAAATCAATTGCTTCATTATCTTAATATATAAAAGTTTCATCAAGATTTACTTTCAATCAATCATAAATTATTATTTACATTTATTTATTCATTAATAATTTCAAATGCTTAATTCCCATAAAAAACACAAATATAGAATCAATAAACTTCTTGCTCGGCAAGGGTTTGAAAAATATAGAACTGAATCAATTACAAATTCTGTCACGAGTCATCTTAATAAAATTCAAACTTCATCAATGGTAACTAATGATGATTTTAATTTAGAACAACAACAAATCAATTATCAACATGATCTACTTCAACAATATCAACAACAACATCAACAACAGCAACAACAACAATATCAAGTTTTACAACCCATTATCAATCAATCAAATACATTATCTTATAACCCTACTTTCAATAATTCTTTAATTTCAACTACCAATAATTTAAATATACCAAGAATTGGTGAAAATATTAATGTATGGAATGACAATAGTGATGATATTTCCATAGATGAAGATGAAGAAGAAGATGAAAATAACGAAGAAGATGATTCTTATTCTTATGAAGATGATGATATTGAAGAAGAAGAAGAAGAATATATCAATAATTCATCAACGGGTCTGAACAGAAATGAGGAAAATGATGAAGTTCCAAAATCTATTGAACATCCATCTGAAATTATCAAAAAAGTAGTACAAAAATTAAATTTTAATGATGATGAAGAACAAGACACAACTGAAAATAATTTATCCGGTACTTATGAAAATAAAAATGAAGTTTTAATTGAATTATGGAAAAACCATAGAGTAATAGGTGAAGACAGGGGTCATTTCTGTGAACGCTTTGCCAATAAGAGTATATTTGTAAATTATTCATCTCAAAGTTTGTCAAGCAAATTAAATAAATTGGTTAAAAGAGGTAAAATTTCTCCGAATGATCCAGCAACAATAGAAGCTCACAAAATTTTTGGTGTTACATCCATTTCAAATATTACAGCATCTATGATAAAAGATTATAATGGAGAAAATTTCGCTCCATTCAAAACTGTTATATCGGATATCGAAACGGATGTGGTTGATGCTTTATTCAAACTCAAAGCTTATAAAACTTCCAAATTTTTCCTGGAAGAATTTGGAGATAAAGGTTTTTTTAAAAACAGATCAACCAAATCAATAAAAAATATAATTTGCATGGCAAAAAATAAATATGAAGCCAGTACTGCTGGTACTGTAGATGAAAATACATACCAAGGATTTAATCCAATGAAGAATGTTAAACCATTAGAATACAATGATTTAGTTATCAAAGAAGAAATTCAAGAGAAATTAAATATTGATTTAACAAAAATTGTCCCATCAAAAAAAAGTTCCAAATACAAAGACTGGGAAATCAAAATTATTAATCATGTGTTTTCTAAAGTCAATTCGAGCGAAAACTTTTATACATCAAAAGATATTTGTAAAGCTATAAGCTCAAAAGGGGTATTTGAAAATCGCAATCTCGAATCAATGTATGATAAATTCCATTCAGGTGCATTACAACCAAATGAAGTAAAAACATACGAATGGAAAGAAATTATGGATGTGGAAACAATTAAAAAAGAAATTGGTATTGATTTAACAAAAATAAAAGGTTCGTCTAATGGATCAAAATTAACAAAGAAAGAAATAAAAATTGCAAGATATATTATACAAAAATTCAATTCTTTAACAATCAACCAAGTTACACAAATTATTGCTGGCACCTCCATATTTAAAAATAGAACTGCTAAGTCATTGCAATCACGTTTTTATGAAATTGCTAAACAACTGATTAGTTATTTCAGTTCTGAAATTAATAGATCAAATGATTCTCAACCTATAATGGATATCAAAATCGCAATGAATGATTTAAGAATAACTGAAGTTGCAATTTCAAAGTCTAATGCTCCTTATTCTGATAAGGAAGAATTAATTTTGCAACAACTTTTTAAAAATTCCACAAAAGGGACCACAATTCGTGATTTTATTAATAAATTTGGTAACGTAGGTTTATTTGAAAATAGATCAAAAAGATCATTATCTAGTACATTACACAAATTAAAAGCAAGAAACAAAATAGAAGTTTTAGATGAAATAAAACTTATAGATTATTTTAACGTTGACGATATAAATTCAATTGCTATGAAGGATGTACTTGAATATCAATTTAAAAATTTTGCCCAACCAACTGGTGAGTATAAAAAAGCCGAAATTGAACTAATAAATCATTTGTGGAATTTGTTCCTTGCTGATTCAGAAGAGCCATCATCTAAGAGTATTGTAAAAACAGAATTCGCGGACTTGCTCACTTCAAACGGATTCTTTAAGAATCGAAATGGGCTTTACACAAAAATCTTATCATTAAATTTAATTGAATCACCACTAAATCAAGAGTTCAAATTAGATGAAACAATTTTAATGAATGCTGTTAAAGAAAAAATCGATTTAAACAACTTCGTGTGTCAACCTACGAAATCAGATTTTCTGTTTAAAGAACAAGTTATTTTGGATTTGGTCTTCTCGTTTGCCAGTAATGATATAACATCAATTACTTTGGCCAATTTGATTTGTTCCAGCGAATTAAAAGACAAATTCTTCAAAAATAGACCAACTGAATCCTTATGTCAAAAAATTCAAAGAATGAGAGAACATAATTTAAATGATATTTTCAATGTTGAACAAATTGAAAATATTTCAATTCCAATGGTCAACAACTTAAATTCAAGTCAATATAAACCTAGAGCACTTTCAAGTAATTATAGTTACAATGAAATGAAATTGTTCATTTCATTATATGATCATAAAGATGAATCAATGTCAACTTATGACTTCTTAAATGCCTTATCTGGAAAAGGCTTTTACAGAAATAGAGATTCTGATTCATTGAAAAACTTAATGAGAAAGCTTATGAAAGATAAAGATATAAAAGTAATTATTGATTTTTGAATGGTTGCTGTTATTGTTCTCATCTTTTATTTCGGTTTTTTTATGAATTTTTTTTGGTTTTTTTGTTGTCGTTGTCGTTGTCATTTTTGGTTTGTTTTTGTCCTTGAATAAGTGAGTGGTTGCTATTCTCATCTTTTTTGATTTAATTGTTTTTGCTTACTTAATTGTTTTTGCTTCCTTTCTTCTTCTTTTTTTTTTTTTTTCATTTGTTCGTGTTGTCTTCATGATTATATAATTTGTTCTGATTGAATAGAAATGAATAAAATTGAATAAATAACAAAAATTATATCGTGAATATGTTATTATAATGTCATATGATCATCTTTATTGGTACTGAAGTTTTTTTATAATACCAACTTTTTTTTGTTTAATATTCTGAACCTATTATACTTTAAACTTTTTACATTATAACGTGTCGTTCAGGTCATAGTCAATTCATAACATGGTACTTGAGTCAACGAACTGTTGTAGCACTGATTATATATCTTCAATGTAATGATGAAAAATAAAATCACAAAACATTGTTAGAAAGATCCTTTTAATCTAAATGTCAAACCTAGATCTTGAGTATTAATAGTAGTATTAATAAACCCATCTTTGCAAATGAAATAATACTTGAGAATGCTCTTTGTGAAGGCCTATCTATCAGATTATTTGTTCTAATTTATAAAGTTCGGATCAAGTACTTTCTTAATAGTATAATGTAAAGATCATTAAAATACATTCTGATTTTTAAAATAATATGCTTTATAAATTCTATAACGTTTCTTATAGTTCACTTGGTGATTATACTTTCGTTTGTTTCCCTTTCTTTTTTTTCAATATCATTAGTAGCAGCATAATTTATTCCTTCAACTAAAGTGAATTATCTTTTCATCAAATTATCGATGAGTGGATTAAACGGTTTTGGTACTTTTTTTGATGATTTGAACTATTAAATGCATTTACCATGATTAAAGTTATATTGCTAATGTTGCAAGTATAACTCATTTTTATTCTATAGTTTAGGTTCCATTCATCATTTGAATGTGAATATTTCAAATAAAATTTTCTAATGATCGTAAAAATTTACTTCTTAATTTATTTTCACCATTTGGATGTTCAAATTCTTCTTCTTTGGGGTGAGTGTCTCTGCGATATGTATTGGTATTAGAACATCGCCACGTATTAACATTCTCATCTTCCTTTTGCTCTTCATTATCTCCATTCAATACATCATCGTATCAATATTCAAGATCACTATCTAATAATCCAAATTCATAATCAGCAGTTTCAAATTCTCCATCTTCTTCTTCATCTTTGTCATCATCATCATCACCAATACCCTGATCAATTTCTTTTTCTTTCAATTCGTATTCTGTTTACACAACTACTTTTTTAAGAACTTTGTTTGAATCTTCATAAACTTTATTTTGTTTATTAAAGACAACATTCAAATTCGCGAATCTTTTTACTTAGGTCATCCTCATTATTTAAATCATATTCGAAATCACTCGATTATTCTGATTTATTGTGGTTGTAATTGGATCATTAATTCAATTTGAATATTCATTTTAAATCATTCAAGCCATATTTTTAATTTCGTCCGTGACAATTGTTTGAAGTATCAAATTGACATCTCTCATAAATTTTTCAAATGTTGTCTTCCTAATTCTTGTCGAGTCTTTTTAACCTTTGGATCTATTTTCTTGACAAAACTTGCAAATTTTCAAACAAATTCATTACACTCCAGTTAACCGTGCCTGAACTTTTTTGTTTTCATTTTTTATTAATTTTCTTGTTCTTCTATCTTGAGTTGTTCAGTACCTGTATTTATATTTCCATTCCAATAACTTTGTAACTATTGTTGTAAGAAATGTCCAGATTTTCGATAAAGATTTGCAATCGAAAAATTTAAGTGTCCATCATCAAGTAAAGGACCTTATTAAAAAAATCTAATCGATTAAATAAACTCTTTTCCTCTCATTTTTTGAATGAAAAATTTTTTTTTCAAGTTCGGTATTTATCATGTTGAATGTCTTCATTCGCTCATCTTTCAATTTAACTAAGTACTAAATAATTATGATTTTGAAATAAATTTGAACTGAATCATTTTGTAATCTCTTCAGTTAATTTACTTGATGTAATTAATGGACCATTAGTAAAATCATCAATATTATCTCTTGATACATGTTGTTTTTGAGTATTATACCATGATCTTTCGTTTGGATCCATTATTTTTTTCAAAAAGCGGATCTAAGTAATGGAAATGCATCTTCTGCAACAATGAATCCTTATTCAGGATATGATAATGGTCCTTTGTTTTTAAATGAATTATTTCAACTCGTGATCAATTGAATGAATTGAATTATCTAACATTTTATCAGCAAATGATTCTAAAAGTAAGACGATGGTGTAATGAGACAGAAGAAATAATTTATAAATTATTGGCGATAATTTAATTCGACCCTTTGTACAGCAAATAATGGTTCTCTTGTGTGCTGCGGTACGGATGTAAACTGGAAATGTTATGGAGGTACGGATGTTTTTCTTAGTATATAAATATGATACAAAATCTTGCAATATACGATATACGGTCTTCGTTTGTTAATTGTATAAGTAGATAAACTACACGAATTATCTCATGATCTAAAACTTTGATGATTATATATTACTCAACTCTAACACTTTTCGCTCCTCTCTATATACCACTTTATTCCTATTTATTTTTTTTTTCCTTTTGTTTCGCAGCATCCGTATTTTGTACGACACAAAATTTTAATTTTAATGTAAATATTTTGTTCTTTTTTTTTTCCAAAACTAATTATTTATTAAATCAGTAGTCTAGCTTGCTAAACAGTCAAAACTTTTCACTCGTTCCTTTTCTAAGTACTATAATTTAGAAGATAATCGATTAAAGTTTAGCTCCATTAAAGCAAATATGATTTAATTTTGGGTTTATACCTGTTTGAGTTGATTATTTTGAGAAGTTGAGAAATGTTAAATACAATTCTAATACTGAAAGTTTCAAGATACTATAAACATTACACAAAATAGAATTTCAAAATTATATTTTGCAGCAAAATTAATAGATTGTTTTTATACATATTTTTTATTTTTTTTGAAGATACGATGAATTAGGTTTCAAAATTGTTCTGTAAAATTAAACAAGGCAAGTTTACCTCTCTCCTAGAGCACTACAATTGATTTAATTGTACTTGTCATACAGAATACTAGTTTTGATATTGACAATCTCAAACGTGATATTACAATTTTTCAAGATTATTGCATATGTCAAAAAAAAAAAAAAAAAAAAAAAAAAAAAAAAAAAAAAAATACAGAGATTAATTGAAGCCTAGTAAATTAATTTTGATATCTAAACAGTTTAAAGAATTGCGAATATACATAATTGTGAAGAATAAGCATTTTATTTGATATATAGTATTTATTGTTATAGAATTTATTTATTGGAATGAGATGTATTGGTTTTAACTTTTTTCTGCAGTAAAGTTTTACGATCATCATCGTTAACGAATTTTCTCTTCTTATTTAATGAATCATGATCTTGAAATATTATTCTTTTGATTGGTGGAAATAATGATCCTAATCTTGTTTTACTTGCTTCTGGAATGTTTAATTCCAAAAAAATGTTCTTAGCATATAATTCATCAAAGTTTTCGTTCAAAATAAGTTTCATTAATTGAAGCAGCAATGTAGCATGTGAATCAATTGGGGTTGCCTTGGGAATATTCTCATCGAAAGAAGAATATAAATCCATTGCTGATCTCCTAATATATGTTGGTGCAATTGGATCGTCAGCTAAATTTTTTAAACCAGTTCTATCTTTTTTTTCCACATGATATCTAGTACATTCTGGGTCTATAATCTTTATAAACTTGATTCTTTCACATTTTTGTTGGTATTGATTTCCAATGAGTAACCCATGAAGATCATAGTCGAATAAACCAATGGTTTTTAAATTATTTTTATACCATTCTGTTAATTTTTTCACAAAATTTTTTGTTGGTATTGATGGTTGGCCTTGACCACTTAAAATTAAAACCTTTCTCTTGAATTTGTCACCTAACTTTTTCAACCAATCACAAATTTGGTAAAAAACAGTATCTTTTTCCAAAACGATCAATAATACTTCTTGATTGTGGTCCTGATTTTTAAATATATCTAAATGACGATGATGCAATTCTTCAAATGTATCCATTGGAAAAATATTGGTATAATAATGAGCTTTATAGATGAATCTAATTCCGATTTCTGTTGGATCTATTTCAAGTAGATTAAAAATTTCAAAACATTTTTCATAACATTCTGATGCATCATTCCAAAAAGATTTCCCTTGATAGTATAAATTTCTACCAACAACATCCCTAGACTCCCCCATCTGTTTACAGATGGAGTAAGCTGCCACAATATACTTCTCTTTAACTTCGTCGTATTGAAGTTCATGATTAACACTTAAATGAAAGTATGGAAATAGCTTAGCAAATTTTATATTTAAAACCAATGATTCAATTTTATTAACTGAACTAAGATCCTTGTATTTCTCCGAATCAATAAAAACAGTTGGAACGTCTTCATCATCTTGATATAATTTATCAAGAGCATTTTTAGTGGACATTGAACTTTGCTATTGAATATGTTAGATTCATTAGCTCAGTCGTTATTGGGATTTCATCTTTATTTATAAATTTGATTTGTTTCATATTTGTTTGACGATTTGATCTGTATTTTTCTTTAATATGAGGTGTTTCGAAATATTAATGTGAAGTGTTTCAGAATATTAATGTGAAGTGTTTCAGAATTCATATTCGTATTAAAATAAAAATCAAAATATTAACCTAAATTTATGACGACTTTGAACAAATATGAAACGACACAAGAAATTATCTCGAACGATTTAAGACGAGAAAAAATTTGGTTTATGATCAAATTGAAGAGATGATCACCAAAGCTATAATGGTAAGTAGTCGGCAAATATAAATCTCATATATTGCGACAAATTTATTCAATTTCTACTAAATGTCGTCATAAAGAGAAAATAAAAAATATATTCTGGGGTAAATTTCTGATTTGACTGAAAGAGAAAAGTTTCATGAGACGAAAATTAAAAAAAGAAAATTAGGTCAATTAACTAAAAACTGCCTCAATTTATAAACGAAAAACAAAACTCAAATTGCATAATGCTTGAGAATCTATTTAACGTAACGTCAAAGAGTTGAGTGATAGCTACCATGTTTCAGTTTTTATTAGCTACCACAGAATTCGTAATTATAAAAGAAATGTAGATCAATTACATTGTACCGTTTTATAGAAAATGAATGGTCTCCCCCCTTAATTCATTCACTGGTGTATGTAGTAACTCGGGCGTACTGTACATTTAAAGTTATTTGGTTCGAAATACTTCAAGAAATTAACAAGTTGAAAAATATTTAGTAAATAATTTCAATCTCAACTTAATATTTTAATTATAAGCCGCACAAATCTACTTCTTAGCTCATCATAACTTTGAAATCAAATGATCTATCGAATATTGAATAATCTATACCTTTCATCAATAAAAGAAATCAATGATCAGGTAGACTTAAAGTCGGAGTATGGAATAACACATATACTATCAGTTCTTCCGGGTAAAGTCCAAGAGACATCTTATTTTTCAAGCTATGAATGGAAACAAATAGAGGTGACAGACGAAGTAACAACTAATATGATTCCTTATTTTAATGAATGTTTTGAATTTATAGAGTTAGCAAAAGGAGGAAAAATACTAATACATTGCTCTCAAGGAGTGTCGAGATCGGTGACAGTCATAGCAGCATATTTAATGAAGAAGCATCACTTAAAACTTCAAGAGGCACTTTATGCTGTACGAAGAAAATTCCCAGAAGCAGAACCAAATCCATCATTTCTAAAACAATTGAAATTATATGAAGATATGAATTATGTTGAGAACAAACAGAATCCCGCGTACAAAGCATATATCACAGAATTATCGTTAAAACTAGATCCACTGGGTCAAAATTTAAGAGAAATAACAATTAATGATGGACTAGTGAATTCAGAAGTAGCAAATTCAAAGCCAAAGTTATATGAGTTACGATGCAAAAGATGTCGTAAAGCTTTAGCATATAACAACAATATTGAAGAGCATGAAATACCTGATTCTAATTCAAGGCAGTCACAATTCATCAAAACAGCTCCCAATTCAAGAAGAATCATATCTACTCAACAAGCTAGTAATTCATGTTCTCATTATTTTTTCGAAAAACCCGTGGAATGGATGAGAGATGAATTAGAAAAATCTGAATTGGAAGGTAAATTCAATTGTCCTAAATGTAGTACGAAAATTGGAGGCTATAGTTGGAAAGGGTCGAGATGTTCTTGTGGAAAATGGATGGTACCGGCTATACATTTACAAGATGCCAAAGTAGATATAATAAAAAATAAATATATACATTAATCAACAAGCATATCTTGTTCCGAATAATCATTTTCATCAACATAGCGCTCTTCAACTGTTCGTAATGAAGTTGCCGTTGTTGGATTCGTTGTGGCTGTTCTTTGGGTAATTAAACCAGTTGTAGCTCCACTATTCATCAAAATATTTGTATTTGTTTCGGAATTTAAACTATGATCATCTTGATACTCTACATCAGCTGCCATAAATCCTTCATCAACATTTTGAATGTGTAAATTTTGTCTTGCTTGAAAACTAGGTTCGTCAGAAATGGAATTCTCATCTTCTTCAAAATCTTCCGAATTTAATGTTTCATCAGCATTTAAAATTTGGGCATCCAAATCTTGTTGTAATGGTAAAGTTTCGGCTTCTTCAATACGTGAATTTTCAGCAGCTTCCAGTATGTTATTGTATGATTCATCATTCACTATGTTTGAATTTTGTTCTTTCAAATAATCAATTTCTGCCATTGTCTTTGTAATACCAATCGGTCTAATTATTGAGTATCCAGTAAGTCTGATATTGTCAAGTTGTTGTTGTTTGACCTTCAATAATAATGATAAATCGTTTGAATTATTTACCTCTGATAGGTTTGGACCTGGAAAGTCAGCAGTAAATGAAGACAATGCTGGTGCAATCTGGGTCGAATCATTTGGCAAGTTGTGTTTAGACCAGAGGTGATGGAGACCCTTTGGAAAAGGATCAGACGATGAATACATTCTGATTACTCATTATATGGTGATTTGTAGACATACTATAAAGTAATATACACAAATAATTTTTTTTTTTTTTTTTTGTTTGTTATTCTTCGGTATCAGTTAAAACGAATTCATCAAGCACATTTTGATGAGAATTTTCATACAGAATCTTTATGGATGGGTTTATAGGCCAAATGAATTCGTTTGTTCCATTCAATGTTGTAATGCATCCATAACATAAATCAATATTGCTTCCGTTCTGCAGAATATCGTGAGCACTGCTTGATTTATACATCTTATAGTATTCTTGTTCTTCTTCAGTTGTAATTGGGGCTGGATCATTAACAGTTATGCTTCTCAACCATGTTTGAGGATCTTGAAATATTTCAACACCACATATTTTACAGACTGTCGTTGTTTCAGTATTTGATTGTGGTGATGTTAATTTCTGACCTATTTTCATAACCGTTGAAGCAGTTGAAGCGTAACCTGTCTCATTTAAATTTGTGAAATAATTAGCTACTAAATCTTTAATCGTCAAGTTTTTTGAAATTTTCGATTTTAAAATTGTTGAATCTACAATATACTCTTGCAAATGAGATAATTTTGAATATTCAATAATTTCATCATGTAAAACATCTCTTAATGGGTAAATGATAGTTATGGGTTTACCATCTATGTTTTCAGTCCTATCAGATATAGATTTATGTATCATTGAGCCTCTACCTTTCACAGTCAAGGCTAATATCTCGTTGGCGATTCTTGTCATGGAATGAGCATAAATTATAGTATTGCAGTTTTCTTTGTTGGCCGCTTTTAACAATAACTTATGCAAAATAATTGAAAGTAAGTCTTCTGCTGATGATTTGTTTGGGCATTTGTTGAGCAAATCAATTATAGTAGTTTTGGTTTTAATTTGTTTTGCAAAGGATTTAAATTCATTATCCAACGATATAGCGTATAACGTATTCTCATCCAAATAATCATTTATAGATATTATTTTAAAATTCATCGGTATTGAATATCGCTTCCATAATTGTGGTAAGATGGAATCCAATTTAGCAGATAGTGATTTATATTGATACTCATTCAAATTGATGACCACAAGGTCAAAACCTTTTAAACCTTTATGTGCCTCGGATTGTTCCGCGAGTAAGTTTGCAATAATATCTAGCAATACTAACGATGAAATGCCACCTGAATATGCCAATAACACTTTCTCATTTTTATTTCTTTTGTAATTTACTTTATATCTCTCATCTGACATTTGTTTTCTTTGCTTACCTCTTACGAGTCTTAAGAAGCATTCCCTGCAGTGTAGTTCGTTCCTTGCTTTAAGTATTGCTTGTTCATTTTTACACTTTTGACAAACTTCGTCACTATTAATGTATACCACAGCCTTCATTTTGAGTTGAATGTATGTTAATGATTAATGATATTGAATGGTTAAAATTGAAATCACATCTTAAGCCGCAGATTACAATAAAATTTTAAATTTTTAGTTAAGAAGACAATCTACCGCATCATAATCCACAACCAAAACTTTTCTTTGAAGAAGAAGATAGATCAATGATATAATATTTATTATTAGTACTACACAAAAGGAGTCTAAAGCAATTTTGCTTCAGATTCGATCAAACCAAGTAGAAATTCAATTTCAAGTCTTTTTCTACCTTCTATGACCCAATCATTAGCCAATCTTCTACTCCATCCTTTCAAGTTTGTAGCTTCTTCCACGGCAACATCTAACTGACCCCTGGCTAAACTGTATTCAACTCGTCCAATAACAGATTCAATATCCTTACCATCTTCTTTAACACCTTTAACCGGTACTAAAAGCTTTGAAAATATAAGTGATGACAAATGACCCAATAACCCAGCATTAGGTGGTAACAATGAGCTTGATCTTAATTCTGGTGCTAATTGTTCCCAACGAGTTAATAATTGTGAATTACTTAAAATCGAGTGAGTGGATTCATTTGAAATCAAAGGAATCAAATCTTTTAAAGCTAAATTTAAAACTTCATCATCAGTTGAAATTTGACCCAAAATATCAACATAAGGACCTATGCTTTTTGGCGTTGAATTTTCAGGTTGGGAGAACAATAATAATGATTTCAATTTATTGATTGACTGCTGTATCAATGTTTTCTTATGAGTATTAACGATTTGTTTTTCGAAACTTTCTGCAAATTTTTCCAAATCATTGATTTTATCATTAAGTTTATCCAAATTTGCCAATCTACCTTCTCTTTCTTCGTTAAGTTTTTCTGTTACTAATTTTTCAAAATTTTTAGTTTGTTCAATTCTAACCATCGAAACTGCATTAGTTGCAGCTTGACTAATGGCTTGTCTTGCAGCTTTCACTTCTTGTTCTAATCTTTTGTTTAATTTTTTCTCTAATTGTGCTTTCTCTTGATTGAATTGATAAATCAAGTTTTCAGTCAACTCTAACTCCTTTTTGGTAAAAGAACTGACTAACTCAGTTTGTGACACTTTCAATTTATTCTGTAACTCGTTGTCGAAATTTGTTGTTAAATTAGTTAATTTGGATGCCAATTGATTCACACTAGTGTCGATAGCTTTAATCAAATTTGAATTGGAACCTTCTAAAGTATTTGCATCAATTGATTGTACAAAATTATTAAAAGATGAAATAATTTGTTTTACTGAAGAATCAACAGAATTAGCAACTTCAGCATCAAGTTCTATTAATGGTAAACGAAGAACATCTCTAGTTAAACTCTCGACTTCAACTGGCTTTTGCAATTGTTCTACAGGTGTCAAATCAGTACCTTTTCTGACATCTTTTTTACTTGATAATTTCTTTTTAGTTTCTTTAAGGAAATCTTCACTTCTATGTTCTAGTTTTGTTGTTAATTCACCAATTTCAGATTTAGTAGGTAATTTAACATCAGTGAATTTGTTTTGAATATTATACCAAAGTTCCTCAAAATCTTCTTTCGAAAGATTTTCGAAAAAATCGATTAATTGTTCATTATATGGTAAATCATTATCAAGAACAAAATCCAATACCTTATTATTTTTTGTTGCCAAATACATGGTTCCTCCATAAAGCACTATTGCAAGTAATGAAGTTTTAAATAAAAACCCACTAAATGAAAACTTCTTCTTCTTGGGACTTGGTGGTGGAGGAGGAGGAGGTATTTCATTTTCAATTGGGACTGGATTTATACTTGGTGGAGTTGCAATTACAAAATTTCCATTCTTAATTTCAGGAATTGGTGGAGGGGAATCAATCTTTTTGGGATTGAATCTGACAGCTGTATTTGTCAAACGACGAATTCCATTGATAGTGATTCTTGATTTAGTTAATCTAATCATAATTATTTGAGTTTGATCTTGTTGAAGTTAACTTCAATTTAATTTTTCATTTTTATTCTCCTTTACAATCAATTTTAATTATTATTAGATTTACCCAATCATAATTAATTCACAAATTCAATGTCCATAAAACCACTTTCAGTGACTGCACCTCATCCGAACACTCAAAGAGGTCAAGCCTCTCACCTTACGTATGACTCAGTAAACGACCGATTGGCGTATACCAATGGAAAATCAATAATTATTAGACCCGCTGACTTCAAATCCAATTCTCCTATAATTGTGTTTCCAAAGCATAATCACATTACAACGGCAGTGAAATTTTCCCCATCTGGAAATTACATAGCTTCAGGTGATGAATCAGGTCAAGTTAAAATATGGGACGCAGCACCCAAAAAGGGAGATGAAAACTTCAATGTTCCTGTAATAAAGAGTGAATTTCAAATAATATCAGGCCCAATCAAGTCAATTGCTTGGGATGCTGATAATTCTAGAATAATTGCCGTAGGACAAGGTAAGGAAAAGTTTGGACATGCTTTCTCCTGGGATTCTGGAAATTCAATTGGAGATATTCAAGGTCATAGTTCAACTATAAATGCTGTTGATATTAAACCTCAAAGACCGTACAGAGCTGCCACAGTGAGTGATGATTTTGCAATGGTATTTTTTCAAGGTCCCCCTTTCAAATTTGAAAAAAGTTTAAGAGGATTACATTCAAATGTCGTGAGAGATGTGAAGTTTAGTCCCAATGGTGATTTTATCGTTTCAGTTGGTTCAGATAGAGTCATATGTTTATATGAAGGAAAGACAGGAGAATTTATAAAAAAAATTGAGAAAGCACATGAAGGTGGTATTTTTGCAGTCCAATGGGCACCTGATTCAAAATATTTCATAACAGCTTCTGCAGATGGTAGTTTGAAAAAATGGTCTATAAACGATGGTGTAGCTGTCACGACATATAATAGTGTTGAAACTCCTACAATAGATAATCAACAGGTTGGGTTGGCTATAACAAAAGATTACGTTCTTTCCCTTAATTCGAACGGAGATCTAAATTATTTTGATGAAAACGGCGAATTGATTAAAGTTGTGCAAGGAAATAGAGCGCCAATTACTAAGATTTTGTTAGAAAATGATACTTTGCTTAGTGGAAGTTCCGATGGTAAAATCTTTAAATATAAAATTGATGAGGAAGGGCTTGAAGCTCTTCCTACACTTCAAGGGTCGAAGGAAGAGGAACATTCAAACTATGTGGTTGATATTTTGTCAGAAAATTCAGTAAATTATACTATTGGCTGGGACGATAAGTTAAAAGTTTGGGAAAATGGAAAAGTAACAAATTCAATAGATCTTCCTTCACAGCCTAAACAGTTGGAAAAAATAGGTACTTCGATTATTGTTTTATTTGAGTCAGAAATACAACTACACGACCTTTCACTTCAGTTGCAAACCGATTACAAATTGAAATTTCCTACTACTTGTGTAGCTCCTTTATCAAATTCAACTTTCTTGATCACAAATATTGCTTCAAACACAATTGTTGAATATAAAATATCAGACAATAATATCACACAATCAGATAAAGAATTCCCGAAATTACGATCACCACCTACTTTAATTAAGGTATCACCAAATGGTGAGTACGTTGCAGTTGCTGATTCCACAGGTAAGTATACATTGTATAAACTGGACGGATCGGTTATTACATCACGTTGGGCATTTCATACAAGTAAAGTTTACGACGCTCAATGGACGAAGGACTCGAAATATTTAATTAGTGGTGGGCTTGACACAGGTTTACTATTATATTCAGTAGAGAAACCATCGAAAGTTATTAAATTTCCATTAGCTCATTCCGCAGCAGTGACCAGTTTGGCTTGGAAGAAATTTGATGGAGATAAAAAAATTGGAACATTCATTAGCTCAGGTTTAGACGGTACAATTAGAACATGGGAAATAACAAGTTAGTTTTATAGAATCATATTAATTAGATGTATTTTCGAATTGTTAGCTCATTCTTTCTTTTTCTGCAATTTTTCTCAAATCACCAAGACCGCTTAATTTTTTGAGTTTTGTTTTTGAAACACGTAAAATAAAACTTAAATTTATTTTATATCCTATGTAAATATGTATTCATCATAACTGTACAATGAACAACAACAATGTCAAACAAAGAATATACAACTATAGTTCTTGATGCTTCAAATTCAATGAATAGTAAGTCAGCAACGACCGAATCAAAAACAGATTTTGAGTTAGCTCTCGAATTTTCAGTCAATTATTTAACTAATCAACTATTAAAAAACCGTAAACTGGATAGATATGCTTTCGTCATTTACACTTCAATTGAATCAAAATACATATATAATGATGGACCAATAACTTTGAGTTATGTAAAAGAATTTTATGACGCGTCCATAAAGATGCATCATGATGACACGGGTACTGGTGATAAAGCTGATATAATAAGTTCATTTTCAGATGCATTGCAGAATCAAATAGCAAATAAGTTCATTAGAAACATCTACATCATCACAAACGGTCTTGGTAATATCAATGAGCCAAACAGTTTAGATTACCTCAACTCCATTTTAAACTTATACACCATTAATACTACATGTATAGTCTTGAACAACGAAAACAATGCACACGCAAAGGAAATCATTCAAAAATTTGGTGGTAAACTTGATAGTGATTTCAATATATATGATTATGATGAATATATGCACGCGGGACCTCCCGTGAAACTTATTGGACCACGATGTGTTAGTGATACTTACTTATCATTTGCTGAAATGGGACGCGGTCAAGACAACGATCTTGGTGTAAGCTTAAAAATTCAAATATATCCATCAATTAGATGTCAAAATCAAGTCCATGGTCATGAATTCATAGTGGATTCGGATCAGAATGAAATACTGAAGGTTAAAAGGGACACAAAGTATATTATTAAAAAGAACTCAAATATTGAAGATGAAGTGTATGAAAATTTAAATTTGGACGAACAGACTCCTAATGAAAAAGAAGAAGATGAAGAAATAGTCATAAGTAATCGTGATATAACACCTGGCTTCAAATATACCCAAAGAAATATTCTACCTGTTTCATCTGAACTCGACCAAGCAGCTACTTTGGGAACAACACCTGGGGTTAATATACTTGGGTTCATTTCTAGGGCTAACCTTCCTGTGGCATACTTAACTGAAGAATCAAATTATGTGATACCCGATATGAAACTATACAATGATAACAGTACAGCTTTTAATTCCATGGTTCAGGCATTGTTAGACTTGGACTTTGTTGCTTTGATACGATTTGTACAAAAACCAGATGATGAGGTTCAAATATGTGCTGGATTTCCTCAAGAGGTAAAGCTTGGTGAAAAAACCGGTTTTGTACTTATCATGAATAGATTAGCAATGAAAGAAGATGAAAAAATGGGAAATTTTTTGGATTTAAAGAAGATGAAGGATGATTCTACCGATTTGATCATGGAAGATTTTATCAGGGGAAAACAACTCAATAATGATCAATCTACTCCAAATGTTTTAGATAATGAGAAAGCAGGTCTTACACAATCAAAATCTTTTACACCTTCAATAACACGTGAAACAACCTTGGAAAAGATATTGTTATCTTCTAGCCCAGCAAATAAAAGATTCAATCATTATGTCAATAAAATTTTACACAAATCCCTTGGTCAAGTAAAAAGTTTAAAAGATTTTGTTCGTGAAAAGGATTTCATTGAAACTTATCTTACAGCCGACGAAACAAATGCATTACTTAATCTTGATAATGTTCTTGATACTAAAGAAGAAATTTATTACAAAACTTACGATCGCCAAAAGGATAACGAATATGATACCAAACTAAAAAATCTCCTAGATGTCAAATTCAAAGTTCGTAAGAAAACAAATAAAAGAAAAAGAAGCGTCGAAGGGTTTTTTGGTCCAGAAACTACAGACGGATTTGACGAATATTTTGATGTTGATGATATATTAAATGGCTGAAAACACGATAATAAAAAGATAAATTAAAGTTTGAACATTCTATTCTTCATGTCAGCATCTCTGTCTTTAGCGGTTCTTTTCCTATTAAAAGTTTTTGAAGCACCATTACTACCGAAACTGTCAACCAATTTTTGATGAACTTTCATCAGACCAACTCTTTCTCTTTCCAAATTATTTATCTCTTTCCAGTTCTCTTCATTAATATCTTGAATGGCTGAAAGGTCAAATAAGCCCCTATACTTTTTTGACTTACCTTGTTTCCATAAATTGATCCAATGCGTTGCAACTCCTAATTCATCATATGTCCCATTGGGTCTCAAAGTGTTTCTATGTTTAGCAATATTATACATTAACTCATAAATGTCATTGGTTGGATGTGACATATAGTCGCTATATAACTTTCCCAGCGGGTCTTGAAAGTTTAATAGATATAATAAATAGTCTGCTAATATCACAGGGTCTATAAATGAGTCATGAATACATCCAACCAATCCCAAAGTTAACATCGTACCTGAGTCCTTCACTGTCGGTAAACTTATACCTGGCGTATCATACACCATTATTTCTGGATCATTAGATAATCTAATTATTTCACTTGTCGATCTGGTGACTCCAGGCTGTCCTCCCGTTTTGGCAACTTTTTTTATTTTTGTAGAAATTGAAGCTTTGTCGTTTTCCAACCCTACCTGTCTCAAGGTATTCACCAATGTAGATTTACCAACATTGGGCATGCCAATAATCATCGATCTCAATCCTAATGGAGGTTTTGATTCCAAATTTTCATATATATTCCGTATGGTATTGATTAATCTTTTACAGTCATTTCTGTTTCTGCAATCAATAAACATATACGTTTCATTATTGAAAGCGTGCCATTTATCTAGTAGGTTTGGTTTTAGTATTGATAAATCCTTCTTGCTGTATAGTATAAGTTTTCTTTTCGTTGCTAATAGTTTGTCAAATAAAGCATTGGTTGAAGCAATAGGAGCTCGACAATCTCGTACTTCAATTATTAAATCAAGTTGGGGTGAAAGATGTCCTAGTTTCGATAAAGCTTTTTGATGGTGACCTTTAAAGCTAGATAAGGGAATATTATAGCTGGGAAATGTTGATCTCGGTATAAACTTTGACATTAACAAATATGTTTCAAAATTAAAAATAGACTGCAAAAAAAAAATATTCTATAGGAAATCAAACTTTTAGTTAGTACATTACCACTTTCACTTTCATACAATATTAATGCCATTAATTATACTTTCAGGATACCCTAGTTCCGGAAAAACTAAATGGGCTAAAGCCTTAATTGAGCAGCTAGAGAAAAAGATCTGTTTAGCTAAAGAAGATCTGAATCATTTACCTGGCCACAACTACAAAGTCATTTATCATTCTGATGAAACATTAGGAATTAGTCATGATACATACAAGGATTCAAATAAAGAAAAATTGGCTCGAGGGTCTCAGATTTCAGCGGTTAAAAGAGACATATCAAAGACGAATATCGTGATACTTGATTCCATGGCTTATATAAAGGGTTTTCGTTATCAACTATATTGTGAATCGAAAGGCATGGCTACACCTCATTGTGTTGTTCACGTTATTGCACCTATTGAACAATGCCTTGAGTGGAACAGTTCAAGGGATTCTTCAGAACAATGGGAACCTACTTTGATTAAGCAGTTGGAAATGAGATATGAAGAACCAAATAGTGATACAAGATGGGATTCACCTTTATTTCAGATAATTTCGAACGATCAACAAGAGATGATACCAATTGAAGATATTTGGAATGCTTTAGTTTTAAAAAAGGCACCAACGCCAAATGCTGCAACAACACTACAATCAACTTCAGATAATACCTTTTTACAAGAATTAGACAGAAAAACCCATGAAATTATATCAAAGATCTTGCAACAGCAACAAATTACTCTGGGTGATGTTCAAATAGATGATTACACAATTGAAATTCCGATGGGCGTTGTAAGTACGGCGCAGTTGCAAAGGATAAGAAGATCATTCATAAATTTAAACAGAATGAGGACCATAGATAAAGATAGAATAATTCCATTGTTCATTGACTATCTCAATGGAAGTTTAAATAACGACTAAATAAATTAAGTTAAGCATTGTAATATTGTTACCTTTTCCTTTCATTTTTCCATTTAAAATGTATTTTACCATCGGGTCCAACAACTTTTTTCTTACTACCATTTTTCATTTTCTCCAAGTTTGAACTCATTATTTGTTCAACATCTCGTATCTCCTTTTCTTTAGCTATTCTTCTTTGTAATTGTTTAAATTGTTTTAATTTTTTATTATCAAGTTTATCCTTCAATTTGGAATCTATATCATTTGTTTTAACTACTCCTGAGCTTGAACGTAATTGATCTATTCTAAGTCTATTTTGTCTGTTATGTAGTAATGATTCATCTGTGTTGAAATATTCCTCTGGCTTGAAATTTTGTTGCTCCTCACTAGAATCAACAAAGATCGTATGTTTACCTGATCCTTCGAATAATAAATCCTTTTGCTCTTTCTCAATTTTGTTCATTTCGTTTAATCTCATCGTTCGTATGTAATTTATATCTTGAGTTTTCAATAATTTAACTTGATCAACACTTAAAACTTCGCTGTCCCTATCTGATATAAGAATCCCCCTATCATCCGTTTTCTTTTTCGTCATAGCATGATAATATTCGTCAGGATTATGCGTTTTGATTTTTTCTTTTAATGCTTTTAATGCTGCTTGTTTCTTATGATAATCAGCCGCCCTTAACCTATAGTCTTTCTTTTTCTCAAGTAAACCATACTTGGCTCTACTATCTCTTTGGGACCTTTCCTTGTGCTGTTTCTTTTGAACATTATGTACTAATTTTGCCATTTTTGAATTTTTAATTTGGTTGCAAATTAAGATGGGATTAGTTAACGGTTTTGATTTTACGATTTGATTTTTTTTTTTTGAAAAAAATACATCAACTTGTAAGTTGAAATAGAATCATATAATGAAAGAGAGCATACTTTTACAATGTAAGAGACGACTACATAGTTTCTGTAAAATAAATCCATCATACAAATGTTCAGGTCCTTATCTTCAAAGTAACTTCACCACAACTATAAGAGCATATTCATCCCCCAAAGATAATGATTCAATCCCATGGTATCTCCGAGATGAGAATACATCTAAAGCAGAACCCATGTATTCAAACGAAATCATTGAATTCCCCAAAAGTTCATCCCAAGCATTGAAAGATTTTTCAATATTACTAAAGGAAAAATATGGTTTAATTGATTTTATAATAATTGATTTATCGTTACTTCCTCTGGATCATCCCAAAAGTACAGAGAACCAATCTCATGAAAAGTATATAATCGTCACATCAGGTAAGTCAGAGAAGCACATATATAAAGCATCGTACGATTTGAAGCAATACATGAAACAAAAGTTTGGATATACTCCACGAATAGACGGTATGGTATCAAATTCTGTTAGTGCTACAACTCGAAGACGACTAGCTAAAAGAGCTAGACAGGGACCACCGGCTACTCATAGCACTTTTGGAATTGGACCAAATTCTTGGGTTAGATGTGAGACTGGAATTGATGGGGCTGTCTTACATATTTTAAGCCCTGAAAGAAGATCAGAGTTGAGAATAGAGGAGATTTATGGAGAAGTTTATGATCTTGCTGAAACCATCCCATATAATAAATATCGTAACGAGGACAAAAATGACATATTCTTTGGCTTAAGACAAGGCTTTCATACAAGTACAAGGCATAATAATAATCTCGAAGATTTGAATATCGTACCCATCAAACCAGATTTCCTTCTTAAAGAAGTCGAGAACAGAAAAAGTCATCAACAGAATAGACTGAGCAATGAAAATTTGGAAACTTACAACAAAAAATTCTATCATTATAAAATTTTGACATTTACAAATCCCAGTGGTTATTCCATACAGGATGCGGAGAATGTTTTGTTAGATAAACATTCCTCTTTTCATTTAGCTGCTGAGGATATTGATTGGAACCAAGAAATAGTTGATGATGTCATCAGGTATATGGAATTATTGTTAGATGTTCCAAGTGGATTAAACGCAACTGAGAAATTATCTAAATTATCGAATTTCCTTTCCAAAATTGCTGCTTTTAAAACTGATGAGCTTCATTTTTTTGCTGTTGACAAATTTCAAACTTTGCTATGGTCCTTAACATGTAATGAATACATTCAAACGGATGGTGCCAAAATTGACTCAATAATACAATCCAAAGGGGAAGGCATTGAAGTTGAACACAAACCTTGTATACAGGATGCAAGGTCTGCTCAAAATGTCAGGGAATTAATTAGGCAAATTAATTTTTCTCATAGAGGTCAAGTTCCGCTTTGGTTAAGAGAGCATATGCTTTGTACTTATGCGAATTGTAAAAACTGGGTTTACTTTTGGAAGGAATGGAAATCAATAATGCAATCTTTGGTTGATCCAAAAGACTTTTTACAAATGTTTACTAAGGTTGTGATACTTTTGACTATCATAAACGATAAAATAGCTTTACGAGATTTTTTTAACAATTATTGGAATAATCCTGATGGACCATCGTTTTTAACAGAACTTTCGAAAAATGAAAATCAATTCAGTTCTACGAATGAAGAGTTGGCTTTGCGGAAAGCATCGACTGTCATCAGAAATAGATACCCTACCAGTAAATGGTCTGAACTTGTTTCAAACTTTTAAAGTATAGACTATTAAAGGATATTAGCTCGTGTGAATAGTTTAATTTGTTAACTTTGTGTAAATAACCGTAAATATTATTAAAGTAAAATAAAGGTAGACGCGACTTTTCAAATATGATTGAAAATTAAACAAACTTCGCTCATTTCATCATCAATCCCATATATTAGGCAATGCACAATGATGAGCTTTTCAAACTAAAACAAGAAATTAAAGAATGGGAGCATAAGTTTTTACATGAAAACAAGAGACGACCGTCAAAAAGTGATATCAACGAAAATCAAAAAATAAAAGGTTTATATTCAAGGTATAGAACAATTAAACAGAAATCAAAATCGTCTCCACAAGGCTTAGACCAAGATGCAAAAGAGAAAAATGAAGTAAAGGGCACTAGCAACACTAGCGTTAAAGAAGAATATATTCCAGCAACTCCTAAAGGAGAATTGGGACCAACTCCACAGGCCAATGGTAGAGTTCTATCTATCTTCGACTACAAATTAACTCCACCTGTATCATCTCCTTTGGCAGCTAAATCAACAATGTGTGATGGGGTAGTGAATGACTTTTCTGAGCATAGCTTACAAAATACTCCAATCAAGACTAATCGACGATTATCTTTTACAACTCCCAAAAAATCTTCACCTTTAAAACCAGTGGAAACAACACCCATTTCGTTAATTAACAAATTTAAACAAGCTGCTGATACTAATGCTCCACCATATTTAAAGCATGATCTTCAAACACCGACTTTCACTAGAACTCGGTCCTTACAGGATTTCCTGACATCCCCTTCTCCTTTCAAGCCCCATAGATCCATTAGTTTTAAATTATCAGAATTATACAACACATCAGTAAAAGAGGCTGAAGAGTTAGCAGATATGAAAGGGATGTTTGAGGAAGAAACGGTTGTTGAAGTGGATAGTGAAAAGGAAGATGAAGATTTATCAACTAATGAATCAATCGAGAGGAAAAAGAAACGAAAAACTCAAAAACGACAAACAAGAAGAGTCAAGATGGCACCAAGGCCTGTTTTCGAGAGTGAAAATTTGGATCATGTCGACCTTCACTCAAAAATACACAATTTAGAACAGGAGAGTATATCCAATATTCATGCATACATAAATTCAGAGGATGAAGAAAGTGATAATGATGTAATTGAAGCGAGTGATCAAGGAAGCCCTGTAAAAAAGACAAGAAATCCAATTACTGCCAATTATAAAAAATTAAAGATCAACGATCCCAGATCTAAACGTTTTAAACAAAGAATGAGAAGATAACCAGCTTCTCCGATTTTTGTAAATTCATCGACTTAAAACATAGATACCAACAATTCCATAGGATCATTATTTTTATCAAATTGCAATCTTGACTTTGTGATTTTGTCATTGATATTTTGATCCAGGGTTAAGTTGTTTTCATCGTTCTTGTTTGAAAAATATCTTAGTTTTTTCCATTTCTTTTTATCTTCATCATAATCCCACATCAGCTCATTATTTGTGTCTCGTTTATCCATATTCTTCTTCACAACCTCTCCTACTTCTTCATCGGATCTTTTTACTTTATTGGGAACAGCTCTTTCCACCAAAGAAACTTTCCCATCTTTGATGACCATTTCTACATGTTTTTCACCCCGTGCATTTCGTTCTTGTTGTATCTGATTCTCTTTTAACATTCTTTGTTGCTTCTTCAAATTCAAAGCTCTTTCTTCCGGCGATAGCCAAATTGATTGAGTGGGTAATTCAAAATCTGCTGCATTGTCAATAATTCGAGTTCTTTCCTCCCCTGTCTCCTGATAATTCAACAAAGTTTCAAGTTTTTCTTGAGCTTTTACCAAATCTGAATCATTATCATCGAGCTTAGACTTATTCAAAGCTTTTACATGTTCCTGCTCTTGCTGTTCTTGCTGCTCTAACTTTGCCAATTCCTCATTCTTGATTTCTTGTTCTGCTAATTTAAAAGCTCTATCTTGCGCTTCCCAAAACTTCTCACCAGGATTCATTTTGACAACGATTTTTTTCCTAGGTTTGTTAATGGATTGAATTGGGGTTTGCTGTTTGTTACTTGAGTGTAGTAGCTCGTTTCGCTCTTTTTCCAATATACTTTTTATGGCATCTCTATCTTTCGTAGGAATAATATCGGCTCCACAAAATGAACATGGCTGTAGCCCTTCCTTTGTACATATTATTTTACCACAGCTCAAACAGTTTGGTGCAATTTCAAATAACGGATGCCTCCTAGCCATACAATTGCAAATTCTCCTCACTTCTTCATTCAAAGCTACATTGTTTATCTCTAATTCGTTTAACACAGATTCAATTTCATTTAAATTCGTTATGTTTCTTTTGTTAGTCTTTTTATCACCATCACTTAATTTTGTTTTAGTTCTGAGCAATTCGGAGGTTGTTTTTGATTTTTGTCTCGACATCGTCAATTCCTCTATAACAAAGTCCTAAACGAAATTTAATAACCTGAAACAATTTCGGAATAAAGATAAGTTGTGAGAAAAAAAAATTTGAAAAAAAATGATCGGAATAACAAATTCATTTGACAACAATAAACAATCATTCAAACATATAGATCATACACTAATTATGTCAGAGCGAGTGGTGGACTCGTTGGAAGTGAAATCCATGTATCTGGAGATTGCTTCATTAAAAAAGTCCATTCATGAGAAGCAGGAGAAACAAAAAGCGCTAGCTAGAGTTCGAAGTTTTCGAGTTTCAAAAGTTGAGAAAAATAATAAGGGATCATTCAGACAGGCATACTCTAACTTGATTTACGCGGCAGACAACTTTACAGAAGGCCCTCACAATGGTACCAGCTCAGCTTCGTCTTTTGAAGACGCATCATCGAGAGATTCTACTTCTTCACCACCGCAACAATATGTAACAGTTCAGTCGAAAAATGGAATGGCGCTCTTCAACTTGAAAATCTACAACCAAGAGCATGGTAGGATGAGGAAATTAGCACTAGCAAGGCAAAATGTTTTTCAGGATGTTATGAAACAGAAGGAGATAGAAAAGATAAAATCCAGACTTTCAAAAAATAAGTTCAAAAGCAGTCATTGCGATCGAATTTTGTTAAATGGCACAAAATATGCTGTTGGGGGATCTGGAAGAGTTTTGTTACCAATAATATCGAATCCTATCAATGCTCCCGTGAATGTAATGTGGAACAAGAATTTGTATAAAAAGTTGAATAGTGGGACTTACAAGAAGGTATCAAATGAAGTGAAGTATGTGTCAAGGTTCTCAAATTGCTCACAAGTAATACTAACAATTGTTTAGGAAGAGCAAGGAAGCGTGTCGATATTTCACATCGACGGGTATGTTGCAATAGTTTTCGACTTCACACTATATACACTCAAAATACTAACATCAGGGGTTTTCTAATGAGCCCTGAAATTAAAAGGTTCTTGTCAAAAGGGTTCAAGATGTAAATATGATCATGCAGTAGAAAAAATCAAAATTTGTTCTCAATACTTGAATGGTGCATGTGTAAATTCAAATTGTTTATTAAATCATCAACCAAATGATCATAACACTCCTTTATGTCGATATAATCTCGAGGGTAAATGCCATAATTCACAATGTAAATATAGTCATAATCTTCCAAAGCATTGTAAGGATCCAAAGTATGAGCTATGGGTATGCAGGCCATTTTCAATAGGTTCATGGTGCTCAAGAGGCAAAAATTGTCCATTTCTTCATGTTTGGAACTGTCCGGACTATGAGGAAGAGCAATATTGTTCAAAGGGAGATGATTGTACTTTAAATCATCAATTCACAAAAAGAATTCAAAACCAAATTAGTACAAAGTCTAATACATATATTAGAGAAGATGAAATAGTTATTGAAGGAGAAAATGAGGAAGAATTTTCAACAACTGAAAGGATAGTAATTAATAGTTATAGCGTTTCTCCTGATGTTTTACTCGTTACTGACGATATGGGACGATATCAATATTTTATTGATGTACAAAGCACACAAGAAGGAATTGAGCCAGCTCCCTCAACTGATTATATAATTGAATTATCCGATTCTTCTGATGATGAAGAGGAGCTAGAAGATGATGGTTAGGAAAAATTAAAAAAATAATATTTAGTGCCAATGTATAGATGAATAGTCTCTATAGTCAATGTACATTCGCATTTTATAATATTGTTTATACCAACTCTTACAAGTAATTCTCTGGAAGAGTTAGTCAAGTTACAGATAAAGGAAACGATTAATATCTTGTAATGATGTATTCTTTTCTAACTTATCATTTTGCACACAAAATCTTAATATTAACAAAGAAAAAAAAAAAAAAGAATTTACATTAAAAATTATAATAATAATGTGTTGCAAAAACTAATACCACCAAAATATCAAACTCTTTTCTGAATAATCATCTTCTTTCATCATCACAAAACCACAGCGCTGAGTTAAAAATCAAATATTCAATTTATTTGAGTTGACTTAGTGCCAAATAGCGACTTTAAAAGTGGTTAAAAATCATGTCAAACGTTAGATATTTTCCTCCTTATAATGATCCACCTCCTAAAGATGTAACAATCCACTCCTATCATCAAAAATATCAACAAATAAGTAACTTAGGAAATGGTAGTTTCGGAACGGTTGAATTGGCCAAAATAAAGTTTTCAAAAATCGAATTACTAGAATCTCACTCAAATAAAGTTGGAACTATGATGTTTCCATTAGAAGAATCAAAACGTAACACTTCTAATTTTGTTGCAATCAAAACAATGAAAAAGAAATTGTCACATTTCCAAGATTATAGTAAGGTAAAGGAATTAAACTTTATATTAACGGTACCTTCACATCCTTGTTTGGTTCAAATATTTGAAGTTTTTATTGATGATATTAATTTTCAGTTACATATTGCAATGGAAGCACTTAATCAAAACTTATATCAATTAATTAAATCAAGAAGAGCTGATCGATTTAGCCCAACCACATTAAAAAGTATTTTAAGTCAATTATTATGTGCAATTAAACATATTCATAAAAATAACTATTTTCATCGTGATGTGAAACCAGAAAATATTCTAATAATTCCCACATTACATTATTATGGTTCAAAAGATTTAGTACCTCCATATCGTAAATATGATAATTTCATTATAAAGTTAGGTGACTATGGATTAGCTAGACATGCATCAAACATGAAACCTTATACAGCATATGTTTCAACTAGATGGTATAGATCTCCAGAAATATTATTAAGACAAAATTGGTATTCCTTTCCCATTGATATTTGGGCATTTGGTACAGTAGCTGCTGAAGTTGTAAATTTTACTCCTTTATTTCCTGGTGCAAATGAATTAGATCAAATTTGGAAGATTTTAAAAGTAATTGGATCTCCTATGATGCCTGATTTTAATCAAATTGGTTCGAATTATGTTGTTCCAATTGGAGGATTATGGGAAGAAGCAACAAATTTTGCATTAAAGTTGGGACTAATATTACCTATGGAACCAGGTCTCAAAATTACTGAAGTAGTTCAATGTGAATCCAATCCTTCATTGCTTGAAGTCATTCGTTGTTGCTTGTTGTGGGATCCTAATGCTAGACCTACTGTATTTGAATTAAGTGAAATGTCATACTTTAAAGATTTTATTAAAATGTTGGAGAAAAATTATGAAAATGAATCAACTCCAGATTTGAAATTCAATGGTATATCAAATTCCCCTTCTCTGAGAAAAACTGCAACGATAATTCATGATAAATCGGTTTTAACTATTAATGATGAAAATGGAATGAGCAAAGAGTTTGAAAATTATTTTTCGGATTATATGTCACCTGACTTGAATAATAATTCCGAATTTTTAGATGAAAGCTATTATGAATGGTTCAATGCAAATAAAGTTGGTGGTATTGGAGCTGACTCCATTCCCAGGAATAGTCGTTTAGGTGGTGACTCACAAAGACAGCTTAAATGGGCTACAGGATTGGCATCCAATAGTTCGAATACAGTGAATGCTTCAAATGATCCACAAATTGCAAAAGGGAAAGAAACCAGAAGTAGAAAGTAGTCGGGCAAAATTTTTGTATCTTTTTGCTGTGTAATTTTAATGTCATATATGTGTAGCTTTTGTAAGATATTGTAGTGTTAAGAATTTTAAATAGTAATGTATACTATATTTGTTGCAATTCAGAACCAGCTAATTGTACATCCTTTAAATTTAGAATTATTACTTGGTTTTACAATCACCAGTAGCTTGAACTTAAGGCAAAGTTATACCATGTAGTAAATTGAATTCAAAATATACATTGCATCTACGAAACTTTATCACTGCCTATGCAAAGTAGTGATAGATATAATCTTTTTGATTTTCTTTTGGTAGTCGGGATTACCCCAGAAAATAAAATGTCCGCAAATCTTTTTCCTAGTTTGGATCAATTTTTGGAATCAATTTGAATAATCAAATACAGAACATAATAATCATTCTTGACCATCTAGAGACAGCAAATGTGTATAACAATAGCCACAACGAGCCATCCAGACTTTCCATTTATATTATTGTCAAATAGAGATGAATACTTCAAAAGACCAACTGATCCTGCTCGGTTTAGAAAACTAAACGAAAAAGTCCAGATACTAACACCATTAGATATGGCCAGACCAGAGCATGGAACATGGATTGGAATAACAACAACAGGTAAAATTGCAGTATTGGTCAATTACAGAGACATAGATACCGAAAGTATGTTAAACCAAAGCATTTGTGCATGAACAGAACAGCTTATTCCCATAATTTTGAAACAAATACTAACAATTTTAGGCACTTTAAGTGAAGTCTCAAGAGGAGTGCTACCTTTAAGTTATTTAAAATCAGATTTACTGGATGAAGAATGGAGAGATAAATTGATGTCTAATATGGAAAGTGATCAAGGAGAAATAGATATCACCAAAATTGGTGGATTTAGTTTACTATATGGTACATTAAATTTAAACCCAAAAACGAACAAAGTTGAGCATTTGAATATCTTAAGTAATCGAGGTCATCATGGTAAAATTTTTGAAGATAATCGAAGTATGAATGTGAGTGAATCTGAATTTGATGATGAAAGAGAAATTGCAGAAAAGACAACTTTTGGTTTGTCCAACTCACTATATAATGAACCGTGGAAGAAAGTGAAAATGGGTGAAAAATTGTTAATATCATTGATAAAAAAGTCAGTGGAAAATAATTATGATGAAAGCAAATTAGTTGAAGGATGTTTTGATATTTTAAAAACTGATACCTTCAATAGATCCATATATGAAGGGAAAGATTTTGATGCTAAAATAATGGAATTGAGAAATTCAATTTTTATACCACCAATAGAAAGGAATGGTCCAGAAAGTAATGTTTTATCAATTGGGAGATACTATGGTACAAGAACACAGACCATCATTTTGCTAAACAAAAATGGCGAGTTAAGTTACTATGAAAGAAATATGCACTCAAGCGATACACCTGAACCCGATAAACCTATAATTACATCCTGCTATAAGTACAACGTTTGGAATTGAAATTATTATTCTTTGAATTTGTTAGGTAGTTTTAAAAGTTTTAATCGATATTTACTAATATTAAATTAATTGTATCTACTCCTAACCAACTCAACTTCATTTTTTTCAATTCATTCTAGTTTGCGTCATTAATTATATATTTCGCTAGATTAGTATGAATTGTTTTTCTAACTATTCTGAAATTGGTTGACGATCGCACACTTGTTTTGTGGGAGCTGATTTTATAACATGATCCTGGTTTCCTCTCTGCTGCAGATTCCGTACAAATTTCACAATTTTCGGAACTTAATCTCGCTTAGTTCAGCCGTCTTGCAAATGTCTATTTTATGAAGTATGTTCCAATTTTAACATTAAAAATTCATTCAGGGCCATTTCCTTTACAATTGCTTGATATCTGCTGTCACTATGAAAGTCATCACTGACAAAGATGTTTTAAATTTTTTAAACCAACAGCTATCTCAACTGTCACTCCTTAGTCAATTTCAGCCAACTTTGATCAGTGGATTAAAAACATATTCATCAAATCCTAACGAAATTGTTCCACCAAGAACTTCTAAGGTATCAAAAAACCCAAATTCAGATACAACGCACATATTCATGCCATGTGTTTCACCAAATGAAGTAGGAATAAAAGTAATTAGTGGAGGTTCAGGCAACAACAAAAAGGGGTTGGGGTTTTTAGGTTGTGTGCTTATATTGGATGAGATTACCGGTGAGTTACAAGCTGTTTTAAATGCTAATACATTGACTGCGTTTAGAACCGCTTTGGCCTCTACGTTGGGTCTAACAAAAGTTATCAATGTGAATGATGAAAACATTTTACCTGAAATATCAGTTTTTGGAGTTGGACTACAAGCATATTGGCATGTTAAACTAGCATTAGTTTTATATGAAGGTTTCATTAAAACGGTCAACATATTGAATAGAACATTATCAAATGCTGAAAAGCTTAGAGATCAATTTACCAAAGAGTTTAAAAATATAAAATTCAATGCATTCCTGTATCAAGAAAATGAAGAGTCTTTTATTGAACATTTACGAAATAGCTCAATAATTTTTGGTTGTACTCCATCAACTTCACCAATCATAAAAAAAGATTATTTGAATCAAGATCCTAAACACCCTGTATTTATTTCATTAATTGGTTCATACAAACCAAATATGATAGAGTTAGACCTAAAGCTTTTAAAAGATTTGAAATCTAAAGGTATTAAAATAATTGTGGATTCGAAAGAGCATACTTTACACGAGGCTGGTGAGTTGATACAATCAGGATATCAAGAAGAACTACTAATCGAACTTCATGAATTATATGGAGATGAAAGCAAACAAATAGTGGGAGAAGTAACAGATAAATCCTCAAATATCACTATTCAAAAAATTGTTGGTTTATCCATAATGGACCTATCGATCGGTAAATTAGTATATGAAAATATTGGAGATGAAGCAGTGATTGTAAATGATTTCTAACAAAATAATTAATTTGTTTTTATTATACTTTATTGAGCGTGATTAACACATTCAACCAACTCTTTCATATTCTATACCTATGATAATATAAAGACCTCATGTCTTTATTAAGTAAGATTCGACGGCTCCGCCATACAGTCAAACCTCGAGGTTTTGTGTAATATTATCATTTTTATTGGCAAAAGAAATTACAGTAACGAAAGAAATTTAATTACAACTGCTAAAAGACCAAAACTCATAGTCCATTTAAAAGCTACTTATTCATCTTGGAGATTATAGACACACAGCCATACCTATACAATTTTAGACACGAGTGAATCATTTCTGAAAATGTTTGAAAGAGAGCCATTATTAGGTGGAGATAAATCTATTTACAACAAGAAATCAAAATCAAATATAAAACCTTATTTATCATATATACTAAACTGCATAACATTAATTACTATAGCATTTTTATACTTTAACAATTCAACTACAAACCTGCCCAAAAATGAAGAAAAACCATTGGATCCAACAAGCAAGAAAAATATAATCATGATGGTAACTGATGGTATGGGACCAGCATCAATGTCAATGGCAAGATCATTTCGACAATTTAAAGATAAATTACCCATGAATGATATTTTAACTTTGGATCAATATCTTGTTGGAACTTCAAGGACGAGATCATCAAGTTCATTAATTACTGATTCAGCAGCTGGTGCTACTGCTTTCTCATGTGGTTTGAAATCTTATAACGGAGCTATAGGTGTTGATTCGAATAAAAATCCATGTGGAACTATATTAGAAGCTTTGAAATTACAAGGTTATTACACTGGATTAGTTGTAACCACTAGAATTACTGATGCAACTCCAGCAGCTTTCAGTTCTCATGTAGACTATAGATTTCAGGAAGACTTGATTGCACAACATCAAATTGGGGAATATCCATTTGGAAGAGCAGTTGATTTAATCTTAGGTGGTGGTAGATGTCATTTTTACCCATCTACTATCCCTGGTGGTTGTAGAGTAGATAATAGAAATTTATTAAAAGAAACTAAGAAAAAGGGATGGTCATATGTTGGTAATAGAGAAGAATTTGATAATTTAAATGGTGGTAAAAATGTAACATTTCCATTATTAGGTTTATTAGCAGATGGAGATATACCTTATGATATTGATAGAGATGAAAAAGATTATCCCTCATTAGCTGAACAAGTTAAAGTTGCATTAACTGCATTATCAGAAGCAACTAAAGATTCTGATCAAGGTTTTTTTTTATTGATTGAAGGTTCAAGAATTGATCATGCTGGTCATCATAATGATCCTGCTTCTCAAGTTAGAGAAGTTTTGGCATATGATAAAGCATTTGAAGAAGTTATTTCATTTATCGATTCAACAGATGTAGAAACAATTGCCATTTCTACTAGTGATCACGAAACTGGTGGGTTAGTTACTGCAAGACAAGTAAGTGAATCATATCCTGACTATTTATGGAACCCTGAAGTCTTATTAAATAGTACCAAATCTGGAGATTATTTAGCTCATAAAATTTATGAACATAGAAACAAAGGATCTAAACAAGATTTAAAACAATTCATCGAAAAAAACATTTTAGAGAAAACCATGGGTATAAAGGACTATACTAAATCAGAGGTTGAATTAATTTTAGAAAATTCTCAAAATATAGAAAAGGTATTGTACTTTTTGAACAATATGGTGTCGTTTAGAGCACAAATTGGTTGGACCACACATGTTCATTCTGCGGTTGATGTCAATATATATGCTCATACTAATTCACCTCAATTATTGAAGAAATTAAGATCAAGAAAATCTTATGAAGGTTTAACAGGTAATCATGAAAATATTGAAATTGGAGCATTTATGGAATCAGTAACTGGTTCAAATTTGAATCAAATCTCTGAAATGATAAAATCAACTGATCATTCACCCAAAAAAAATGACGCCTTTCAAGTTGATCAATATCATGATTCTTTAATCAATAAACTTCATGAAAACGTTTAAACACAACTTTGAAGTTAAATTTATTTATTTATTTCTTTTGTCTATATATAATGTTTACGAGTGATACAATTTAGAACTATAAATATATTTCCCAATTTCTTTCTCTCTTAATAATACGCCAATTATTGAAGTGTTGCATCCTGAATTTGAGTAATCTACTACTTCGAAAGCAGTCTTATGCGTAATTCGGACTTTTTCATATTTTAGATTTAGATGTTTCATCTAGCTAAATAATAATATTCTCGTATTTTCCCTTTCAATTTTGTGTAATTTAGTTGTTTGAATTTATCCGTGTGTATTCAGATAAAATCAAATCTCAAACAATACACAAAAACCACTCACTCATATCAGTGAAAAAATTTGAATTTTTTTAGTATCCAGAATTCGGTAATGTGATGAATTTAGTTCAGAGTGAGGTTTCAAAAACTTACACAAGACTATGGATACAAAAATAATGATTATTATTTTTAGATCTACGATTGTTCCGTGGAATATTAAAATAAATTAAATCAATTTTGTTTATCTATGAATCTCTAAAAAGATTAAAAAACTAAACGGTAAACCATGAGAGAGAAATGAATTCATTGATTTGTAGTTTTGGGAATTTACAAAGCTTAGAAAACAACAAATTGTCAAACAAAAAGTATCACTAGAGACTAGGCTTGATTAAGAACTGGTCAATTTGAGGAGTGTATGGACCTGATGAAACCGTTGAAAGCCTTTTGTTGATGAATTTTAAACTTTAAGGTTTTTAAAAGGTCGTTGAATTAGCATTGTTAAGAATAGTTAATTACAATTTAAATGGCTTATTAAAAAAGTTGAAATTCTTTTTCCGAAATTTACGAAGAAAAGAAAGCCATAATAATTGATAAACTCAAAAAAAAAAAAATCCTCAAAGCAGTAACCGAATGGAAGATTTAGAAAATCTTTTAAATCTAAGTTACTGAATGAAAATGAGATATGCATCATTACTTAATTGAGATATTTTAAACGGGTAAGGCTATTCAGATGGAACACAAAATTAATCTTTCATACAAAGTTTAAACTTGCTGCTTTGATTATTACATGCTATATATATATAAGATGATTTAATTTATTCAATGGAAAAGTTTGGTCTGATTCAATAAATACAACGTTAATACAATCGTTTGTTAAAGAAACGAAATTTTAAAAATGCCAAATTATTATCCTCATAAAGACGAAGAAGATAAAATACATAGTTATGGTGACATTTTATCAGATAAACATTCAGTACCTGATTCCAATAATACCTCATCATCATCAACAATATCAAATGACAATGAACCAAAAGAATACTTACAACTAGAAAGAACAGAAACAAAAAAATCACTTAAAAGTTTAGGAGTTTCGAAAGAGAAACCACCACCACAAATTAATGATCCACCAATAGAAGATCCAATTTTCCCAGAAGAATATCATTTGGAAACTGATACTGGTTTAGTTCGTGCTAAAACTTTGGAAAGTTTAGGAAGAACTATAAGTGGTTCTCATCATAGTGTAACAGATGAAACAGAATTTGTTACTTTTAAAATAGATGATCCTGAAAATCCTCATAATTGGCCAATGTGGAAAAAATGGTTTTATACTTTCTTATTAACATGGTTAGTTATTTCTGCTGCATATGGATCTTCATGTTTATCCGGTGGATTATTTACAATAAATGATAAATATCATGTTTCAACTGAAGTTTCTACTTTAACTGTTTCATTAATGGTTTTTGGATTTTCAGTTGGTCCTTTAATTTGGGGTCCAGGTTCAGAAATTATAGGAAGAAGACCAATATATTTTATAAGTTTTGGATTATATACAATTTTCAACATTCCTTGTGCATTATCTCCAAATATTGGTGGTTTATTAGTGTGCCGATTTATTTGTGGAGTTTGTGCATCTAGTGCTTTAACCAACGTTGGAGCGAGCTTAGTTGATATTCATTCAGAAGCTAGTAGAGGCTTGAGTATTGCATTCTTTAGTTTTGCTCCATATTCAGCTCCAATTTTAGGTGTTTTAGTTAATGGATTCATTAGTGTTAACACAAAAAGACTTGATTTAATTATATGGGTAAATATGGCATTTGCAGGAGTTATGTGGATAATAGTAACTATGATACCAGAAACTTATGCTCCAACAATTTTAAAGAAAAGAGCTAAAAAATTAAGAAAAGAAACAGGTAATCCAAACATTAAAACAGAACAAGAAGCTCAACCTTTATCAATTAAAGAAATGGTCAATACAAATTTAGTTTTACCATTAAAATTTATTGTTACTGAACCTGTTTTAGATTTAGTATGTGCATTTATTGCATTAATATATGGTTTGTTGTATGCATTCTTCTTTGCTTATCCATACATTTTTGGTAAATTATATGGTTATAAAGATGATAAAATTGGTCTTATGTTTATACCTGTTTTAATTGGTGCATCAATTGCTGTCGGAACAACTTATATCTTGGAAAAGCAATATAATGTTATGTTAAAAAAGAAGAAACCAGTTCCAGAAGATAGATTAGTTGGAGCAATGATTGGGGCTCCTTTCCCTTGTATTGCATTATTTATATTAGGAGCTACTTCATATAAACATATAATTTGGGTTGGTCCAGCATCATCAGGACTTGCGTTTGGTTTTGGAATGACATTAATATATTATTCATGTAATAATTATATTCTTGATAGTTATGCAAAACGTGCTGCGCTGGCATTAGCTACAAAAGTATTTTTAAGATCTGGGTTAGGTGGTGCAATGCCCTTATTTATAACTTATATGTATCAAGGTCTTGGTTTACAATGGGCTAGTTGGTTATTGGCTTTTGTTTCATTAGCCATGGTTCTTGTCCCATTCAGTTTTTACTTGTACGGTGCTACACTTAGAGCCAAATGGTGTAAAGAAGATTATACAATACATTATGATTAGATAGAATAGAATAGATGATTTAAAATAGAACCTATGATATGCTGTAGAACTTGAAACGATTATTTATCTCCAAGCGCTGCATTTAATATTTTATTAAATAATTGTATTGAAATCAGTACATACATTTGAGAGAATTAAAACAAGTATCGCAAAATATAAAGCAGTACGATTAGCATAATAATAAAACTTTTATTAAAAAGAAACCAAACAACGACGAAAAAATGTGTGAATAAAAGGCCCAAAAATCAGCAGCCGGTATCAAATAAAATTAACGAGTTAATGGAATATCAGCAATTTTTTCAGTAACTTCATCTAAATCAATATCACTAATTGATTTAATAAAAACACTAAAATCAATATTTTCATGATAACCAGCTAAACCAGATTTTATATTTTCAACTTTTTGTTGTAAATATGGAGCATTTGAAAATGCATATAAACCAACATCAACAGATGTATGATCAGTTGAACCCCAGAGATTACCAGCTCTTGAAGAAGTTAAATTACTTAATGCTACCGCAATTTCACTTTCTTTACCAGTAGTTAAAGCACCATGTTCAACATATTCAGCAATTCTTGAAACTTCATCATCAGTAATATTATATAATCCTAAACCATTTGTAAAAATTTCACCTCTAATATATTCATTTAATGCTTCAGTATCATTTTTTTCTTGAAATCCAATAAGTTCTTTAGTTAAATATTCGGTTGAATGAGTAGCATTTGAAATGATTGCAAAATGAGATGGTTGAGTTGATTTAAGGACTAATCCACCTGTTTCATGATCAGCGGTAGCAACAACAACAGTATCAACATCAGTTTCTTTAACAAATTTAAGAACTTCAGCAATAGTATCATCATATTCTAAAGTTTCTTGAATATGAGCTGGAGAATCATTAGCATGTCCGGCATGATCAATTCTTGATGATTCAATCAATAAAAAGAAACCTTGATCTGAATCTTTTGTAGCATTACTTAAAGCATTTAATGCAACTCTAGTTTGTTCAACTAAATTTGGATATTCCGAATCTTCTCTATCGATTCTATATGGATAATCTTCTTCTGCGAATAAACCTAATAATGGTAAAGTAACGTTTTTTCCTTCATCTAATGCATCAAATTGTTCTCTATTTTCAATATAATTCCAAGTTCCATTTTGTTGAACTTCTTCAATTAAACTTCTATTATCTGGTCTTAATCCACCTTCATCTAAACCATAAAACCAGCCTCTACCACCACCAATGATTAATGATGGAATATGACCCAATGGATGAGTTTCACCAACTAATTGTTCTGTAAGAATGTCTTGATAAGCTCTATTTTTAGCATGAGAAAACCATACTGCAGGAGTAGCATCTGCAACTGAAGTAGTAACAACTAAACCAGTAGTATAGCCTTTTAATTTTAATGCTTCTCCAACAGCACCAATAGCTTTACCATTGACGTCAACACTAATACCTTTATTATATGTTTTTTTACCAGTGGCTAATGCAGTTCCAGCAGCAGCTGAATCAGTAATTAATGAACTGTTTGATCTATGACCTTGAGTACCAATATAATGTCTATCTAATTCCAAATAATCATTAAAAGGTAAATTTTCACTATATTGTCTATATTGTCTTGCTAAAGTAACTCCACTTGGACCTAATCCATCACCAACTAAAAAAATAATATTTTTCTTTTTTGGAACGGAATTATCAACTGGAGCAGCGCAAATTTCAGTAAATAAATAAAAATATACGGCTAATGCTAATGCAGATATATTTAAAATTTTTGGGAAAATAAAAGCCATGATCTTAAAGTTTGATCTTTTGAAGTTTAGATTGTAATGTTTGTGATTGTATAAGTATGTTTGAAATTTTTTTAAAACTTTGGAGATAAATTATGAACAACAATGGTTACTTATATACCATTCATTTTGCAGCCATTAGAATTTTTGTGGAAATACAATTTAGGGGTTTAAACTATTGTAAATCTTTATTCCGTCAAATATCAAAGTATAGTGTGGTTTTCGACTATACGAAAAGTTTATTAATTGGAGTAAGTAGAACCACATGGCATCAATATAAATTCTTTAGTATAGACTTTGATGTAAATATGTTAAGAAAATACTAAAGTTTTAGTATTTAAAGTTTCATAATTAAGTGCATAATTAACAATAAAACAAAACAATACAAAAACAAAGAAATTAATAAAATTTCAAGGCCAAAATTTGAAGAATCTGTTCTAAATATTTAACCATAGCAAAACAATAAAACCAATTTCAAATAAATTTATAATTAAGCTTAGACCTAACTCGTAAATATTAGTAATTAACTATTCCATATTTCAGTTAATTATTATTTGGTATAATTTAAAATTAATTGAGATAGGAAACAAAGTCTTGTGACTGAAGTATCGAAATCTCAAAAACTTCATGAAGCAAATAGTACAACCTTTTTTATCATTTATTTACATCATTTAATCCAGTTGTATGAACAAAAAATGAAAGAAAAACCGTTGAACATGTGGGCTAATTTTTAATGCTTGACGTTTGTGGTTCAAATTGCATTTAATTTAATTGTTTCATACATAAATTATAAATTTTCTTGGTATTTTTTTTGTTAATAGAATTAATATGGAAATCTGTGGTAATAGATCTTTCATTAGCCTTGGCATCACTCGAAACTAAGGAGTTAAAAAGAACGAGTCCAAACTAGAATCGATTTTCATAGCAAATAAACGAAAATATGAGGCATTTTGTCTCATAATTTTGATACATTTGGACCCATTGAACTTACATACGATAGCCAATAAAAAAAAAAAAAGAAAGTAGCATTACCTTGGGAAAATTTTAATGTGGATCAACAACTATTTTACTACTACAAATATTATCACGTGTATAGTCACATGACAAACAAATAATTTAATCATGTGATCAGTCACATGATCAATACCTTACATCGGATTTACCTTTGAAAATATTATCTAAAAGATCTAAAAATGTATTTCTTTGGTAGTAGAGTTCCCGAAACTTAAGTTTGAAAAAGAGACTTAACCAAATGTTCTTCATATTCTTCAAACTACCCTGAATAAAAATATCAACAATGACAGAGGTTAGATACAAACATTATTCATCGTTGAACTATATAGCTTTCAATTATGCTGGTTTTGCTTGTATTTCAATTGTTGTATTTTTAACAGCAACTCAACCATTTTACATAAAAGAAGTAATAGGAATTGAACCAAGACCTGGTAATATAAAAGATACAAAAATAGGTCATATAATTGGAGGATTGGGTTTCTTTGATGAATTGATTTCAATGATTAGTGCTCCCTTGTTGGGAACTTTGAATGATAAATTAAATACTTTAGGATTTGGAGGATCAAAATTAATACAAAGTTCAAGTTTATTAATTTTAGCCATTGCTTTGTTTGGTTATGGAGTAATTAATTCACATTTAATTCCTGATATGTTCATATTTAGAGGAATTTTCGCTTTAGGTGTTACAGGATGTATGAGTATGGTAACTGTTATTTTAAACGAATTATCTTATTCCGATTTTACATTGAAAAAATTATTATTTTGGAAAAAAAATGATTATGAAGCTATTAATTTGAATAATAATTCTCAAGTTGATCTTAAGAAAAATGGGAAATATTCAGCCATAATGGGAATTGCAACTGGTTTAGGTGCTATTTTTTCAGTTTCAGCATTTGTTACTTTACCAGTAAGATTTCAAGATTGGAATCCAGATATTGATATGAAATGGAGTTTAAAATATTCTTATTTGGTAGTAATGGGATTTGCAATATTTTCTGCAATATTCTTATATATCTTTCTATACAAGCCAGATTCAAAAGTGTTACAAGAGGAAACTCGAGAAGAAAATAAACCATATTTTCACATATTAAAAGATGGATTTGAATTTTCAAAATCAAACAAACAAGCCCAATTAGCATATGTAGGTGCATTTGTTGCAAGATCAACCACTGTTGCTACTTCATTGTTCATTCCATTAATGGTTTATGATTGGTATTATAATATTGGTGAATGTGAGAATGGAAGTGGCGATTGGGCAGGTAAAATGACTTGCTATGAAGGCTACATTTTTTCAGCAATTTTGACTGGTGTTGCTCAAACGGTTGCATTAATAAGTGCTCCATTATGGGGTTATTTAGTTGATAACTCAAAAGTAGGAAAATATCGAACATTAGCTATCTCAGGATCAATTGGAGCTTTGGGTAATTTTGGAATTAGTTTAGTTAATACTAATTTCAGACATTATGATCCTAAAACTATTGTGTGTTTTTTATTTGTCAGTATAATTGGGTTTTCTCAAATTGGATTGATAATAAGTAGTATGAGTATTTTAAGTGGCATATCTAATGTTCATCAAATAATGGGTTCATTGAGTGGATTTTATAGTTTTTGTGGAGGTATTGGTATTATGATAATAACTCTTGTTGGTGGATATTTAGCAGATTTCTGGATTTTAGGACCATTCTTTTTGTTGGGATTGTTCAATTTAATTCTTTTAGGAGTGTACTATACTTTTGTTAGAGAGACTACGAAAAGCATATCCATTGGAGAAGAGATTGAAGCTGAAGACAATGATCAAACAGTTTGAAATATAGATTTTAATACATGAACCTTTTATGAGTGAAATATCCATTAAGGACGAGCAACTCTACCTTGAGTGTTTCAGCTTTGTCTAAAATGAATGTCACGTTTTTTTATATTTTGACAGAAATACTTCTCATATCAATATTTTATTGATAAAATTTGTAAGAGAAAAACAAAATAATTTTTCAATTTTTATTTGCAAATTAGAATAAACAAATTATAAAATTTGCAACCATCCACATAATAAAGGAGTATAACAGAGAGGATATTTCATATTATCGTTATGATCGAAATACTCATCACAGTTATACCCTCAATATGCTGGCTACTATATCGGTTTTACACGATATTGAAAACCCCAGTTGAAAAAATCATTGAAGATCTAAATATTGAGATTCCTCATATGCCAAATATTTGTATTGATTCCATAAATGATACTTCAGTTGTGATTCATTGGGACATAGAGAAAACTAATGACGAAAACTTGTACTATATAATATTGATAAATGGTCAAGAAGTTGCATCACTTACATCTTCTTCATGTAAATTAAAAAATTTATCATCGAATCAAGTTTATACTATTGAAATAATTGCTAATAATTCTATCACAAATTTCAAATCAAAATCCAAACCTGTGATTGTACAAACCATTAATAGAGACAACATTGAGAAAATCATTAATTTGGAGAATTTGGAAAATGATATAGTAAGACCATTAGACATTGAAGAATCAGATTTGCAAAAAATTGGAGCTTTAGAAGATGAGAATTCTAGTACCATATCTATTGATCAAATTAAAGAGATAGACGATTCCAAGTTGTTAAACTTGTACTTGATTAAAACTCAGAATGAATTAACGAAAGCAAATTTGGAGTATAAAAATTTTCAAACTCAAGCTCAACTTGAACAAAAACATTTACAAGACGATTTGAATTTTTATAAACATGAATTTGAAGAAGAGACGGACACTAAGAACAAGAAAGATCATGATGTCAAATCTTTGGAGAAATCAAAAAACAACTTATCATTTCAAAAGTCAAAACTAATATCACAATTAAATAGTATCAAAAGTTCATTAGCATTATATCAAAACAAATTTAAGGAGAGTGACTTAAAAGTCAAAAAATTGGAAGAGAGAAATTTGAGCTTGCCGGAGTTGGAAGAGCAGGAAAAATTGAAGTTGGAAGTTGAAATAAATCAAATCAAGGAGAATATGCGAAAGAATAAAGCGGAATATGATAAGGTTGATGAGAATATAAAAAATTTGACTTTAGAAAAGAAAGAGTTAACATCCATACTTTCCCAGTTCAAATTATTAATAGAGTTATTAAACCTGTCAGGTAATAATAATAGTACCATCAATCAAATACATTTAACAGAAAATTCGCCATCACCAAGCCCTGGTCCAAATGGGTCTTCAACATCATTACCAGCATCGAATGCTCATACAAACTCAAACATCAATACTTCAATTTTCAACAAAGATGGGACATTAACCAAAAATTCATTCGATGCATTACTTCGAATATCACAATTGATTCCTTCATGGCAAGATGAAATCATGCAAGAAATCAATAATTATCAAGAACTCGAGAATCAATGGAAAAATGCATTCAGAGCAGAAATCAAAAAATTTGTATCAATACATCAGTCATTAGAAATAGCAAAATTAAGTAGGGATGATAATTATCAACCCGTCAAACTTAGTGAATATCAAGCATCAATTGAATTTGGTGGATATAGTAATGCTTTGCCTAAACCGAAATTCAACAATAATCAAATGAAAAACAATTATTCAATAGATGACTACAGAACAGGAAGCAATGGAGGTACAAACTTTCATAGTTATTATGCACAAACGTATGGAAAGAACGAAGATACCATTTCTCAATCACCTGTTTCCGCTCAACCTGCACTTAATCAGGCACAATTATACCCACAATACCAAACTGACGATCAACAAAATATACTTCCTCAACCAACTAACCCTTTGCAAATCTATGATTATTTGCCAGATCAATCACAATTTGAAACCGAGCATCCTTATGTCAGTCTAGAGCAAATAAATGCAGCTCAATCAAGAAATATAGACATGAGTTTAAATTCACCCACTTTACCTAACAATTTATTAAACTTAAACAATCTTGGTTTAGTCAACGATACTACATTTCAAAACTTTAATTTCGATGATCAATATTTACCTCAACAACCTCAACAATCTCAACCATCTCAAGATTTACAACAGCCACCGAAAGTAACATCACCATTACCTCCGCAAAATGAAATGTTGTTCAATAATTTCAGGTCAACTCCAACTAACGACTTCAATTCAAGACTATACCATACTGGATATAATAATTCCGGATCATCTTTTTCAGAAGTTTGGAATCCTCAATTACCAACAGTATCTTCATCTACAAATCCAAATCCAAACCAATCAACATTTAACGAGTTTTTAACCCCTACAAATACATCAACTGCTAATAATACTAATCCAAATAATAATGTCGGTACATCAAATTTAGCAAAAGGATTTTTAATGACTCCATCTTCTCAAAGTATTTGGTTAGATGAAAAATCAAATAATGGTCATACGAGATCAATTTCAAATAATTCTCAAATTTGGAGAAATGATTTATTTTCTATGAATTCATTACACGGTCAATCCAACAACAACAATGCCAATAACACTACGGGAATTAACAATAATAATTCGACCATATCTCCTAATCCAACAAGAGATTATCATCATTTTTTTGGTCAAAATGATGGTATTAATATTACAAACAATAATTTTTTACAAAATGATTTCAAAGATATACAATCTAACCTCGATAATTCTACTCAATTGGCGTCAAATGTAGCTGAACAAAGTGATGTTTCAAATAAGAAAGATAGTAACGAAATCTGAAGCTATTAGAGGACAAGAAGGGTAATAATCGTTAATTTCATTTAATTCCAACTAATCGCGCGGAATTGTCGAAATGCTACCAACTGAAATGTTTAAATTAAGAAAAGAATAATCGGCTATTAAAGGATCAAAGGTTTATAGTAGTTTTTGAAATCTAGACAATTGACCTTTCAGAAACATTTATAGGTTAATTAATATGATTCAAAGTAGTGGAATGTATACGCTAAGACATGAACCAGACATTGTGATTTGTAAGTTTGTCATAAATATTAATGACAACAAATTGAAATGAAACTCGCTTTAAATAACCTTCTTTTTCTTTTCATAAATTATTAATAATAAAAATGTGTCATCATCTCTAATTTGAAACTAAACGGTTTTTGTGTGACTTAAATTTACGGCATAAGAAGATTTTAAAAAAGAAATTTAAAAACCGTTATTTATGTTTTAACCATTTGAGAGTTTTGCTAACTAAAACTAGAAAACCCCTCCAGAACATACACTTTTTAAAAGGTTTTCTCCTCTAACACAACAACACTATCTCAAATGTTTGCCATCAATTCTGGCTATATGATTGCTATAGTCAATCATATATTCACGCTCTCCTTTACGAAAGTTACTTTTTTTTTCTTCTGGTTGTGGGTATATTTTTCCTACCCTTATTTTCCCCTTAAATTTTATCCGTTAAAAATGCCTATTGAGAAATAAAAATATCTCTTACTTTGCTTCAATCTTAAATACGAGTAATTCTTTTTAAATTAATTATGATTCATCCCTATTTCATTACTATCTTCTTCTTATAACCATCCTCACTAACAAAGAACTTGACTAAATCATTTGCATAAAGAAAGACTTTGTTGTTTCTACAATATATCTTTACATACATTTAGTTTTTAAAGTTAATTAAAAAACTCCGAATTATTTAAAAAACTCCGAAATACTAGCAACAATCATTATTAGATCTAATAATCAAAGACTAGAAAAACCCCGAAATACTAGCAACAACCACATCGATATCTACTAATCAAAAATGACTCAAGATGAAGAAGAATTCCCACAAACTTATAATGAATTTAGAAGTGATACTTTCACAACACCAACTTATGGAATGATAGAACACGGATTTACAAATGCAACATATGGAGATTCAGTTTATGGTGAAGATGAATCAACTTTAAAATTAGAAAAATTAATGTGTGATATAACTGGTAAAGAATCTGCATTATTTTGTAGTTCTGGAACAATGTCAAATCAAATTGGTATTAGAGCTAATCTTTTTCAACCTCCATATTCTGTACTTTGTGATTATAGATCTCATATCTTTCTCCATGAAGCAAATGGATTAGCATCACTATCTCAAGCTATGGTTCACCCGGTTATACCCTCTAATGGAAATTATTTAACTTTTGAAGATATTGTGGAAAACGTGACTTTAGATGATGGGGATATTCATGCTGCTCCTACTAAAGTCATAAGTTTAGAAAATACATTACATGGAATAATTATGCCAATTCAAGAAATTGCAAAAATTAGTGAATTTTGTAAAATGAATGATATAAGATTACATTGTGATGGAGCAAGACTTTGGAATGCATCTATAGCTACAGGAATTACGATAAAAGAATATTGTTCATTTTTTGATTCAGTTTCTTTATGTTTATCTAAATCATTGGGAGCACCAATGGGGTCAATATTAGTTGGTGATTCAAAATTTATAAAAAAAGCAAATCATTTTAAAAAACAAAATGGAGGAGGTATAAGACAAAGTGGAATAATGACATCAATGGCAATATACGCAATTGAAAATAATTTACAAAAATTAATAAAATCTCATAATTATGCAAAACAAATTGGTGAATTTTGTAATCAACATGGAATAATCTTGGAATCACCAGTAGATACAAACTTTGTATTTATAGATCTTAAAAGAAATAAAATGGATGATAAATTATTAATAAAATTAGGTCATCAAAAATACAATATTAAGTTAATGGGAGGTAGAATAGCATGTCATTTTCAATTAAATCAACAAAGTGTTGATAATGTTAAAAAATGTATTTTAGAAACTTATTTATATAATCAAAAACACCCATATAAATCTGATGGGAAAAACAACAAAAAAATGTACAATTTTGACGCAATAAAACGATAGAGTCTGTGAGAGTCTGTGTTATGGTTCAAACAATTAGGTTTAATACTTACTTCAAAAATGAATGACTTTAATTTATATAAGTGTTGGATTGAATTATTGAAATTGATTCGACACTCCTCAAGCAATGATGACAAGACATAATGTTTAGTTACTAGTAGAATATTGCATACGCAGAGGCTAAGGTCGAAAATACTGATTTTGATAGTTTCTTTGAATACAAAGATGTAAGTTTTAAATGACATCCATAGATTTGTTTTTTAACTTATTTCCGATCTCTCAATCCATCTAGTTGCACTATTTGCTTAGACTAAGTGTATTTTTACTCTTTTAGTTACACACGATGTAAGAATTGTGTTCAGACTTATATGGTGAATGTTGTCTGACGTTGAATAGGGTCACCATCTTTCAATCAAAGTTTAAGTAAAGATCGTATATATACATCATATTCGTCAATTTTTCAGTGGAGGTGCTATTTTCTGTCCCGATTGACCATTCCTTTATGTAAAACAAGCTTACACTTTGAAATCATTTATAGTTGCAAAAATCCTTTTGCAACATGGTAGTTTTTTTTTGAAATAATTTACACGTGCTTTTTGTTCAATTTTGTGTCGTTGTTTATCATTTATTTTTTTTATTTTGTTTTAAATGACTTGACATCATTCATTCTTTATATCACTAGCAGACCAAAAACATCATTTATACAACTACTACTACAAATTACTTAAGCTTCAGTCAGTGTACTTGTCAATTAACTTTGTTGTTATAAATAATTTTCATTAATTCGTCACGATTTTATAAATCACCTGAACAACCCCAACTATTACCACTTAACTACATAAAATTTCGGTTTTGTACTAGCAACTCACTTTTTTTATAAAATCTCATAATCAAAACATCACATAAATAAGTAACGAAATCAAAGGAGTTACTATTAACATAACTATATTAAATTTACAAACAATAATAATCATTTTTATTTACTAAGGAATTTATTCTTAACGTCTAGTTAAATGGCAAAAAAAGTAGCAAGTGAACCTGTTTTGCCTGGTTTAACAGAAGAAATATCTCCACAAACAAATAATAATTTCAACAATGCAGATTCAGCTGTTATAGATGATGAAGATGATGAAAAATCCAACTTGACCAATCAAAATTTATATACTTCTTCAAATGCAAGTTATTCATCTTTGAATCATTCTCCACAATTAATGAGAAGTGATTCAACGGCTTCAATTCCATATTTAGATTTATCAAAATTAATGTTTGCAAATGATTTTGATTTTGGATTAGATTTAAATAATGTAAGTGATTTAACTAAAAAAAGATTGAATAGTATGAAAAATAAAACTAAAGAAAGGTTTAATATATATAATAAAAAAGGAAATATTGAATTAGATAAATTACAAGATATTTTAAATCAAAGACTTTTAAAATTTGATGAAAGAATTCATAAAAATTTAACAAGTTCATCAACTGAAAAATTATTTTATGCTTTAAGTGTATTTATAATAGCTTGTGCTGGATTTGTTATTGGTAAATATCCAAATTATTTTCCACATTTTCATACTGGGTTATTTATTGTATTAATGCCTATAAGATTTTATACATATTTCAAACAAAGTTTTCAATATTATTTGGCTGATTTATGTTATTATGTAAATTTGTTATTGATGTTATTCATTTGGGTATTTCCTCAATCACCTACATTATTTGTTTCTGTATTTTCATTATCTTTGGGGACATTATCTTGGGCAGTTATAACATGGAGAAATTCATTAGTTTTACATTCAGTTGAAAAAACTACATCATCATTCATTCATGTTATGCCACCAATCACAATGTTTGTCATGGTTCATGAATTAAGTCCAGAATACATACGAGAAAGATATCCTGGGATAGCGGCCATATCAAATTGGAATTTTGCAGCATCATTAGTCATAACATCTATATATTATACAATTTGGCAAGTAACATATCATTATTTCATAACCATTAAAAGAAAAGATCAAATTGAAAAAGGGAAAGTAACTTCTTTTTCTTATTTAAAAAATAAAAATAAATCAACAAAATTAGGTAAATTTGTAAATGGTTTGCCATATTTATGGATGCAAACATTAGCATTCACATTGATCCAATTTGGTTATCAATTATTAACAATGTTGCCATGTCCAATTTGGTTCAGATATAAACATGCATGTGGAGCATTTGTATGTTTTATATTCATATGGGCAAGTTATAATGGAGCAACTTGGTATATAGATGTATTTGGTAAAAGATTAGAAAAAGAAGTTGATAAATTGAAAAGGGAAGTTGGTAAGTTACAACAAGAGAATGAGAAATTACAATTTTCGCCATTGAACAAACCAGTTAATGGCTCAATCAATCAGAATGGAGAAGTATTGGATGAAGATGTTAAGAATTATGATGATTTAAAAGGTGGTTTGAAAAATGATGAAATTAATGATGATGGTATAGTTCTAGAAACTGAAAAAGCTTCTCCAAAGTTAACTAAATCTGGGTTGAAAACAGAGAGCAGCAAAGCTAAATAAGTTTCTTAAATTTAATTGTGATTATTTGGTTCAAGGTGGACGTCAAGAATAATGGACTAAACATAGAGTGTATGTCTGATTGATTTCAATTTAATATTTATTACAAGTTTGCATAAAATGTTCACAATGCGTTCTTCTACCCCTATATTTACATCTACACGTACCACCTCTTTCTTGAATCAAAACATTCCCAATAGTTTATCTCACAGGTGATCGTTGAAATAATGTGTCAAGATCTAATTTGGTGCGACATATAAAATTAATTATGCACCAAAAATTTGAAAAATTTTTTGATACATACAAACCTTCCTGTTTTGAATAAGCACTAGAACATACAATAAACCATGTTCAGGTCTACCCTTCGACCTATACAGGCATTTCAAAAATTCCTACATACCTCATCTCCTGTATTCAAAGAATCCACTATAGTTCATCACTTGGATTTTCTCAAAAAATATTACACTCCAGAAATACTAGAAAGCATTAAAATAGCAGAATCAGTAGTAGAACCAAAAGATTATCTTAATTTACAATTACAAGGACGTGATGGATTATCTAAAATAGCTCCGACAAATAAAAATTTTGATTACTCAAGAAATGATCCAGAATGGGAAGAACCAATACTATATCCAAATCAAGGTTTAGGACGTACTCCTTATCCTGCAATTCCTCAGGTACATTCAGCTGATCGTGGGGATTTAAAAATTCGATTTTCCAATGCACCAAGAGCACCAAATGATACTGCTCAATCCAATACGGCTATTAAAACACCTTTTCAAATAGCAAGAGAATTAAGTCAATTAACCGGATTAGACGAAAGATGTATACGAAATTTATACATTAGACCATTAGTTATGAAAAGAGTTTCTTTAAAAACTGCTAAGGGTAATATTGCCAATTTTTTTGTAATGTCAGTAGCTGGTGATAAGAATGGTATGATTGGATTAGGAATTGGAAAATCAAGAGATGGTATACGTACGGCAGCAACAAAAGCTCATTGGAATGCAATAAAGAATTTAACTCCTATAAAAAGATATGATAATAGAACTATATTGGGACTGATTGAATTGAAATATCATGCAACAACTTTGAAATTTAAATCTGCTCCAGTGGGTTTCGGATTAAGATGTAATCGTAATATATTTGAAATATGTCAAGCAGCTGGTATTAAAGATTTAAGAGGAAAAGTTCATAAATCAAGAAATCCTGTATTAGTTGCTCAAGGTTTTGTTAAAGCTTTAACTCAACAAAAAACAATTGAAGAGTTAGCTTTAAATAGAGGTAAAAATGTTGTTGAGTTGAGAAAAGCTTACTACTCTAATGATTAATTATGTATTTTTGTAAATAGAGAACAATAAAGAGTATAATGATCTTTTTCTTCATCTTATTGTAAATAGTAGATCTAGGATAGTGTTCACAAGATTTCATCAGACTGCATTTGGTAGTCATAGTTATTACCCAAAATCAAAGCTGTGATAATTTTAATTAAAGTTATAAAAAGCATATCAAAGGAACAACCATATTACATCATTGCAATCCAAGTAACTACTGCTTTCATTGCTAAATCAATAATCCTAGAAATTCAATTATATAAAGATTTTGCAAATCCATCTCATTTGATACCATAGCTATAAACTCATAATAGACTCATAAAGATAGACGAATTGCAACCACATCTAAAAATGGTAGTAGACACAACTTATTACGATTTACTAAATATTGAAGTTACAGCCACATCACTCGAAATCAAGAAGGCATACAGAAAACAAGCTATCAGATTACATCCAGATAAAAATCCAGATGATCCTACAGCAGCAGCAAAATTTCAAGAAGTTGGTCAAGCTTATCAAGTTTTAAGTGATGACAATTTACGATCAAAGTATGATAAATATGGAATACAAGAATCAATACCAAAAGAAGGCTTTGAAGACCCTGCTGAATTCTTTTCAATGATATTTGGAGGAGAGGCATTTAAGGATTGGATTGGAGAATTAAGTTTAATTAGTGAAATAACGAAATCAGCTGAATTATCAGAAGAAAAACCAGACGATAAGGGAAAAGATCAGAAAACCGAAGAAGCATCATCCAAATCTACTTATGAATACAAATCTACCGATCCTATAAATAAAGATCAAAAATTTTTATCACATCAAAGTCATGACGAAGCAACTTATAAAGAAGTGGAAGAGAAAAAGAGAAAAGAAGAATTGGAGAAATTTGAAGAAGAATGTAGGTTGAAGAAGATTGAGACCAGAAATAAATTAGCTAAGACATTAATTGAGAAATTATCATTAGTTACAGAAACAGATATGAAAGACGATGTTATTGAATCATTTAAATCAAAGATAAGATATGAAGCTGAATCTTTAAAAATGGAAAGTTTTGGTTTAGACATTTTACATACAATAGGACTTGTTTACAAAAGCAAGTCGAAAATATTTTTAAAAAATCAAACATTTTTTGGTTGGGGAGGTTTATGGTGGTCCGTTAAGGAGAAGGGAGGTGTAGTGAAAGATACATTTAGAACTGTTAGTGCAGCTTTAGATGCTCAACGTACGATGGAAGAATATGCTAAGATGCAACAGGATAATGAGTATCATCTTAAAAAGGAAGCGGATGAAGCAAAGGCAAAAGCTGATGAGGAAAAAAATAAACTAGAAGAAGAATTGGAAAAACTTCAAAAACAGAAAAATAAAGTAGAAGAAGAATCTCAATTGGAAAAACTTCAAAAACAGAAAAATAAAGTAGAAGAAGAATCTCAAGAACAAGGAACTGAATCTACAATAAATGAGTCAAACAAAATAGATAAGGCTGACAAAGATGTAGTTGAACCTACAAAACATACAGCAGAAGATTTAGCTGAAATGGAACAATATCTATTAGCAAAAGTTTTAGCTGCAGCTTGGAATGGATCTAAGTTTGAAATTCAAGGTACATTAAGAGCTGTTTGTGATCAAGTACTAGAGGATGAAGAAATCACAAATGAGCAAAGAATTGCAAGAGCTAAAGCGTTAAGACTAATAGGTGAAATTTTTGTTTCTGTGACCAGAACAGAAGCAGAAGACGAAGAAGCTAAGGTTTTTGAAGCGTTGGTTGCTGAGGCAAGCACGAAAAGAGAAAAGAAGAAGAAGGGTCATGCCAAAGGTGAAAGCGCTGTTTAAAGTAATGTAAATAGAGAATGATGTTGATGAATGTACAGACTTGATGAATAAATAACATTGAAAACATTGTAGACGTGGTAGATTCTATATGAGCTCGCTCTGTTTTAACTAAGAATCTTGAGGAAATATAATATTATGCCGTTTTATGTCATGGCATCACCTATCACAAAAATTTAGAATAAATTAGACCTCAATGAGGTATGAAATGAGTTTTGTGGTATAAACGACTGCAAATTTGTAACTAGCTAGAACAATGGAACCGAAAGGTACGGTTTGCCGCATAAACAATAAAAAAACACTGCATTAAAAAGGGACAAATCGGCGCTAAAAATTAATTCGATTTGTCTTTTCAAAATATTTATTCCATTAAATTAAAGTAAAAAAAGAATTCAGTTAGAAAAAGCTTGTAGCCATGAGCTTATCTACTTCTACAAAGAAGTTGATACAAAAGATCAACGAAAGGTCTCATGATCTAGATCCAACTACTCAGTCTAATTACAAAAATTTCAAGGTAAATCATACAGAATTAACTTTAGATGTCTCATTTAATTCAAAGACTATCGATGGATTAGTGAAATACGACTTAACTAATTTGACAAATATTGATGAACTTATTCTCGATACAAGGGCATTAACAATAAAATCAGTAATAGTCAATGGGTCAAAAGTGTCATTCAAATTATCAAATCCTGTTCCAATATATGGTTCAGCTTTAATTATACCGTTACCCACCGCAACTTCATTAAAAGTTGATATCGAATTTCAAACTACTGATAAATGTACAGCAATACAATTTATTCAAGGTGATACTGGTCCATATGTATTTTCACAATGTCAAGCGATCCATGCAAGAAGTTTGTTTCCTTGTTTCGATACCCCTGGTGTCAAGTCTCCTTATAAATTTATTGGAAAATCACCAACTAAAGTAACCATGTCGGGGAGACCTCAACCTTCAAATGAACCTAATACTTACTATTTTGATCAACCAATCCCTATACCATCCTATCTAGTTTCTATTACCTCGGGGAATTTATTCAAAGCTCCAATTGGACCAAGATCTGATGTTTATTGTGAAAAACCAAATTTGAAAAATTGTCAATGGGAATTTGAAAAAGATATGGAAAATTATTTACAAATAGCAGAGTCATTAGTGTTTGAATATGAATGGAAAAGATTTGATTCTTTAGTTTTGCCATCTAGTTTCCCATATGGAGGAATGGAGATTCCAAATATGACCCAATTGACACCAACTTTAATTAGTGGTGATCGTACTCAAACTAAAGTTATGGCACATGAACTAGCCCATTCTTGGTCGGGGAATTTAGTGACCAATACTTCATGGGAACATTTCTGGTTGAATGAAGGTTGGACTGTTTATTTAGAAAGACGAATTGTTGGAGCTATAGGAGCTCAAGAAGCTAAACTTGCTGGAAAATCTGATGAAGAAGCAGAACAAATTGGAGAACAAATTAGACATTTTGATATTATTGGAGGTTGGAATGCTTTAGTTGAAACTTGTGAAACATTCAATCCAGATTTCACAAAATTAGTATGGAACTTAAAAGGTCAAGATCCAGATGATGCTTTTTCAAGAATTCCATACGAGAAAGGGTTCTTTTTCCTATTTCAATTGGAGAATAAGGTTGGTGGTAAAAAAGAATTTGATCACTTTATTAAGTACTATTTTGAAAAATACAGATACCAATCATTGAATACTTCACTGTTTGTTGAAACTTTGTATGAGTTTTATGAACCTAGAGGTAAAAAAGATGTATTGGATACAATCAATTGGGACAAAGAATTATTCGTGTCTGGGTTACCGGAGAAACCATATATGGATACAACTTTAGCTGATCAAGTTTACTCATATGGTAATAAATGGGTTGAGTATATCAAAACCTCACAAAATTTCGACAACATCCCTTTTAAAGAAGAGGATCTTGATTCATATCAAGGTGAACAAGATATGTTGTTCATAGAATATCTTGTTGAAAAATTTAAAAATTTAGATGTTCCTCCGGAGTTGATCAAAAAATTCCCATCTATTTATCCGACATATGCAGCAAGTAAAAATGGAGAAATACTATCACCATGGAATGAACTATTAATAATGCATGGTGATTATCAATCTACTGATCAATTAGTCAAAGATTTTAGTAATTGGCTTTCAGTCACGGGTAGAATGAAGTATGCACGTCCTGGTTATAAAGTTTTGAAGAATGGTATAAGTTTAGAATTTGCTGTAGAACAATTCAATAAGCATAAAGAGTTCTATCATCCAATTTGCAGATCTATGATTGAAAAAGATTTAGGGTTAGTGTGATATATTCTTTTGTATATATAGTAATATTGAGTTAGGGCTAACATAAAGTAAATTCTTGATCAACTATGTTTCTATATTTTACTCTGTTTGAAGGAAATTTGAAAATCTCGCTTAGTCAATTCCCCGCGACAAAAAATTACGTTGAACAAAACGAATCGTACCTTAAATACCCTAAATCCACACTTTTTACTTCGGAACTTTATATGTTCAACTCATTAACATCTAAATTCACTTTACATTCACTCATTTCATTGTCAACCAAAAGACAATTCACTCAAACAATCCCCAAAATGTCTCAAGAATATTTAGTCACAGTCTTTGATGTTCCAAATGCAGACAGATCAAAAGTTCGTCCACAACATGTGAAAGATATACCTGCTAATGTCCCTAACCCTATAAGATCAGCTGGCGCAATCTATACTGATGAATCGAAGTCGAAATTCGCTGGAAGTTCATTCCATTTAGTTGCAAATTCTAAAGACGAAATCTATGACTTTTTGAAAAAGGACATTTATGCCAGAGAGGGAATATGGGATTTGAATAATGTACAAATTTTCCCGATTGGAGTTGCTGTTCGATTACCTAAAAAGATGGATGGAGTTGATGAATCTGCTTATAAAATCTAGATTCACCTCTTTTTGAGAGTAATAGAGTATTCAAGTATATAGAATTTATTTAATAACTATTATTATTATTATTTATAAGAATCAACTGTATAAATCATCTTCTTCTTCAACATTTCCAAATGCTGCACCTCCTGTACTGGCACCACCATCAGCAGCTGATGATGCTCCATTTTCATTGAATCTAAAATTGGTGAATTGACCTCTTGAAGCTTGTAATTGTTGAGCATAAGCTTCGTAACGACGTAATTCAGCATCTGATACAGATCTCTTGGCAGTTTTCATAGCTTCTTCAAAGTGTGATCTTGTGATGTATGGAACAGGATCTTCCTCTTCTACATCAACTTCAACTTCTTTCATATCAACATCTTCGGTTTTAACTTCAGTAGTTTTTTCTTCCTTGATTTTATTCAACTTAACTTGTGCTTCAATTGAATCTTTGATAGCAAATTTGGCTGATCTTTGAACAATGTATGATAAATCAGCACCAGAAAAACCATGAGTGATTTTCGCAATTTCTTTCAAATCCAAACCAGGTTCTAATGGAGTATTTCTTAATTGAGCTTGTAAAATAGATAATCTTGCAGCTTCATCTGGTAATGGAACATAAATCAATTGATCCAATCTTCCAGGTCTTAATAATGCTGGATCAATTTGATCAGGTCTATTAGTAGCACCAATAACGAAAACATTCTTCTTGGCATTCATACCGTCCATTTCGGTTAACAATTGGTTAACAACTCTATCAGAAGCACCACCAGCATCACCATGAGAACCTCCTCTTGCTTTAGCAATTGAATCCAATTCATCCAAGAATACAACAGTTGGTGCTGCAGCTCTAGCTTTATCAAAAATATCACGGATATTTGATTCAGATTCACCATACCACATACTCAATAATTCTGGTCCTTTGACACTAATAAAATTTGCACTAACTTCAGTTGCTACAGCTTTTGCTAATAAAGTTTTACCAGTACCAGGTGGTCCAAAGAATAAAACACCTTTTGTTGGAGCCAACCCGAATTTTTGATATTGATCTGGATGTAAGACTGGATATTCGACTGTTTCTTTCAATTCGTTCTTGATGTTGTCTAAACCACCAATGTCATCCCAAGTAACATTAACATTTTCAACAACGGTTTCACGTAAGGCAGATGGATTTGAATTACCTAAAGCAAATCTGAAATTTTCTTGAGTGACACCTAAAGAATTTAAAACTTCTGTATCAATAGTTTCTTCTTCTAAGTCAATAAGATCCATTTTTTCACGAATTTGTTGCATAGCGGCTTCGGAACATAATGAAGCTACATCAGCACCAACAAAACCATGGGTTTCTGAAGCAATTGCTTCTAAATCAACATCATCAGCTAATTTCATATTCTTGGTGTGAATTCTCAAAATTTCTAAACGACCTTCAGCATCTGGTACTCCAATATCAACTTCTCTATCAAATCTACCAAATCTTCTTAAAGCTGGATCAATTGAATTAGGTCTATTTGTTGCAGCAATAACAACAACATTCGCTCTAGCTTTCATACCATCCATAAGTGTCAACAATTGGGAAACAACTCTTCTTTCAACTTCACCATTAGTTTTGTCTCTTTTTGGGGCAATTGAATCAATTTCATCAATGAATATAATTGAAGGTGAATTTTTTTCTGCTTCTTCGAAAGCTTTTCTTAAATTAGATTCCGATTCACCTGCCATTTTTGACATGATTTCTGGACCATTAATCAAAAAGAAAAAAGCACCGGTTTCATTTGCAACAGCTCTAGCCATTATAGTTTTACCTGTACCAGGTGGACCGTACATCAATATTCCTTTTGGTGGTTTAATACCTATGGATTTGAACAATTGTGGGTGTCTTAATGGTAATTCAACCAATTCCCTAATTTGAGCCATTTGTTTTTTACAACCTCCAATGTCATCATAACCAACTTCATTCATATTATTTTCTTCATCTTCACGATTAATTGGTTCACCTTCACAATGTATGATTGTATCTTGAGCTACTATAGCTATTTCTTCTGGATCAACTTCAACAACTTTGAATTCTACTTGTCTCATACCTCCTCTAACTGTGAAATAATCTCCTTTTCTAACTGGTCTATAAGCTTCAACGAAATATGGTTTTAAATATAAATCAAATAATGACCCAGTAATACCTTCAACAGTATCAGCAATTGGTAATACAGAAATTCTGTTTGCATATTTGATATCAGGACATGGATGTACAGTAATAATATCTCCTAACCTGACTCTTAAATTATTTCTTACACAACGATTAACTCTTGCAACACCATCTTCCATATCATCATCAGCTAAGACAATTAAAACAGTATCCTTTCTTTTCTTACCTTTAACCAAAACTGTATCACCTCGAAATAATTGTAATAATTCCATTGTATTTGATGACATGGTTATGACAGAATTATCATCATTAGTTGCATCGTCAACAACTAATGCATTATCTTTCTTTTTCCTCCTTAAAATTGCAGTGGCTGTTTTATCATCAATTGCAGATGAACCAGATGCATCGAAATGAGTCTTTTTATCCTCTTCACCTGTCATACTTTAATGAATTGCTTTAGGTCGTATGATAAAAATATTATACAAGTGAATGAAAAATAATGAATTAAATATATTGTGTGTTGTAATTGATGGCAAATTTAAAATTGATTTTATCGATCGAAAAAATATTTAGAAATTTTGTTGCACAATAATAATAATAATACTTAACCTTTGAACGAATTAATTTCAGATACGTTGTTCAAACACAAATATTAGAAATTAATGAGTGAGGTAATCAATAAAGAGTTAGCAAGCGTTAGAGCGTTAGAGGGAAGTTAGCAACAGTAAACTGGAGACTATTCTGTTGCAATATCATATTAAATACGTATAGCTATACTTTATTAAACAGGGACTCAAATTAAACTCTTAGCACAACTAATAACGATTTACATTCTCATAAATATATAGATCTAGTTTATTAGACACTGGCCCCTGTTAGATCTAAATTCAATTGATTGAAAATGGAGTAGTCTGTCTCTCATGTTGTAGATCAAGTACACGCCGGGTTATCAAACTCTATATTACTTCAACTTATCATTTTCGGAAGTGATAGCGGCGTGAATTCTCTGTGGAGAAAATTATTATTGATAGGTGATTTTAATTGTGAAAGAAGTCTTAAACCACTTTTTTTCTTAAAACGAAGTTGCAACATATCAATTGGTCAACTAAACCATTAAATTTATAAAAACTAATCCAACAATGTCCTCAAATGCAAGTTGTATTTTTTGTAAAATTATTAAAGGTGAAATACCATCTTTCAAATTAATTGAAACTCCAAAAACTTATTCATTTTTGGATATCCAACCAACTTCAAAAGGCCATGTTTTGATAATTCCTAAGTATCATGGAGCAAAATTACACAATATACCAGATGAATATTTGAGTGATTTATTACCTGTTGTTAAAAAATTAACAAAAGTTTTAAAATTGGATGAAAATAATTCACCTGAAGGAGAAGGTTATAATGTATTACAAAATAACGGTCGAATTGCTCATCAATTGGTTGATCATGTTCACTTCCATTTAATTCCTAAACCAAATGATAAAGAAGGTTTGGAAGTTGGTTGGCCTGCACAAGAAACTGATTTTGCTAAATTGGGTAAATTACATGAAGAATTGAAAGAGGAATTAGCTAAATTAGATAGTGAAAAGTTATAAAGTTTGATTAAGATAAAAGAGAATGAAGCTAAGCGAACAAACGATTTTTAAGGTTGATGATATGATGAGAGTATGATGTGACGTTGTTTTAAGTAAGTAAATGTTTAATTGAATGTATGATTCAAAAAATTTAATTTATTGAAAGTCTTTATAAAATACCTCCTATTAATCCTCCTATATATCCCACTATGTAACTCGTAAAAAATGTTAAAGTACTTGCACCAAATGGGAAGTAACTAACCGTATAATAAGCTACTGCTAATATTTCGATTATACTTGTAAAAATAGTCAAAATACTACTTTTTAATATAACACTGGAATAAATTGTTAAAAATATTGATGTGAAGAACACAGTAGTGAAAATAATTCTATCTTTTGATAACAAGTGTCGTATATATTCATAGGGACCTTGAAGTACTCCGAACGATACAACAAATAATACTGACCCGCCAGTCCATAATAAACCAAACTTCCTAGGTCTTAATGCTAACACAGGGAACATGAAAAAGCATATGACAAAACATAAAATTGACGCAGACAAACAACAACCAAATCCTATCAATCTTTCTATTCTTGATAATTGAAACCATGAAGGTTCTTGTCGTTGAGTTGAATTAGGATTATTTAAATCTTGTATTGATGTCGGTAATCTTTGATATAAATCATTTGCTCCTGTTTTGAAATAATCAGTCCATTCTGATAAAATAGGTCGATTACCACTAGTTGTGTTATTATTATTTATTGTTGAAGAAGTTCTGTCATTCCAATTTCGAAATGACTGTCTAAATATATTCTCTGATTCAGTTGACATCGTTTTAAAATTTAAAAGTTTGACTTTAAAAGCTGATGCGTCCAAGACTGATAGTGTATGATTACTTGACAATTAATTGATCAAATACGTAAATGACTGATGAAGGTTCAGTGTAATGGTAGACTCAAAATTTAGAAAGGCAATGATTTTATCTCCATAATAAATTGTTACACAAATAAACAAATCTATTTACAGAAAAAGGAAAACAAAATAATTAATTATATAAAAAAATATATTTACAACTTATTGATAACTTAAACTATTAAGTGCCATTTAATAGATTGGCACATTTTAACACTATCGAGTATCAATTAAAACTTCATTATTAACATCATACATTAATTTACTTACAAGCGTTTTAACTGAACTCAATTGGACTGAAATTTGTTAGGATACTTTCATAACTAGACACCATTATCCGTTAAATCCCTTTATAAAGAAAAGACATTTTTAAATTTCCTCCATTATTCACAGGTACCAAGTTTGCACTTTCGACTCGAGCTAAAAGCATTCAATACTACAGGTAAAATTCACGAGACATGGAACAATTCTTAAAAGATAGTCCATCGGACTTTAGCACTTTTGACGATGATTCAAATTTTCACTCAGGCAATAATAATGATGATAATTTCAACACGCAACTGGACGATCAGAATCTTCCCAACTTTACATACAGTGCAACAAATGATAACAAGCTACTTAATTCACAATCATTTGAAAATGATTACAATGAGGGAGCTAAAAGTAATTATACGGGAGCACAAAATGATTATTCCTTAAATCTAGATTATTCAGGTAATAATATCAACACAGCTAGTGATCAAAATTATACAAATAATAATGATGGAAACTTTTTCAATAGCAGTTTAAGTAATTTTGATACAAGCGAATCCGGTTTAAATTCTAAAACTCAATTATCAGAAAATGATTATTTAAGTCCCAATAGTTTTCCAATTGAGCTGCAGCAAAGACAACTGTCAACAAATTCGAATAATCAAAATGCTAATCAAATACAAAATCATCAAACACAACTGCAACAATCTCAATTAGACTCAAATTTTGCAGGTTCAAATCCTGGTTCTTTTACAAGTGAACCTTTCTTAGACGATATGGCTTTTTCTCAAGCTATACTAGGTCCTCAATTACACGTCACTCATAGTGGAACTAGCAATAATAATTTCAGAGAAAGTCTATCCCCTCAACCATTATCACCTCCATTACGAGGTTTATCAAATTCCCAACCATATATGAATTCTGCAAATTTGGATGAATTGATATCACCGGGTAAAAATTATGACGAAAATTCATTTTTGAATCCACAATATTTCTCACCTCCGACAAGATCTGGTAACCATTTCAATTCATTAAGATCAATAGCGGAAGACAATGGTAATGATAATTTGCAAAACACTTATAGTAATGTTTATAGTCCAACAGAGTTATCAAGACCTGGAAGTATAAGTGGGCCATCTTACAACAAAAATCCCATACCTCAATCAAATTCATACATTTCACCTCAATTGAATCCATCGTCTTACCAATCGCCTGATTTCAATAGTGGCTCGTATTTGAATTCACCTCCAACGTACAATAGTCAAAGGATCCAACATTTGAACTTGAATCAACCAGCAACATCAACTTCAGTTTCACAAATACCCCAAGTTAGTTCTTCAATACCGAATCAACCGTTTATAAAGCAAGAAACTTGGTCATCGTTATCACCACCACCTTCACAACAATCTATATTAAGTACATCTGTTCCTACGTCATCCAAACAAACCCGAGAAACAAACACTACCTCCCAAACATCCTCGACCGCAAACATACCTACAAAGCAATTATCGAAGGAAGAGAAATTAAAAAGAAGAAGAGAATTCCACAACGCAGTTGAAAGAAGACGAAGAGACCTTATAAAAGAAAAAATAAAAGAACTAGGTATCATAGTACCACCATCATTATTGAATCCTCAATTAAGTGCAGTACAAACTCTACAGAGACAACAAAATATAGATTCGCAAGATTTGCTGGATTTAATTGGATCAATAAAAGTAAAAGAAACGAAACCCAATAAATCAACTATTTTAAATAAGTCTGTTGTTTATATGAATCATTTAAATTATGTTTTGAACCAACAAGAAATTGCTAAGCTGAAACTTTTGCAACAAATCAATCAATTGGAAAATGAAGCTGGTGGTGCGAGCTGGAGCTAATACTTTAAGAAACTGGTGTTAAGAGATTTTATAGAGGTTGATCAGTCAGTCCAATGTTTGTAGTGAAAATATAATAAGGTCAATTTACCAAGTTCAAAAAGAAAAAAAGTAAAAGCACCTACAACAAAATGATTATAATCATTATCTTATTAAAATCATTTATTTCTTAACGACATAAATATTAATTTCCTAATTCTTCATTTAAATATACTAAAGAAAATAAAAAACTATTAAATAAATTATTGAATTTGTGAATAACCAGTAAAAGGATTAGCATTCTTAGATTTCAAGTATTCATCGGAAGCCTCTTGCCATTCTCTGCTGAAAGTATGTGGAGCTGGAGCAGCTAAAGATCTAAGTCCTGCAAATAATGCAATACTTCCAATAACAGAACCAAACACTATCCAAAATATTTGTGATTTCTCTCCTGGAGCATATAAAGGTCTTCTTGGTCCCCATTCTCCAAAGGATATATAATAAGCTGCTTGTTTTTCAGCATTTGTTAATTCAGACCATGGCAATTCCATTCTTGTTTTTAATTCTTCTATGATTGATTGTTGATCTTCTTTTGGTAATGCAACCCATCTTGTTTCTAAATTTCCAACATAAGCATTTGAAAGTGCTCTTGGTGTTGATTTTGCTACTGTACTATTGAATCTGATTGATTGTCTGGTTAATGATTTAATGAAGATTTGTGAAGACATTTTTTATATTGTTTATTTAATAATTAGGAATGAATATGTCGGATGAATAATGTTCTAAAAATAAGTGATTTAATGATGAGTCTTATGAACTTGTGGAAGGGATTGTAATTAGAGAGAATTGAAATTAAATCTGTAGTGATCAATGGTTGATATGGTATGTTATGACGTTGTTGTTATATTTTAAAACTGATATAATTTTTAACTTATTGATTCTCTATTAGCAAAAAAAAAATTCATCTTATATAATTTTGATTGGATTATATTTTGTTAAGTATGGAAAATATTTTGGTAAGGGAACTACCTTTTAACATCCAGCTTCTATGCAATTACAAATGAACAGGGGGATGACTATTGATAGAGTATATGTTTGGAAATTGATTAGTTGAGTTCTTCGGTTAAACTTAGAGCTGTTGTTTACTCTATCATTATTTGCAAAAGGTTAAGTATTAGCTACAAATGAACTTACACTAGGATACAACAAATGCAATATTTTTAAGATCACTAGACTCACTCTGTCAATAATTTTTAGACGATCTGTTTGTTTTTTGGGTATAATCAGAGTATAGATCGTAACGGAGCTCAATCTTGGTTTGTACGATTCAACTCAGAACTGAATATATTTTAAATACAGGCTGAACTAACCGGTTGATGGGATTGAATATTTTAGAATGACTTATGTAAGAAATGATGGAATCTACAACAAGAAAATTGGTCTAAACCTTCTTTATTATAATTAAAGGATTTTAAAAACCACTAGTTAGTCCTTACTTCTACCTATTTGCTTCATTTTCCATCCGTATACCTCTTGAAGCTCGTGCAAATTGGCGAAAACGATTTTAAAAAATCACGCCATATAAAATATAGTCTACTTCATTTTGATGGAAAGGTGCATAATTGACCAAATGAAGTTGCAGACTTAGTCTTATTGACCGGTTATGAGTTACCCATAAAAACGGTACAAATTGGATTTGGTGTAAAATTTTCGTATTGATTTAAGGACAGTATTCTATTAAAACTAAAGACCTTTTCAATTGAGAATCATGAATTTCTTTGACTTCTACTTTAAACTTTGAATCACTGATTGATTTGAAATGGCTTAAAAATTCAACAATGGAACCACCAACTCCAAAATAAATATTTTTAGCAGCTAATAAACACATAAAGGTTTTCCCATTATTTTTAAAGAATGTAGCTGAGTCACTTAGTATAATTTTAATTGATTCTGCAACTATTGGTAAGGTAACTGTCGAATATATTGTCTCAGAACTTATGATAAAATTTATGTGGTATTTTGAAACCAAGTCATTAAATTCTTTACCCCATGAGCCTGAAATTAGTTTGATTTCGGTGTTTGAGTCTTTCAATTGTTTTAAAAACTCATTTATTAAATTAGTGGTGATAAATAATTCATTTGCCTCAAATCTAGAGTTTATTTCATCTGTTGTCAATCTTTGCAAATCTTCAGACGGTAAAGTGGATGCCCAATTTATAATTAGATTTGGAACAGTGACTAATCTTAAAACATCGTAATTGAAATCAGATAGTATTAGCTTCATTGATTTTTCACATTTAGTTTCAAATTTTTTCATTAATATATAACACGAAGGTAATGATGTCCCACATCCTAAATCCAAAGTCGAACTATTCAAAATATTCAAAGAAAAACCAGTTGAACCCGAATATTGGTTCATAAGTTTACCAATTTCATCAATTGTGTCATAAGAACATTCCCAACTTTTAAACCCACCTTCGTAGATATTTCTTTGTACATCCGAATCATTTTTCTCAATTACTATGTTTTTAATTTCATCTTTGATAACTACTTTGGAATCCAATTTATCATCACAATCCTCCATCATGATTTGATGCTTGACATCAAATAGGTCTCTTCTATATATTATATTGTCATTGGTAGTTTTGTGATAGTCGAATGTTATCCTGACGCCTTCTAACGATTTTAAAATACTTTCTAAGGTATGCACCTTAGGTAGATGCTCTTCTTCAACTTTATATGTATCAAGTTTATAGTTTATCGATTTTGATGCCGGAGTGCTTGAGTTAAATCTTGTTGAAGATGATTCAGCATCATCGTCACTTAGTTCTTCGTTAGTGAAACCAAATGCAAAGGCCATTCAGATGAAATCGTGAATTCTCAAAAGATTTAATTACTTAATGCTCTCATCTTTTCAATCAAAAATAATAATTCCTCGTAAATTATGTTTCACAAAATGTATGGTAATATTATCATAAAACGAATTGTTGCAAAAGAATAGAGATAAAATCAACTAAGACTATAAGAAATGTAGGAAAAACATACTTGTTATTATTAGATATACTAGCTAGCTCCGCCTGATTTCTGCAAAATTTGTGTATTGTAATTAAGTTAGTTTTTATGAGTTTTTGCAACAAACATCAACGAAACGGCTAACTACTAAACATATTTACGAAAATAATTAAAAACGGGAGGTAACTGACACTCAAGTCTATCTGATAAGTTGATAGCCAAAAGTTAGATCTCAATGATTTCTCCAGAATATTACTAAAAATTACGTTTGTACATTAATTTTAAAGTCTAAAGTCAAGTTTCCTAAGTTGCCATTAAATTTGAGAATACGTTTCAATTTACTCGTATAATGACTGAGTCTATTAGTGATTTTGTAAGAATTTTTAGCATTTCAGATATTTCATACTTCGTAAAATTCTAATCAAACAGATTAAGTTAAAGTATTACTCTTCATGACTGATATTGCAATTTTATCATAATATTTGGAAATTCAAAAAATTACAAATTTCAAAGCAATGATTGTGAAAAAAGTAGTGACAGAAATCATTGCACAAAATTTCATTCATTACTGAAAAAACAAAATAATCTTTTCGACATCAACATTAACAAGGTATTGATATTCAGCCATTAACTATTCAACGAACTACCACCACCATAACATAAACACGAGCCAAAATGGATCAATTGAAGTCTCAATTCCCAACTACAGCTGAAGATATTCACTATTATATCGAATTAATCAAATCAAAAGTTCCAACAAATTTAAATGAAATTCAATCACATTTCCATCAACATTTTCAAAATTTACAAAATTCAAATTATGACACTATTATAGATGATTTTAAAAATTTAAGAATCAATCCGATAACTATAACTTTAACTTTAATTTCATTAACTACTTTATTTGTCTTTGGGAAAATAATAGGTTCTTCTAATACTTCAACATCAACGAAATCCACTTCTTCAAATTCAACTAAATCAGAAGAAAAAGGAGTTAAATCTACAAAGAAACCTAAAAAGAGAGTATCAAAAGCTCAAAAGGCTAATAAAGAAATTCAAGAAATTTTAGATTATGTTGAATCTGAATATGTACCAGAAATTGATAATTATATAGAAAATTACAAAAAATTATCAACTGATGATATTGAAACTAAATTCAAATATTTTGATGAAATGTTATTGAAAGAATTAATGAAATTAGATAGTATTGATGTTACTGGTAATGAAATTTTGAGAGAAAATAGAAGAAAAGTTATTAAATTTATTCAAGATCATCAAAATAGATTGGATAGATTTAAAAAAGATATTACTGTAAAAGCTAATACTACTGCAAATTAATCAAGAAGCCAATATCATAGTAGAACTGATTGAAAGCTGGCTATACATCAATTAATTGAGTTCTTTATAGTTCATCCCCCAATTATAATTAATATATAATATTACTTTCGAAGCGAGTTTGTGGTGTTCAAAACCTCTATTTACCATGCGTAAAATGGGCATTCTCCTCTTCATCCAGCTCAATTTTAACAGAGTGAAACTTAATATACCTACATGTTCGTCAAACACTTCAAATAAATATGCCTTAAAACTTCTCATTCAAATCTTTCCCCTTCAAGTAAGCTACTCAATTATTTACTTTCAAGTGGAGCAAATCTTTCAATTCTAGGTCTTCTGGAACTTAAATCATTTAGTTTAATACCAGCACCATATTGTTGTCCAAAAGGAGAATGTGCACCAATTAAATTATTATTCAAAATTTCTTCACCACTAGTTCTTCTGTACATTTGATTTCCCAAACCTTCATTATCTAATATAAATGTTTTTATAAATCCAATTTTATATCTATTTTCAAAAGCTTGATCTCTTAAATGACTTCTTGCTCCATTCGTTTCTTGTTCAAATAATCCCAGTTTAAAAAGAGGTTCATCTGTTTTATCTTTGGATCTGTACATCAACAAACCTCCTAATATGGCAGCTATTCCAAATATTTTAGTTATTGTTATTTCAAATGGTTTTTCTTCTTTTGGTGAATGATGATGGTCATGTTGGCTATGGGATGAATTGTATCTTTTGTATGAGTCCAATTTTATATGTTTCCTGGTAATTGAAGCGATAGCCTGTTTGGATGTGCTTATTCTAGAAAACATTACTGTATGAATATAATTTAAAATGAAATATGGAATTGGGGAAATAAAATAAAATGCTAGACAGTTTGTGCTATATCGGATAGTTCTAATGATTAATTGAACGGAAAAGTTGATGACTATGGATGACGAAAGAATGTACGATGTACTTGTCTATTGAATTGGTTGTTGAATTGGTTTGTTGATTTATGATATCTGATTCTCTCGTTCTAAACCAATAAAAAAATAGGTGAAAAAAATCATACTAACAAAATTGTATATGCGTAGAAGTTGTAAAGTTATATGCAGGAATCAAGATTGCAAAATTTTAATTACTTTAGATGAACCAGTCAAGAACAAGAGGTCATGAAACATAAGTGTCTTGCGTATTAACACTAAAAAACCCTGTATATATTTTTTATCAAACTAAAAACCCGAATCGATCATTCAAAGACCAGCTTTAAATAATTTATCTAAATACATGAAATAATTCTTTTCCTCTTCTTCGTTTTTCTCCCCTCTTATGCGTAACTACTTTTTCAGATCTTCCCATTGTTGAACCCAACTAGATCTATAAGCATTAGGATTATATGAACCACTCCTACTCATTGCCGACGGAGAACTACCAGAAGTAGTCGTTTTTGCTATTTTCTTAGCTGCACCACTTCCTCCTGAAAACCTGGTGATTATGAAGTCAGTAGTTAGAACAAATATTGGACCAATCAATAGGAAGCTACTTGTTGGAAAATGTTTCATCATTTGTGGATTAATCATTTATAGATGTGGGTATCGAAAGCTATAGTGTGCAATAATAAAATTAATGGAAGTTTGTAAGTTGATCGTATCCTCGTTAGAAATAATTTATCTTGTCAAGTATGTGGATGATGATAAGTTAATTGGTTGGTCTAGTCCAAATCAAGTCCTGGACAGACTGAAATGAAAATATATTGAGTCAATAAGATCTGATCTTCTCAAGTCAATTTATATTCTGAAAAGTATTTTTCTTTTTAATTTAATTTTTCATTTCTTTTTTCATTTCTTTCTTTTCAATTTTTTTATACCAAGATATAATATAATAAAGTAGTTGCTTTCAATTTTTAATTACCATTCACTTTAAAAAAAGTAAACTAGTAGTAGATAGATAAGTCGGATTAATCGTACTTAAAGATTGAAACTTCCACATAATAAAGAATGTGCGAGTTCGAATCAACTTAGGTTAGGATGAGACGTATCAAGAAGTTGTACAAAGATTATATTGTACAAAGATTAAAACGTTGCTAAGCTCGACTTTCGGGTTGAGTTTTGATAATCCAAAGCGGGTCAAGAGGGCCTGTTTTATATATAAAGTGTAGGCTCAATTTGATCTTATTTGTTGTGATCAAAAATTCAATTGCTGCAAAATAAAAAATTTTGATGATCTCATAGATCTAAATTCGCGTCCAGACCTTTTTACAATACTTTTCTCAGTTTCTATTGAAAATTTAAGTTGCAAAATAAGTACTCTTATTAACTTAAGAATTGATTCCTTGTTGAGACGTTCATGAGGTAAGAGAAGAGCTGTACTTTCCAATCTCTCAAATGATGTAAGAAACTCGAGAGTACGGAACTAATTGGCAAAAATAAATTTGAAAACGATTATGATTTCGAAAATACTTTGAGCTAGTCAATTTGACTTTGAACGAAGTTAGAAGATTCAAGATCGCATTATATTTACTTAAAGTCAATTTCTTAGATTCTGTGTCAAACTCCAAAGTGTTTAACACTATCTATCTTAATTCCAAATTCAAGAAATCAGTAAAGAAGTATCTTTATACGAATAGCAATCTCTATCCATTAAAGTAAATTACTATACCCAACTATTAAACTTAATATGCTTTATCATGCTTGTATTAAAAAATCTTAAAGATTGCAAAATAAATTGTAAAATTTGTTTAGAATCCAGTACTAATCAAATAATCTGCTAATTTTTCAACGATAGTAGTAGCTTCACCAGGTTGTACTCCATTACCATAATGAGCTATTAAAATAGTTTGTTTAGTTCTAACGCAAATTAAACCTTCAGCTTCATGTTTTCCATAAATTGATCTGTCATCATTTCTTAACAAAAAATATTTTTGACCTTGAGCATGCAATCCATGACTTTGTAATCCTGAGGCATCGTCAAATCCTCTAGCAATTTCTGATATTTCTTTGGGTTGTAATTCAAAAGAACCTGATTGAGCCCACAATGAATCGCCTGCTCTTGAATATAATGCTGCTTTATCAAGTTTTCCTGTTCCAATCAAATTGTCAGTATATGCTTGCCACGACATGATAATCTTCTATTTAAACAACAGTATCAATTGATTGTAGTTAGTGAGTGAATTAATGTTTTAAATCAAACTAAGCAATAAAATTAAAATTTATTATAATTCTTTTGATTGTAATACTAAAAAATATAATACTAAGTAATTTGGATTAAATAACACGAGAAAAAATAACAGAATGAAATTATAAGGAAGTCACATGACCTTATAATGTATAATATCAGTCGTTAAGGAACTACTTACATTTAAAATACTAGACTATATAACCTTCCTTTTCTTTGTTGGTGGTTCTTCGTTAACTTCTTCTGGTGCATCAATGATTTCAATGACTTGCTCGTCATCCAAATCACCTTCTATAACCTCCAATCCATCTTCTAGCTCTGGCTCATCATTTCCTGAAACATTAGAATTTTCACTTGGTTTTCTTTTGGCTCGTAATTTTATTTCCGGTAATTTTGTTTCGACTTCATCTCCAACATTTAGATATAACTCAAGATTTTCCAACTCATCTGAATCATCTTGAATTAAAATAATTTCAGTAGGTTTAAAACCTGGAACTTTTGATAATTTTGTGTTCAAATAATCATCAAAATCAATATCGTAGATTAACTTAGATAGCCCAACTTGTATAGAAATATCTTCTTCGGAAAATTTATATAATTTGACTAATTGTTCAACAAGCCAACTTAAAGTTAATGTTTCATAATCATTTTTGTTAATATTGAAAATTCCTCTAGACACTAATGAACATGCCGCACAGTTGGGGTTTGGTATGTCCACTGGAGCGTGTGTTATGTATTGTTTTGGTTTGAGGCAAGTATGCATTATACTTGAAGTTCTCGCAAGTTCTGCAATATCCGTGTTTGATTGATGAACGTTTAAACCAGAAACTGCTGAAAACCCAGCTATGATTGCATTCGTCGTGGCAATGGCTGGGATAATATTACCAGCTATTTCCTTAATATCAAACTTTGATTTAGTTGGAATATTGAAAATGTGTGATCTTAAATTTGAGGCAGCTGCAACAAACACTAACGTATCTTCATCATCTTTATCAAAAGACACAAATGGTTCTCCGCTTTTTAGTCTTGACTGTAGCCTTGAACTTGATTTGTACAACGCGTATAAGTTTTCAAGTACCGACCAAGTCTTTTGATCCTTTAATAATATTTTCTCATTTGAATCGTCTTTCAATAATTCATATAAACCTTTACCATCTTTTGTGAGATCCAAAGGAGTCGGTTTTTCTCTAGTTGTCCATAAAGTATCAATCAACAATAATCTTTCAATATCAACTTTAAAGATTTTTTCAATTAAACTTTCAACAAAATCATTTGAGTTTTTAATTTTTTCACGTAGCTCCATCAATTCGTTTGCTTCTTTGGCTAAATTTTCAATCTCCTCATTATTATCAGTTTCATTTTCAATAGCCTTAGAATCGTTTAGTTTACTTTCATTATCACCTTCGCTTTCGTCAAACAATTGATGAAATAAAAATTCTTTCGCCCATGTGATGCAATGTACTGGTAATGAAGGTGTAGATCTGATGGTACAAACTGGATAAGTTTTCGGAGCTGTGTGTTGTTCACAATCAAAACATGAACTGTAATATGGAAATATTGGATTTACATGACCTTGATATCCTTCTGTTCCACATTCCATTAACGGTTTTCTCAAAAATAAACACATTTTATTAACATATTTCCTTGCTTCAATATTATCTAAAGCATTATAAATACAACTAAATTGTTCCCACCACTCCAAGGGAAATTGAGTTTTATCCATAATATTTCCATGATGTGAAACTAATTTGGTACCAAGATAATTGAAAGATTCCACTGCCTTTTTAACTGTCAAAGACTTTGACTTATCTATATCTGTTTTTCTAAATAAAAATTGACGATTTAAGTTTGATAATGTGATTGTATCTAAATCTATTATATGTATTTCTCCATATCCAGTTAATACTAAGTCTTTCAATAATTCACATCCTATTCCTCCTGCTCCAACCATTAAAACTTTTTCGGTTCGAATCTTTTCAAAATTCAGACATCCTAAAACTTTTTTGAGGTATGTATCTTTGGCCATTATATGTGTGTGTGGTAGTGAAGTTGTTTCGAGATTATCAAAAATATTTCAGAAAATTATTACAATAGCGCGTTCTTTACAAACATTCATTGATATTAAAATTTATTAACTACTTATCCATACTTAAACACTAGTAAATAAAGTCCAAACACCTTTAGCATATTGTACAATTTCATCACCACCTAATTTACTTTCACCATATAATCTATCAACAAAACTAATTGGTACTTCACCAACTGTAAATCCTAAACTTCTAGCCCTAACCATCATTTCCATTTGAAATACGTAACCTTTAGATTTAGTTACATCAATGATTTTTTTCAATACTTGAGTCTTATAGAGTCTAAAACTTCCTGTCAAATCACTTACATTTGGTCTTAATACAACTGTAGCTAAGAAATTAGCACCTCTTGAAATTAATTTTCTTTTAAAATCCCAACCATATACTCCTCCATCACCTGCGTATCTTGTACCTGTGACTATATCATAATCTTCAGTCTTTTGTTTAGCTATAAATTCGGGTATTGCTTCTGGATGATGACTAAAATCAGCATCCATAATTATAACAAAATTACCTGTAACGAATTGTAATCCATGTACATAAGCTGTACCTAATCCTAATTTTCCAGCTCTTGGTCTCAATTGAATATGTTCTGCACCATATATGTCAATTAATTTTTTAGCTATTTCTTGAGTTCCATCAGGAGAATTGTCATCAACTATAACTACTTCCCAATTTAATTTATTTTCGGTGAATGTTTTATTTAATAAGTATATAAGAATTGGTAAATTTCTTCTTTCATTGTATGTTGGTAAAATGACCGAGTATTTATTAGTGGTCATAATTAGTATTGAAATATGCTTTGAAGTTCACTTGGAATGAAGTGTGTTTAGTGTTCTATTTTTACGTGTCAATAATATTTAAGATCTTGGAAAAAAAATATACTCAAAAGAGAATAATACGAAATTAAATTCAGAAACATGTTTCAAAAATTATATATTATAAATTGAACAATTTACATACCGTGAATAAAAAAACACAACCTATTTTACTTTTACATCACTCGACCATAAAACTATTATGCTGTCCCTATAATGTATTGGTCTAACTCCCCGACCCTAAAATCAATTACACTTTAGAAAAAAAAATTGTAAAACAAATGAGAAAATAATTACACTTATGTGTGAAATGCAAACAAAAAAACTCCGATTAATTAAAAATTAAGATTTGATGAATTCATTTTGTCTCTCAAAGAAACTTTTTGATTGTAAATTGCCGGTGAATGGCTTTGATATCTAATTTGATCCAAAAATTGGATTGATGCGTTACCATTTTGAAAATTATTCATTTGACTTAATGGTGATTGATACAATTGGGATTGCAATTGTTGATGCTGCTGTGGATACGACTTTTGTTGTTGTTGCTGCTGTACTTGTTGGAAAACTTGAGGGTGACCTGTCTGTAATTGGTGTTGTTGTTGCTGCTGGTTATATTGAGGGTGTTGTTGGTTTTGTTGTGATTGATAGACATTAGGAGTACTTGAATTTCTGTACACATTCAAATTTCTCTGTCTTTGTTGTTGAAATTGAGGCAGTTGCTGTTGGAGATTTAAAAAATTATTACTCAAATTCAAAGGTTGGCCACTTGCCGTTGCAGCAGCAATCGCAGCAGCTGTTGAATTTACTGCATGTAAATTGTTAGCTTGATTATAGTTTACCAACGGTTTTGACGCGCTACATTTCAAACAACATAAATTTTTAGCAAAATTGTGGTACATGCAAAGTTCACATTTCCAATCTCCGGCTCTGAATGGTACTCCATTAAAATTTCGTTCCTGTTGCAGTTGGTGTGGTTGAGAATTAGATTGAGGTTGAGATTGAGTCTGAGTTTGAATATGCGTTTGAGGTTGGGAGTGTTGAGAATATTGTTGTTGTTGCTGCAAGGAAGAACGAATTGAATTTTGCTGGAGTTGTGGTTGAATTTGTTGTTGTTGCTGTTGTTGTGGTTGAATTACTTGTTGCTGTTGTTGAGGTGGTTGTTGGGTTTGCTGTTGTTGCTTAGATGTTGAATCCATTCTTCTACCATTTGAATAGATCGACTCTTGTATAGCAGCAGCACTAGAGGCCGGAAATGAACACCTGAAACAATGAGTTCTTCTCTGAAAGTTTGAAAAGCCACAAGAAGGACATGTCCAATCACCCGGTCTTGGTCTATTTTTGGATGGAGGAAATGGTGTCAATAAATCACTAGCTTTATCTAAAACTTTTGTCGATGATGGTTGGACTTCGACAGCTCTATTGTTCAATGCTTTACCATTCATTGATAAAGATTCTGTAGCTTCTTCATGAGTTCCAAATACAGCAAATCCATTAGTACTTTTGCTATCATTATTTTTCAAAGTCCAAAATGCAACTGGTCTTCCTCCATATTGAGTGAACCAATATTCTAATTCTGACTGAGTGGTATCGATAGGTAAATTTGAAAGATACAAAATTTTTGATCTTTCGGCAACAAATGCTTTAACATCCTCAGCAATATCTTGTGGTTGAGTGAAAACGTTAGAATGTGACTCAATCGGTAACGATTTTTTGATCAATTGAACGACTAATTTAGTGTATAGTTGTAAAGATTTTTCTGGTGTTAAATTATCTACTTCATCCCTTTCAACTTCCAAAGCTGTGACCATATTAGAAATTGATGATGCTGTATATGATAAAGCCTCTGGATGACTAGCATGCCACTTAGAATATTCTGCACATAAATCGAACAATTTTGGATGTTGTAGGTATGGTGGTAATACGACACCTTTATCCCTTGCTTCCCGTGGTAATTGAACTCTTAATAATGAACTGTCATTACTAATTATCAAAAATTCCTTATCCTTTAACTCTTTGTTTACATATATGTCATATTCAGATATGGCATCTTTAAAAGACCCTGCGTTACGAACATGTTCCCAACTCAACTTGTTTTGCTGAGTACAAAATGGTGTGATAGGAGTATTTGTTGGACGAACTAAAATCGTTTTTTCAAATACAACTTCTAACGTCGTAACATCTATAGTTGACCAAGACAATGCTACTAATTCAGTAGAGTCCTTGGTGACATAAGTATTTGAATCATCGCATGTTGTGCATATATGAAGAACAATGTAAAAATCGACCATCCCCATGAATATTTTTTAATAATAATTTGAAACCTAATTGATATATATATCTATGCCAAAACAAAATAAATAATGAATGATAATGAATAAAAAATGGGACCCAATATTAATACAGAATTAAAAAGTGAAAAAAAAAACAAAGCAAAATTCAAAAGGAATGTGAGGAGCTATGATTAGCCCTGTGTTGTTGAAGATATCTTCTTGAATGAAGTAAGATGATAGCTAGTTGAAAATTTCGTGTTTTCAGTAATTACTTTTTCTTCTCAGTTGTTGATAAATTTTTTTGTGGATTAGACATTTGAGAGATTTTGTGTAATAAATGAGAAGAGATTATTGAACCATTAAATGGTTATATATTTGAATCTATGGAAACCAACTAATATCCTACAGTTTTCAAATATACGTCCGTACCCCAACTTGGATAAGTTTGAACAGTCAACAGACCTTTTGTCTCATCACGTTCATTAACGGTTTCATTAAATATTTCAATATATTGTTTAGCTAAAGGTAGTCCAAATCCCATTCCTGCAACTGTATTACCACCACCAAGTTGTTCTGGTGGTACATTTAATGTTTTGAAACTCTCTCCCTCATTACTCTCAAATGTAGTAAAAGAATAATCAAAAATGTGGTTCAAAGTATTTTGAGATATTCCTTTACCTTTATCTCTAATTCTAATTTCCATGAATTTTGGAGAATCCTGAGACACAGACACGGTTATTGCGACAGGATCCGTAACTTTATTCTCTATATGAGCTCGAAATGAATTTTTAAATAATTCCATAAAGATATAATCAAGGTGATACTCAATATATGGGAAATATAAATGATTTTCTTTACTTGTTTCAGAAGGGTCTTTTTGACTCCAATATACTGCCCTCAAATTCGTGTCTATCTTGATAGGAACAGATTGATCATATTTCATCATTGTGATATCATTCACTACTTCAGCATTTTTTTTAATGACATCTGGTAAGTATAATAATTTTACAACTCCATTATACTTCCCACCTTTCACAAACTTATCAGGATCATTTATTGTTTTCGTTAGTTCAATATGTTGATGTGCTATCAATCTCATACTAATTCTCTCATGCAAATGATTATCCAAAAATTGTGTAATCTGCTTTGTTGTTAACAAGTTACTCACTTCTCCAAATCCCTTCGACAAGCTTGGTAATGTATCTGCATGAATACTAATAAATTTTGAAAGTACATCATTTGCTAGAATGGTATTTTCTTCCAAAGTATGTGGCGTATATAGACTCGCTTTCAATAACGAGCTCATGGATTGTAAATAAGTATCATAGCTTTCCGATATTGATGGATTTAGTACCACAAGATAAGGTAACTTTCGAAATTCTTTCAATCTTCTCGCGTTATATATTAGCAAATGCTCTATTGTTTCCCTTGCATTTTGTAGTATAAAGCTTGATGATAGTTTTTCTGATTGATGATATAGATGATTTAAGGAGAATCGAGGTAGTTCTTTTTTGGAATAATGTATAATTGGTTGTTCCAACATTGTTCTAATTTTATACTCTTGTAGGAATTGAATCTGTTGGCAATTCTCTACCTCAGTGGATATAGATATGGATCTTTTACATAGCCGTATTGTTGGCTTTAATCTAATCATCTTCAGACTCATTGGGCGACAGTATCCTCTTCTTAAACTTTTGATTGAATTTGAAACAAATATCGAGTAGTCTATTTCGGATCAGAGCACAAAAAATTAATCTCTTACAATTAACCGCTCATTTTTATAAATCACACGATCAAAATATATTAAACTAAAATTATCAAAGAAATATCCAATACAGCTAAATTGCAAGAGTTTTCTATAAATCCAATGGTGTTCCTTTTTCTCTTGCAGCTTCACCGTATTTTTTAATCCTAATGGCTTGAACAGCAATGAATCCTGAAGTATCTTCTGGTGAGAAACCAGTTAATTCATCCATAGATGATTCAGTTTCATCATATAATTTTTCGGTTTCTGATGATCTACCTAATATAGTTAATGAACCTTTATAACAAGCAGCTCTAACAACACCATTAACAGTTATTTGTGATGGTGGGATCATTGATCTGACATATTCACCTTCTGGAGTGAAATACATACCATTATATAAAATTCTTGCCCAAGTTGGGGTAACAAATTGATCTCTAATGGCTCTAACTTCTCTGTCTAAAGTCAAACCTTCTAAATCAATATGAGTGGATCTTAAAATAGTCAAACCTGGAGTTTCATAACAACCTCTAGATTTGATACCAATAAATCTATTTTCGACAATATCGATTCTACCAACACCATTTCTTCTAGCTAAAGCATTAGCCTCTGTGAATAATTCAACTGGGTCAGTTATTGTTCTCTTTTGGTCATCTAATACTAATTTAACTGGTATACCTTTTTCAAATACAACTGAAAAAGATTCTGGTTTATTTGGAGCATCAGTTGGATCAATAGTTAATTTCCACATATCTTTTGGTGGAGTTGTATCTGGATTTTCTAATATACCAGCTTCGAACGATATATGAGCCAAGTTTTCATCGGTCGACCATGGTTTAGCTTTAGTTTGAGCAACTGGAATATTTTTACTAGCAGCATAATCTAATAAATCATTTCTTCCAGCAAATCTATTAAAAAATTCAGGATCTCTCCATGGTGCAATAACAACAACATCTGGTTTCAAAGCATAAAAACTTAATTCAAATCTAACTTGATCATTTCCTTTACCAGTACATCCATGACTTACTGCAAAACATCCATTTTCTTCAGCTACTTTGATTTGGGCTTGTGCAATGACTGGTCTAGCTAAAGATGTACCCAATAAATAAACATTTTCATAAACTGCATTAGCTTGAATTGCTGGGAAACAAACTTTTTCAACAAATTCTTTTCTGACATCAACAACAACAAATTTTGTAGCACCAATTGCTAATGCTTTTTTTTCAGCTGCCTCAAAATCTTCTTCTTGACCAATATTAGCTAAAAATGCAATGACTTCATATCCTTGTTCTAATAACCAAGCTAAAATGACCGAAGTGTCTAATCCTCCACTATATGCTAAACAAACTTTTCCTTTTGACATTTTATATTATTTGATGCTTAATTGAATTGATTTAACTGTGGTAAGAATGATAATATGATGAGAAAAAAGGGTGAATTAAATTTCAAATATAAAATTTTTCAAAATTGAATCAATTGAAAATGACTCTATCGCGCTTAACCTAATGTAGTAATGTTTTGAAGCTAATGCACTACTTTTGAGTCAAAGTCTTGAAACTATTAAGTGAGACACTCGGCTGATATGAAAGACACTTGTTGTTAATTCCGACCTTGATCAAATGCTACATCCTTTCAAAAAGACATGATGAAACGAGAAATCAATCTACTTCGAAGATTTATCTTCAAATGCTATAGATTAAAATAATATCTCATGATTGTCTACTTTCTGGATCTCCATTGATAGTAATTTCATAAAGTTTATCATTTCTCTCAGATTCCTATGCGAAAAGTTGCAAATTAGAAAGAACATACAATTTAAAGTTCAATTGATAGTTTTGATATGAGCTTAAAAAGACTCTTAGATACTTGCAAAACCTGGGGTAATCGGTATGGTTTGTAATCTTCTTAATAGAAATTATCGGTGGTATCAATGGTATTAATTAGTAATGTTTCAAATTCAAACTCCGTACCTCAACAATGGATTTAACTTAGACGGCAATTAATTTTTTGTTGCCGCATGGAGATATGTTATTTTAAGTGTGATTCCATACACAAGAGAAAAAATAAAAATTTAATAATAGAAAATGTGAATCACCTATATGACTATTGACTTATAATAATATTTATATTTATATTAATTGTTATTATTAATCAATCAACACACTTTAAATTTATCATATTTATTTCAACTATCTACGACAACTAAAAGTAGTAGATTCAACTATTATTAAGAAGTTCAACCTTCATTGTTAATATAATAGAATGGAAATAAATTCGCAAGATTTTCTATAATGTCTACAACGATAACTAAATCAAATTTGACAACAACCAATTCAACAACCAATTCAACAACCAATACAACAACCGATACAACAACTAAAACAAACTCACCTAATCATACCGATAGTTCCTCGAAAATAGGAGTAACCCAATCAATAAGACAAAAATTAAATTTCCTAGATGATAGAGTTTGGAAAAAATTTAGTGCCAGAAGATTAGAATTAATTGATCATTTGAATTTAGAAAAATTTAAAGCTAGTGAACAAGATTTACAAATTAAAAGAGTTGCAGAAACTTTAAGGGCTGAATATGGTTATGATAGTATTTATAAGGAAGATTTTAGAAAATTAGTTCAAGCTGGTATACAATCTGTTAGAAGAAATAGGAAAAGAACTATAAGAAGAGAAATGGAAGAAGAAAATAAAAGGAAAAAAATGAATTCAAATGGGAAAATCCAACCTGGATCTACGAAAAAGGAAGAAGATGGATTCTTATCTGAAATTGTTAGAAGTGATGATGATATTTATGATGTTAATTATAATAAATCTAAAAAGTTTTCAACAAACGATCACGCTAATAATACAATACAAAATATAATTAAACCTAGACCAACTAATCAAGAATTTTTTGAAACAAAAAAGCAAATTGAATTAGCTAAAACGAATTTATTAAATAAAATTGAAAGATCAAAGACTTGTAATGGAACTTTAGACAATTTACGATCTAACAACTTACAATTTTTAGGTAGTTCATTAATTTCAAGTTGTATTGGATATATTTTTGAAAAATATTTCAATGTTTTTAACTTGCAGTCTTTGGAATATCTCAGAATGAAAGTAACACTGCAAGCATATTTGGCAAAAGTAATGCGTGACCTAGATCCATTGAATATAAAAGAAACATTGAATGACGAAATTGCTGTAATTTCACTATATACTTTGGTAGGAGCTATTACTATAGATTTTGGATTTGATGAAGTAATGAAACCTTTAAATGAGATATTTCATGGCTTTATTTTAGATGAATATCCATTAATCAATAAAAATTTAACATCTATAGAATCAAATGACAATTTTTCATTAAATAAATTAGCAGAAGTTGCTACGAAATTACAAGATGAAAGAAAACAAGACTATGATTCTTCTTCAAATTCAATCATGTCGGTAAGGTTATCTCCTACATCTTCAAGACATTCATCCAATGAACCACCGATTAATAAGAAAAGTATCAAACTTAAATTTTTAAACGAAACTGTTGAATTTTTTTATCCACTTTCAAATTCAGCTATTCCAAAATATTATGAATTTGTAGAAAATATCAAGAATATTTTTAAATTAAATTCAAATTGCATATTAGAAATCAAATTTAGGGATCTGATAATACAAAATGATCAAGATTTAGAAAAATCATTTAAATTAGTTCATATTTCTAATTCTCAAATTGAATTTAAAATTTCAACAAAACCAACTATACCTATTCAATTTTTTACATCAGATTCAAATAGCGTAAGATATACAAAACCAGAGTCAACAACTATAAATACAAATCCACATCATAAAATATTTTTACCACCGCCTATTCCAAGTGCCACAATTAATCCATCATCTAATAGCTTTACAACTCCATTTTTCCCTATTTCAAACAGTATTGATATTTCAGAAAATAAAATTAATTCGCTTAATGAACCACCCATTTTACCAAAATTTCAACCTTTACTATAGATGCTAATCAATGTACAGTAATTCATTATAGTACTTACTCTAGCTTTCTATAAGAGTTATGAATCAATAGTAAATTTATAATTTTCAGTTTATTGACGTCAATATAAACGCAGATTTTAATTACTATGTAAAAATAAAAATAATTTGTAAGATGTTTTAAATTATCCGATTTTATAAAATTTTATTACTATTACCTAAACCCAACATACAACATTTTTTTAGTGTTGGGAGAACTACCAATTCTTCATTTTCTATAGCCTACATTTGTAAGATCTACTACGACGATCTCTCCTTTTCACTGCGCATTCAAAAGATAGTGGACTTAAGTATTAATAAAACCACCCTTCTGAGATTGGTGATGTTATCAAGGATCGTGTTATTTAGGGTTTAAATAAACATATTATTCATTTACGCTGGAAGTACTGCGTTATCAAATTTCAAAATAGAATGCTAAGGAGTTGTGTACGAGAATGAACTGCCGTTTCAATTGAGACACCTTAAAGCTTGAGTAGGTATTTAGTTTTGATAATTCTGGTTATAACAAAGTGTTTTTCATTAATCTCAACAAATCTTATGGTTGCAATTTTGTGTTCTATATTTTTGATCTTTCTTTCGTATTTCTTTATTATTATATTTTACTATTGTTATTATTTTTAGTATAAGACATCAAATATATATCAATTGTAATTTCTATATTTTTCTACTTCAACATTAATTTTATTCATTCAATCGTTAAAACAGTCAATTGATAAGAGTTTACAAATAATACTTGAAAATTCAATACAAATATAATTCTTGATTTGGAGAAGAAATAGTCCCACCAAAGATTGTATTTTCAATAACAAAGTGAATCAAATAGCGGTCAAATTTCGTCAAGTTTTACTCAAAGTCAAGTTTAAGAACTTTAAAATCATCAATTTAATCAAATTAAAATTTAATACATTTTCATTAAGGTATGTTTCTATCAAATTCAAGAGTATAGCGTATGAGTTTTTCAAAATATAACGGATCATAGCGGAAATTGTGTAATGGAAAATAGGACATGATTGAACATGGAAGAAAAGAGTTGGATCAGATTATGAAACTCCTCAACTTATTCAACCAATGATACCAGTAATGTCGTCATTCATTCTTTCATTTACTTCAATCAACAAATTCTATTTGAAATACTCCGAGCCAGCTTTAAAAATGAGAGTCAAACATAAAAAAAAAAGTCCGATGCAAAGTAACCTAAATATTTACAAATTTTATTTTTTAAAGATTTACGCGGCATTTAATAAATATTTCAAATGAAGAAAATGTATACAAGAAATCTAATATTCAAACTAAAATTCATACATCATAATATTTTGAACAAACATTTTAATGATTAAATAGCAATTAAGAAAAACTCTACATTATATGAAATGGAAAATTCTATCAATATTTACTAACAACTTTTTAAGATCAATTAAACAACCCAAATTAATATCAAATTTAACACAAATGTCAACAAGTAATAGTCCTACACCAAGTTTATCAACTATAAATTCACAATTAACTCAACAACATTTACTGTTAGCACCTCATTTTATTGGATTAAACAATATAAATGTTAGTGAACCTTCAAAAGTACTTGAATTTGTACGTAGTCATGGTGGTCATACAGTTATATCGAAAATTTTAATTGCCAATAATGGTATAGCAGCAGTTAAAGAAATAAGATCAATTAGAAAATGGGCTTATGAAACTTTTGGAGATGAAAGAGCAATACAATTTACAGTAATGGCAACTCCAGAAGATCTAGAGGCAAATGCTGAATATATTCGTATGGCAGATCAATATGTTGAAGTACCAGGAGGAACTAATAATAATAACTATGCAAATGTTGATTTAATTGTTGATACTGCAGAGAATACAAATGTTCATGCAGTTTGGGCTGGTTGGGGTCATGCATCTGAAAATCCTTTATTACCAGAAAAATTAGCTGCTTCACCTAAAAAAATCATTTTTATTGGACCACCAGGATCTGCTATGAGATCTTTAGGTGATAAAATTTCTTCAACAATTGTTGCTCAACATGCTAAAGTTCCTTGTATACCTTGGTCAGGCACAGGTGTTGATGAAGTTCATGTTGATTCAAAAACAAATTTAGTATCAGTTGATGATGATGTATATGCAAAAGGTTGTTGTGCAGATCCCGAAGATGGTTTGGAAAAAGCTAAGAAAATTGGATTTCCAGTGATGATAAAAGCATCTGAAGGAGGTGGTGGTAAAGGTATTAGAAAAGTTGATAATGAAGAAGATTTTAAAAGATTATATGATCAAGCAGCAAATGAAATACCCGGTTCGCCTATATTTATTATGAAATTAGCAGGTGATGCAAGACATTTGGAAGTACAATTATTAGCAGATCAATATGGTACAAATATTTCATTATTTGGTAGAGATTGTTCAGTTCAAAGAAGACATCAAAAAATTATTGAAGAAGCACCAGTTACAATTGCTAAAAAGGAAACTTTTACAGAAATGGAGAATGCAGCTGTCAGATTGGGTAAACTTGTTGGTTATGTTAGTGCTGGTACTGTTGAATATCTTTATTCACATTCGGAAGACAAGTTTTATTTTCTTGAATTGAATCCAAGATTACAAGTTGAACATCCAACAACTGAAATGGTTACAGGAGTTAATTTACCTGCAGCTCAATTACAAATTGCAATGGGAATACCGATGCATAGAATCAGAGATATAAGAACACTTTATGGAGCTGATCCTCATTCAGCATCAGAAATTGATTTTGAATTTACTACTGATGATGCTTTGAAAAGTCAAAGAAAACCTACTCCTAAAGGTCATTGTACAGCTTGTCGTATTACTTCTGAAGATCCAGGTGAAGGTTTTAAACCAAGTGGTGGTTCATTGCATGAATTAAATTTTAGATCATCATCAAATGTTTGGGGTTATTTTTCAGTTGGTAATCAGTCATCTATTCATTCATTTTCAGATTCTCAATTTGGTCATATTTTTGCATTTGGAGAGAATCGTCAAGCTTCAAGAAAACATATGGTTGTAGCATTGAAGGAATTAAGTATTAGAGGAGATTTTAGAACCACTGTTGAATATTTGATAAAATTATTGGAAACCCCAGATTTTGAAGATAATACTATTACGACAGGTTGGTTAGATGAATTAATAACTAAAAAATTAACAGCTGAAAGACCTGATCCAATTATTGCTGTTGTATGTGGTGCTGTTGCTAAAGCTCATATTCAAGCTGAAGAAGAAAGAAAAGAATATATTAATTCATTAGAAAAAGGTCAAGTTCCACATAAAAATTTATTGAGAACTATATTTCCAGTTGAATTTATTTATGAAGGTGAAAGGTATAAGTTTACTGCTACAAAATCATCAGATGATAAATATACATTGTTTTTAAATGGTTCAAGATGTACAATCGGTGCTAGATCATTATCTGATGGTGGTTTGTTGTGTACTTTAGGTGGTAAATCACATGCAGTATATTGGAAAGAGGAAGCTTCTGCTACTAGATTATCAGTTGATGGGAAAACTTGTTTATTAGAAATTGAAAATGATCCAACTCAATTAAGAACTCCTTCACCTGGTAAATTAGTCAAATATTTACTTGAAAGTGGTGAACATGTTGATGCTGGTCAACCTTATGCTGAAGTTGAAGTTATGAAGATGTGTATGCCTTTAATTGCTCAAGAAAATGGTATAGTGCAATTGATAAAACAACCTGGTTCAACTGTTAATGCTGGTGACATTTTAGCAATTTTGGCATTAGATGACCCAAGTAAAGTAAAGCATGCTAAACCATTTGAAGGAACATTACCAGAATTAGGGGAACCAAACGTAAGAGGATCCAAACCAGCTCATAAGTTTCATCATTATACTTCAATTTTAAAAAACATTTTAGCTGGTTATGATAATCAAGTCATCATGAATTCAACTCTTAAAAAAATTGTTAATGTTTTAAAATCAAAAGAACTTCCATTTTCGGAATGGCAACAACAAATCTCAGCATTACATTCAAGAATTCCATCAAAATTAGATGATTTATTAGTTGCATTAATTGAAAGAACTCAATCTAGAAATGCTGATTTCCCAGCTCGACAAATTTTGAAACATATTAATAAATTTGTTGCTGATCTGCCATTATTGGAAGATGTTGTTGCTCCATTAGTTACAATTGCTACAAGATATCAAAATGGTGTTATTGAACATGAATATGATTTTTTTGCTTCTTTACTTACTGAATATTATGATGTTGAAAGTTTATTTGTTGGTGATAATGTTCGTGAAGATGATGTTATTTTAAAGTTAAGAGATGAATATAAAACAGATTTGAAAAAAGTTATTGATATTTCATTATCACATTCAAGAGTATCAGCCAAAAATAATTTAGTCTTAGCAATATTAGAAGAGTATCTGCCATTATTACAATCGAATTCATCAATTGCACCATCTATTAAAGAAGCCCTCAAAAAATTAGTTCAATTAGATTCAAGAGCTTGTGCTAAAGTTGCTTTAAAAGCTCGAGAAATTTTAATTCAATGTTCATTACCATCAATTAAAGAAAGATCAGATCAGTTGGAACATATCTTACGATCGGCAGTTTTAGAGACTTCTTATGGTGAAATTTATGCTAAACATAGAGAACCTAAGTTGGAAATTATACAAGAAGTAGTTGATTCAAAACATACTGTATTTGATGTGTTATCACAATTTTTTGTTAATAATGATGAATGGGTTGCAATCGCCGCTGCTGAAGTATACGTAAGACGTTCTTATCGTGCTTACGAATTAGGTAAAATAGAATATCATTTTCATGAGCGTTTACCAATCATTGAATGGAAATTTAAACTACCAAATACAACAAACTCAAGATTTAATGCTATTCAACAAACTACAGAAGAAGATGCCACTGCTATGAAACATGCTGCTTCGGTATCAGATTTATCATTTATTGTGGATGCTAAAACAGAACACCTTGAAAGAACTGGGTTATTAGTACCATGTAAACACCTTGATGACGCTGATGACATGTTGAGTGCTGCATTAGAAAATTTAAATCCAAGTGATGCTATTGTATTTGAAACAGGTAAAGATCAAACTGAATTGTTAAATGTTTTAAATGTTGTCATTAATAATATAGATGGTTATGTAAGTGAAGACGAATATTTGGCTAGAGTTTATGAAATATTGGAAGAATATCAAGAAGATTTGAGAAAAGCAGGCATACGTCGTGTATCATTTGTTTTTGCTCATGACATTGGTTCATATCCTAAATATTATACATTTACTGGACCAGATTATTTGGAAAATAAAATCATTAGACATATTGAACCTGCATTAGCTTTTCAATTGGAACTAGGAAGATTAGCAAATTTTGATATTAAACCTATTTTTACAAATAATAGAAATATTCATGTGTATGAAGCAATTGGTAAAAATGCACCATCTGATAAAAGGTATTTTACTAGAGGTATAATAAGAACTGGTATAATCAAAAATGATATTAGTATATCTGAATATTTAATTGCTGAATCAAATAGATTAATGAGTGATATTTTAGATGCTTTAGAAGTAATGGATACATCAAATTCAGATTTAAATCATATTTTCATCAACTTTTCGAATGTATTTAATGTTCAACCGGCTGAAGTTGAAGCTGCATTTGGTTCATTTTTAGAAAGATTTGGTAGAAGGTTATGGAGATTAAGAGTTACTGGTGCAGAAATAAGAATAGTATGTGCTGATCAGAATGGAAATTCATTCCCATTACGTGCAATTATTAATAATGTTTCAGGATATGTTGTTAAATCAGATTTATATATGGAAGTTAAAAATACAAAGGGTGATTGGGTATTTAAATCAATTGGTCAACCAGGTCCAATGCATTTGAGATCAATATCATCAACTTATCCTGTTAAAGAGTCATTACAACCAAAAAGATATAAAGCTCATAATATGGGTACCACATATGTTTATGATTTCCCTGAATTGTTTCGTCAAGCAACTTTGTCTCAATGGAAAAAACATGGTAAAAAGGCTCCAAAAGATGTGTTTTTATCAGTTGAATTAATATCAGATGATAATGGTGGTTTAACTGCTTTAGAAAGAGATCCAGGTTTAAACAAAATAGGTATGGTTGGATTTTTAGTTACTGCTAAAACACCTGAATATCCAAGAGGTCGTCAATTTGTTATTGTTGCTAATGATATTACTCATAAAATTGGTTCTTTTGGTCCTGAAGAAGATATATATTTCAATAAATGTACAGATCTTGCTAGAAGTAAAGGAATTCCAAGAATTTATTTATCTGCAAATTCTGGAGCTAGAATTGGTGTTGCTGAAGAATTGATACCTTTATTTCAAGTTGCTTGGAATAATGAAGAATCACCAGATAAAGGATTTAAATATTTATTTTTAACACCAGAAGCTAAACGTGCAATAGATGAAGATGGAAAAGGTGATACATTAATTACAGAAAAGGTTGTTGAAGAAGGACAAGAAAGATATATCATTAAATCTATCGTTGGTGCAGAAGATGGTTTAGGTGTTGAATGTTTAAGAGGATCTGGTTTAATTGCTGGTGCAACATCAAGAGCTTATAAAGATATATTCACTATCACTTTAGTTACATGTAGATCTGTTGGTATTGGTGCATATTTAGTTAGATTAGGTCAAAGAGCTATTCAAATTGAAGGTCAACCAATTATTTTAACAGGTGCTCCAGCAATCAATAAATTATTAGGTAGTGAAGTTTATTCATCCAATTTACAATTAGGTGGTACACAAATCATGTATAGAAATGGTGTTTCACATTTAACTGCAAACGATGATTTGGAAGGAGTTGAAAAAATCATGGAATGGTTATCTTATGTTCCAAGTAAACGTGGTATGCCTGTTCCAATTTTAGATTCTGAAGATCCATGGGACAGAGAAGTTGAATATTATCCACCAAAACAAGAATCATTTGATGTTAGATGGATGATTGAAGGTAAAAATACAAGTGATGGATTTGAGTCAGGTTTATTCGATAAAAATTCATTTCAAGAAACATTATCTGGTTGGGCAAAAGGTGTTGTTGTTGGAAGAGCACGTCTTGGAGGTATTCCAATTGGTGTTATTGGTGTTGAAACTAGATTGGTTGAGAATTTAATACCAGCAGATCCTGCTAATCAAGACTCAACTGAATCTTTGATTCAAGAAGCAGGTCAAGTATGGTATCCTAATTCAGCTTTTAAAACTGCTCAAGCAATTAATGATTTCAATAATGGTGAACAATTACCTTTGATGATTTTGGCTAATTGGAGGGGATTTTCAGGTGGTCAAAGAGATATGTATAATGAAGTTTTAAAATATGGGTCTTTTATTGTTGATGCATTAGTTGATTACAAACAACCTATTTTTACATATATTCCTCCAAATGGTGAATTAAGAGGAGGTTCATGGGTTGTTGTTGATCCCACAATTAATGAAGATATGATGGAAATGTATGCTGATGTTGATTCCAGAGGTGGTGTTTTGGAACCCGAAGGAATGGTTGGAATTAAATATAGACGTGATAAATTATTAGCTACGATGCAAAGATTAGATCCAGTTTATGCTGAATTAAAGAAAAAATTAAGTAGTCAATCGTTATCAACTGAAGAACATTCAAAAGTAAGTGCTAAATTAATTTCAAGAGAGAAACAATTAATGCCGATCTATGCTCAAGTTTCAATTCAATTTGCTGATTTACATGATAGATCAGGACGTATGTTGGCGAAAGGTGTCATAAGAAAAGAAATTAAATGGTCAGATGCTAGACGTTTCTTCTTTTGGAGATTACGTAGAAGATTAAATGAAGAATATGTTTTAAAATTAATTGGTGCTCAAATCAAAAATGCAAATAAATTAGAAAAAGTTGCTAGATTGAAGAGTTGGATGCCAACTGTAAATTATGAGGACGATGAAGCTGTTAGTACATGGATTGAAGAACATCATTCAAAAATATCTAAAAAATTGGATGAATTAACCAAAGAAACTAATAGATCAAATTTGGTTCAATTAATGAAATCAAATACCGACACTACCATCAATGCTATGAAAGAATATATTGACAGCTTACCAGAGGATTTGAAACAAAGTTTTATAAAGTCATTGTAAATATATAGTGTATAAATATAGAATAATTTTATTTAAATTAGTTTAGTAAATACTAAATTTATGCTTTGGTCTTTGTGCGAAAGTTGCATAAAATTTATTTTGCAGCTAAATTTTGTTACACCACATGAATTTTTACTTTTTAGTATCATTGCTAATAGGTGAAATTTATTGCAATTATATTGTTATCTTAAGAGAAAATGAATCATTTGAACATTTTATGACATATGATACCAGTTATCTTATTGACTTACAAATTCAACAATCTGTCAAATCTTCATTTCACATAGGTACTCTTAAAGGATTTTCAGGTAACTTTTCAAATGATCGACTCAAAAGATTATCAAAATGTCCAATGGTTGAAGAAATAATTCCTGATATAACAGTGGAAGCTTTTGATGTTCATTATCAAATGTTCGCTCCAAGACATCTAGCAAGAGTAAGTAGGAGAAGAAGAATGTTACCAATTAGAATTTATCCTTTCATATATGATAGAGATCATAGTGGAATGCAAGTAAATGCATATGTCATTGATTCTGGCATTGACATAGGAAATCCAGAATTTGAAGGAAGAGCTAAATTCGGTCAAGACTTTTCAAATGAAGGTCAGGGAGATTTTAATGGACATGGTACACACGTAGCTGGTTTAATTGGGTCTGCTACTTATGGTACTTCAAAAAATGTTGACTTGATCGATGTAAAAGCTTTAAATTCAAAAGGAACAGCTAGTTTAAGTATAATTATTTCAGCTTTAGAATTTGCTGTTAATCATAGATTAAGAAGTGGGAAGCCAGGAGTTACAAATTTATCATTTGGAGCTTTTCAAAACGATATATTGAATAGAGCGGTTGAACAAGCTTCATCGACAGGAATGATATTTGTAGTAGCTGCCGGTAATTCGAATATTGATGCATGCTTAATGAGTCCAGCTAGTTCCTCCACGGCTATAACTGTTGGAGCTATTGATGATTTCACAGATACTATATCTTCTTTTTCAAATTGGGGCCCTTGTGTTGATTTGTTTGCTAGTGGTTCAAATGTTCGAAGTGTTGATTTCAAAAATTTTTATACTTCCCTGATATTATCAGGAACCTCAATGTCAAGTCCAATAGTTGCTGGTATAGTGGCAAATTTCTTAAGTAATGGGTTTGAGCCAGATCAAATTAAAGATCAATTGATTCGAACCGCAACGAAGGATAGAATATCGAGAGCCAGCTTATATTTTAAACCGGAAACATCAAATCGAATTGCATACCTTGAAGTGGAGAAAAAGTCATAAACCGAATATTATAATAAAAAGTTGATAAGATTTGAGTAGTATCTTTGAACACCGTGAAAATTTATTTAATAATAGTTAGGAAAGACCTAATTTTGAAATATAGATTTGTGATTCAATCTAGTTTTCCTCTAATTAATTTACGATCTATTTTTAAAACTCTCGTAAATTTACGAAGTTTCAGATTGATTATATGCAGTAAAACTAAGATGCAGATAATTTTTGCAGCCAATTTTATTTTAAATTTATTTCTTCCTAAGATTCTTGTAGATCCCTAATATTGTTTAATGAAAAGTTTTTTTGTTATGCTCATAAATCTTGTTGTGTCCTAGATCCATGAGCTGTAATAAATAGATATTTGAATGTCGATGTAGTCATTAATGATGAATCAAGCTAATCAATCATTATGTTATTGATACATTACCTCTTGCTACTATCGTTAATAAGTCATTGCACATCAAGTGATCCATATTTCATTTCTTTGAAAAAAACAGAGACTCTTGAACATTTTATGGAATATGATCAGAAATATCCAAAGCATTTACAAGTGAGAAATTTAATAAGTACTTCGGTTACTATTGGAGACTTTAAAGGATTTGCCGGTAATTTTTCAAAAGATATCATTGATAGATTGAAAAGATGTCCTTTAGTACAAGATATAACAGAAGACCACATCTTTAAAGCATGGGATTATCAAATGCAAGCAGATGCACCTAGACATTTAGCAAGGATTAGTCGAAGGAAAAGAATGAAGCCCAATAAACAATACCCATATATTTATGATAATCAATTTATGGGTCAAGGGGTTAATGCATATGTTATTGATTCAGGAGTGGAAGTAAATCATCCAGAGTTTGGTGGCAGAGCTTCATTAGGTCATGACTTTACGAATGAAGGCAGCGGAGACTCAAATGGACATGGCACACACGTAGCAGGCTTAATAGGATCCGCTACGTATGGAGTTGCAAAAAATGTAAATATAGTTGAAGTTAAAGCATTAAATAGTAAAGGTGCTGGTTCATTAAGTACAATTTTGTCAGCAATTGATTTTACAGTCAATCACAGAATAGAATCAGGTAAAAAGGGAGTAGCTAACTTATCATTGGGAGCATATAAGAATCATGTATTGAATAAAGCAATTGAACAAGCTACAAAAAATGGTTTATTATTTGTTGTGGCTGCAGGAAATTCCAATATCAATGCTTGTATGACAAGTCCTGCTAGTTCAAAATTTGCAATAACAGTTGGTGCAATTGATGATTATAATGATTCTGTAGCAGGATTTTCCAACTGGGGTGAATGTGTTGATCTTTTTGCAAGTGGAGCATATGTTAAGAGTGTTGATGCAAAAAATCATGATAAATCACAAGTTCTATCCGGTACATCGATGGCATCTCCAATTGTTACGGGATTAGTTGCAAATTTGTTAAGTGAAGGAGTTGAGCCCGACATGATTAAACCTACATTATTAAAAATGGCAGCTAAGAATAGAATTACTAAATCATCCTTATTTTTAAGGAAACATACTCCGAATAGAATAGTTTATAATGGTGTCAAGGAAAAAGCTATTATGGCTGAGGCAGCTGAGTATTATGAAGAAGAAGAAGATGATGATGATGAAGAATTATTTGAAAAAAATCATATTTAATCATTTGAATTATACATATCACATTGAGACTGGTTTATTAATTATTTATTACAAGTATTTATTTTATTTAGATTCATGTTTATTTAATATTACAATATTTTATATTTAATATTTCTTCCTATTCTTTAAAAGCGAGTCTTTTTTTAAGCGATTAAAAGTCAACTAAGTATTATCCATAAATTAGAAATCACTTTAGAAATGGCTATTTTAGGTATAACAGTTTATAATTATATCTAAGTACTAAAACCGACTATTACTAACCTGGTAGTTAATAAATTTGTTCTTTTTTGAATACTTAATGAGAAGTAAAATCTTTAAATTTTCTTTTCAATTTTAATTTAATATCATGAGCTGGATTATGATACTTTCTGAAGAATTTGTGGTAGTCCTTATCAAGTTATTTGTTCTCTCTTCAGCTCTATTAAAACCATCCAACTAAAAATCGAATTTTCCTCTTCGAATCCTTCAAAAGGATGAATTTATTTATTAACTTTTGGTTTAAAAGTTCTTCCGTGAGTATCAAAATTGAGAAATTTATGATTTGCCGACTGGAAATTAGCTTCATTCATTCATGACTTTCAAATACTAATTTGAATTTAACTTAATCATTGTACTTCATGAAGCGTATAATATCACATAAATAAACCTACTTATACCATGTTCAATTGTTTGAGTCAAGATTGAGTATGACTAGTTATAGCATGATCGATATGTTGTTGGTAAATTTCCTCGTATTGAATTGGATCTTTCTTTAAGCTGCGGTATTCAGCTTAATCATTAAATTTCGAAGGTTTCTATGTCACAAAACAAAATTTCCACGAACACAAAATTTATAAACAATACTTTATTTTTATTACTAGCAATTTTTGTTATACCAATTCAATTCAAAAGAAACATATATACAATTACAAACACGATTGAATGATCAAACCACAATGGCGGGAAAAAAGAACAAACTGGCAAGGACAAAAGAGTCTGATCCGATTGAATTATTGAAAAGAACTGCTACCGCTATTAGTATGCTAAACGCGTTGAGATGAAAGAGATGTTTAGAAACATCTTTTATTCATACTAACATTTTCGATAGATGATAATCCAAAAGGTTATAACTCTGCTTTTCCATTGAGCGGATTTAAAACACCAAGATTAGATAAGAAGAAATGGGCAGAAGTTGAAAAAATTGGATATGGAGAAGATAAATCTTATCATTATAGAAATCCTGGAGAAACATTAGCAGAAAACGGAATTTATGATATTTACTCGAATAAATTTGATCCATATCCAGCATGGAATCCACCTGAAAATGTCCCAATTACAAGAGAAGAAATTGAAGCAATTTTTTTACAATTAACTGCAATTTTTGGATTTCAATTTGATAATACTAGAAATATGTTTGATTATTTGATGAGATTATTAGATTCAAGAGCTTCTAGATTAGGACCTGAGCATGCATTAAGATCAGTTCATGCTGATTATATTGGTGGTTTTAATGCAAATTTTAGAAAATGGTATTTTGCAGCGCAAATGGATATTGATGATTTTATTGGTTTTGAAAATGTCAAGCATGGAAAAATTAAAGAGGTTAATGAAGAAATTCCTTCTTTAGAAGCCGCAGAAGAGCAATGGTCAGCAAACATGCATTCTTTATCTCCAACTTATGCAGTCATTCAATTAGCATTATACTTGTTGATATGGGGAGAAGCAAATAATATTAGATTTATGCCAGAATGTATCTGCTTTATTATGAAATGTTGTAATGATTATTATTTTTCAATTGATCCCGATGTTCCAATAAAAAAAGTTACAGAAAGTTTCTTGGATCATATTATTACACCATTGTATAACTTCTTCAGAGATCAATTATATGTTTTAGTAGATGGAAAATATCATAGAAGAGATAAAGATCATGAATCTGTTATTGGATATGACGATATGAACCAACTTTTTTGGTACCCAAAGGGATTGGAAAGATTGATATTATCTGATAAAAGGAAATTGATGAGCCTACCACCTGGTGAAAGATACGCTAAATTGAATGATGTTCAATGGAACAAAGCATTTTACAAAACTTTCAAAGAAAAAAGAAGTTGGTCTCATGTACTTGTAAATTACAATAGAGTTTGGATCATTCATTTATGTGTTTTTTGGTATTACACGGTTTTTAATTCACCAACTTTATATACTCATAATTATCAGCAAGCATTAGATAATCAGCCCACAACTCAAGCCAAATTGTCTGCACTTTCCCTTGCTGGATCAATTGCATTAATTATTAATTTTGTCAGTTTAATTTATGAACTATCTTACATTCCAAGAAAATGGCCAGGAGCTCAATCAGTAGCATCAAGAATGTTTTTCACTGTTTGTTCATTATTGATTAACACTGGTCCTAGTGTTTATTTTTTTGGTTTTACTGCTCTTAATTCCCAGTCAAGAATAGGTTTAACGATAGCGTCTTTACAATTTGTATTTTCAATTTTCATAGTCATCCATTTATCATTGTCACCTTTAGGAAAAGTTTTTCTGAGATCCCGAAAACGAAATGAAAGGAAGTTTTTGCCAAACAGGACTTTTTTAATGAATTTTTATTTATTGACTGATACTGACAAAATTGCATCATTTGGATTATGGTTTGCAATATTTGTGTCAAAATTTTTAGAATCATATTTTTTTTTGACATTATCAATGAGAGATCCGATTCGTGAATTAAGCAGTATGAATAATATATCCTGTACTGGTGAGATTTGGTTTGGTAATTGGTTGTGCACAAAACAACCTAAGATAGTATTGGGTTTGTTGTATCTAACTAATTTGGTGTTATTTATTTTGGATACTTACTTATGGTATATTATTTGGAATACAATCTTTTCAGTATGTCGTTCTTTTTATGTTGGTGTATCAATCTGGACTCCGTGGAGAAATATCTTTTCTAGACTACCCAAGAGAATCTTTTCAAAAATAATTTCAGTTTCAAACGAAAAGAACATTAAAACTAAATTATTAATTTCTCAAGTGTGGAATTCAATCATTATTTCGATGTACAGAGAACATTTGATTTCGTTGGAACAAGTTCAAAAATTAATTTATAAACTGATTGATACAATTGGAATTGAAGGTGGCATTTTAAAAGAACCCATGTTTTTTGTTTCACAAGAGGATCAATCATTTAAATCCTCTTTGTTTAAAAATCAATCGGAAGCACAAAGAAGGATTACGTTTTTCGCTCAATCATTATCAACACCGATGCCAGAAGTAGGTCCAGTTCATTTGATGCCTTCATTTACAGTTTTAATTCCTCATTATAGTGAAAAAATTACTTTGTCATTGAGAGAAATCATTAGAGAAGAAGAGCAATACTCGCATGTAACAATGTTGGAATATTTAAAACAGTTGCACCCATTAGAATGGAATTGCTTTGTGAAAGATACCAAGATGTTAGCTGAAGAATTTGAAACTGATTCTGGAACTTCTGAAAAGGATGAAGATAAGTTAGATGATTTGCCTTATTACTCCGTAGGATTTAAAGTTGCAACACCTGAATATATTTTAAGAACAAGAATTTGGGCTTCCTTGAGATCTCAGACTTTGTATCGAACCATTTCTGGTTTTATGAATTATGTTAGAGCAATTAAATTACTTTTCGATGTTGAGAATCCAGATTCGAGTATTTTTGGAGGAGATAATGAAAAACTTGAACAGGCTGCAATTATGGCTCATAGAAAATTTAGAATTATTACCTCGATGCAAAGAATGAAGTATTTTACAGCTGAGGAAAAAGAAAACACAGAATTTTTGTTGAGAGCTTATCCTGAACTTCAAATTTGTTACCTTGATGAAGAATTTGATGATGAGACTGGTGAAATTACATACTATTCCGCGTTAGTGGATGGCAGTTGCTCTTTTCTTGAAAACGGTGAACGGGAGCCAAAATATAGAATTAGATTGTCTGGAAACCCAATTCTTGGAGATGGTAAGTCAGATAATCAAAATCATTCTTTGATATTTTGTCGTGGAGAATATATTCAACTTGTTGATGCTAATCAAGATAATTATCTTGAAGAATGCCTTAAAATAAGAAGTGTTTTAGCTGAATTTGAAGAAGCAACATTCCCGATTGACCCATATTCAAATGACTTAGAAAATTCGAATCTGTCTTTTCCTGTTGCAATTATTGGTACTAGAGAATATATTTTTTCTGAAAATATTGGAATACTTGGAGATGTTGCTGCAGGTAAAGAACAAACTTTTGGTACTTTATTTGCTAGAACCTTGGCTCATATTGGTGGAAAATTACATTACGGGCATCCAGATTTTTTGAATGGAATATTCATGACAACAAGAGGTGGTGTATCGAAAGCTCAAAAAGGATTGCATTTGAATGAAGACATATATGCAGGCATGAATGTTGTTCTTCGTGGAGGAAGAATTAAGCATTGTGAGTACATGCAATGTGGAAAAGGTAGAGATTTAGGTTTTGGTTCGATTCTTAATTTTACAACAAAAATTGGAGCCGGCATGGGAGAGCAAATGCTTTCACGTGAATATTTTTATTTGGGTACACAATTACCAATTGACAGATTTTTATCATTCTACTATGCTCATCCAGGTTTTCATTTAAATAATGTTCTTATTATAGTATCAATTCAGTTGTTCCTATTAGTAGCCTCCAATTTGGCAGCTTTAACAAAAGATAGTATTGTATGTGAATACGATAAATTTAGACCAATCACTGATCCAAAAACTCCAAATGGTTGCCATAATTTAATTCCTGTCATTCATTGGTTGCAAAGATGTGTTTTTTCAATTTTCATTGTGTTTATTATTTCATTTGTTCCATTAGGTGTTCAAGAACTCACAGAGCGTGGATTTTATAAAGCAATAACAAGGTTGGGTAAACAGTTTGCATCCTTCTCGCCGCTTTTTGAAGTATTTGTTTGTAAAATATATGGTCATTCATTAGCAAGTGACATTTCAATAGGAGGAGCACGTTATCTTGCTACTGGAAGAGGCTTTGCAACAATTAGAGTTTCTTTTGTTACCTTGTATTCCAGATTTGCAGTAGAAAGCTTGTATTATGGTGGTATTTGTGCAATGCTTATATTGTATTGTTCCATGTCAATGTGGATTTCCCTGTTACTTTATTTTTGGATGTCTATTATTGGATTACTAATTTGTCCTTTCTTATACAACCCCAATCAATTTTCTTGGAATGACTTCTTTTTAGACTATAAAGAATATATTGCATGGTTACATCGTGGTAATAGTAAAGCTAGAATATCATCATGGATCAATTTTACCCGTTTAAGAAGAAGCAGAATTGTGGGAGTGAAAAGTAAAAGATTTAGTATTAATGAAGAGATTAAGGCTGTCAGCGAAGTAAAACCATCGAGATTAAAACTTATATTTTCAGAATCATTGTTTCAATTGTCAATTGTATTTATCGTTGGATTAGCGTATTCCTTCGCTAATTCTCAAAATGAATCTTATAGAGCACAACAAGTCAACAGTGTTTTGAGAATCTTAATTGTTAGCTTTGGTCCAATTGTTGTTAATTTTGCAATATTATTGTTGGTGTTCATTTTGTCAAGTATTTTGGGTCCAATTTTGACATTATTTTGGAAAAAAGTACCATCGTGTTTTGCCGCTTTTGCTCATACATTAGCTGTGATCAACCATGTATTGTTTTTTGAGCTTCTTTGGATGTTACAGAATTGGGATTTCGCAAGAACCGTTTTGGGTTTTGCATTATCAACATTGATCCAATGCTGGTTTTTACAAGTCATTACAATCTTATTTGTTTCGAAAGAATTTAGACATGATAGATCGAATCGTTCTTGGTGGTCAGGAAAATGGGCTACTGCAGGTTTGGGATGGTACATTATTACTCAACCATTAAGAGAATTTATTTGCAAACTAACCGAAATGTCTTATTTTGCAGGAGATTTATTTGCCGCTCATCTCATCCTTTATGCACAATTCCCAATCTTATTACTTCCATACGCAGATAAATGGCATACTTTGATGTTATTTTGGTTGAAACCAGGTAATCAGATTCGTCCAAGAATATTATCAAAACATCAAAAGAAGAAAAGAAGAGTTCAAGCTAATTTATATTTGATTTTGTTCATATTTAGTATCATACTTTTTGCGAGTATTTTTGTTGTTCCTATCGTCGTCAGAAAATATTTTGATCTTGATTTTACTCACTTATTACCAGATTTTTTAATGACTCAACCAAATGTATTTTTAGCTTCCAAAAAGGGATTATTGAAAGGTTTAGAAGTTAAGCATTATTAAAAAATCTTTTGCTATGTATTAATGTATAAATTTCTTATAAATAGTTAAATCTTGTGGAAATTTTTCAGCAACAACTTCTATTATTGCGTTTTTGATATTATCATCACACATTAAGATTGTTAAATCATATCTCTTAAATGTGCTAAACTGTTTTAAATGAGATAGTATCACTTGATTTGGATTCGAAATAATATTATCCAGCAAAGCAGTCTTGGATGCATCTAAGAAGAAATTCAAAAATTCAGTATCTATACCGGATTTTGAGAACAACTCTGAATAAGATTGTGGATCAAGATTTAAAACATATTTAAATCCATTTATTTTCTTCGAACTTGGTAATTGTGTCAACGCATCTAACAAGTGCATGGGCAGTCGTTTTTTCGTTTCAGCTGTGTTTTGCGATTGCGATTGAGATTGAGTTTCAAAGTTATTTCTTGTATTCGATGCTCCAAACAAATTATTTATTTCTTTATCTAACTCGTTTGATGTTTGATGGTGATGGTCTGGTGTTATTTCCATCTCATTAGCTCTCGTGGTTTTTGCTTGCAACAAATCCGCAAAACGACTCGGTAAATTATCAACTTTTTGTATCAGTATGTTGCCACCTTCATTTGAATAAACTTGATTCTTTTCCTGTAATTTTAATGAAGCTGTTTTAGCTGCTTGATTTTGAGGATCTAACTTCAATACTTCTTCCAATGCAAATTTTGCACTCTGCCAACATTCCAAGCCTAGTAGTGCCATTGCTTTCCTATAGTTGAGCTTCACACTCAATTCTTTAGGAGCTGTCAAACTTAATCCTTTAATGGCATCCTTCAAAGCTCTCTCATAATCTTTTAGATTTAAAAAACATTGTGCTCTATTGGAATATAATGCAGGGTTGTACGTATCCAATTGTATTGCATCTCGATAAATCTTAGCTGCTTTTTTATATTCTTTCAAAGCAAATGCCTTGTTACCTTCGGTTTTCAATTCTTCTGCTGTCTTCATCCTTCTGAAATGACTTTAACGTATAATTAATTTGAAACACAAAGATATAATTTTTCAAACTTTGTACAAGACTTGATAGTTGCAAAATAAAAATACATTGTTCTATACATAAAATTAATGACAATTCAGGAATTGCATGACGAAATTAGTGCCATTAACTCAATTTACCCCGATAGTGTGACAGCGGATTTAAGTCAAATCTATTCCTTTAAAATTCCAGATCATGATTCCGTTAGTTTTCAACTCAATTTTCCAGAATCTTATCCAGATGATTCTCCAGAATTTTTAAAAGTCGTAAGTTTAGATGAATCAAAGTTTACGGACGTTAGTTACGTGGAGAAAATGATACTGTCTTGTTTGATGGATACTTTTGACCAAGGACAGGTTGTCATGTTTGAATTGTTGGAGAATTTGAAAAAGTTGTTTGATCAATATGATGAGGAACATGCCACATTAGAGAAACCCAAAGATGCAAAGAATCCTGATGAATCTCACGAAGGTGATTTCAAAAAAGCCATACTTTTCAAAAAGGAAGAGATAGACTACACTGCTGGGTGGAGCCAGTCACATCCTATTATAGATAGACAATCAACATTCATAGCCTTTGCTCGTACAGTGAATACCTTGGAAGAAGCTCTTTCAAATTTGGAATATCTTTTAATGGATAAAAAACTTTCAAAAGCTACTCATAATATTTCAAGCTGGAGAATTAAGACAGAGCAAGGGAATGTTTATCAAGATTACGATGATGACGGTGAAACAGCCGCTGGAAGTAGACTACTACATTTATTACAAGTATGTTTCGTTTATGATTTTGCAATAAATGCTCATTTATTAGTGATATACTAACAATTCTATATGCAAGATGGTGGATGTATGGAATGTAGTAGTTGTTGTTAGTAGGTGGTTTGGGGGAGTGAAGTTAGGGTCCGATAGATTCAAACATATCAATGCAGCTGCCAGAGATGCATTAATTCAAGGTGAATTTATGAAGGACATGAAATCTGAAAAGGCTGGTAGAAAGAAAGGTGTATAAATGGAAACAAACATCATAGTATTCTTTTCTTTTTCTTCGAATCCGGCGAATGTTCAGCTTTCCTCTTTCGCCATAGCAGACTCATGTCTTGGTCTTTATCTCGTGATACATTCCGAAGTTCTTCATGTTTGATACTGTTGTCATCCATAACTTCTTCCATATCATATTTATTTCCCCATGATCTTCGAGTCGTTCTATAATTTCGATCACTCATTATTGCACCATATCCAACTTTTTCTATTCGAGATTTCATTGATGCCAACTTTAGTATTCTTTGCAGGTTTGGTAATACCCATTCTGATAAATCATGTAATTTCGTTTCTTGAACTTTTGTATCATTTATTTTACTATCATCTGGCTTTTGCATGAACTTCATGTTCTTCACCCGACTAGATAGAGCCCCCGACATGCTTTAATATAGTTTGATGAGTTCCGGAGTAGTTGTGACCGTATCAAATTTGAATTGAACTGAGATAATGCGTTGATCTATATTTATTAAAACTTGTAAAAGAGAGAAGATCATCACCATACTTTTTTCAACTATTGGTTTGAAAAATTCATTTTACTACTTAGCTCATAATTAATAACGTCAAATAACTTCAACTTTTTGCTCCATGAAATCTGATTTTAAGTTTTCAAATCTACTAGGGACCGTTTATAAAAAGGGAAATTTAGTATTTACAGAAGATGGAAGCAAACTATTATCCCCAGTTGGAAATCGTGTGTCTTGTTTCGATCTAATTAAATCACAATCATTTACCTTTCCTTACCAACATAGAAAAAATATACAATGCTTAGCTTTAAATAAACAGAACACATTGATGATATCCATAGATGAAGATGGCAGAGCAATACTAGTAAATTTCATCTCAAGAATCGTTTTGCATCACTTCAATTTCAAATCAAAAGTGAATACTATTAAATTCAGTCCATGTGGGAACTACTTTGCAGTAGCCATAGAAAGATTTGTCCAAGTGTGGAAAACCCCAGATTTCACAGAGGAAAGACAATTTGCCCCATTTGTGAGGCATAGAATTTATCTGGGTCATTTCGATGATGTCTTAAGTGTATCATGGTCACAAGATTCACGATTTTTCATAAGTACTAGCAAAGATATGACAGCAAAAATCTATTCAATTGATTCAGATGAAAGTAACGTCTCAAGGACGTTTTCAGGTCATAGAGACAATGTTATAAATGCGTTTTTCAGTAAAAATCAAGAGATCATTTACACAATTAGTAAAGACGGAGCGTTATTCAAATGGGAGTATACAGAACCTATATCAAAAGACGACGAGGATGGTCATGAAGAAAATCATGAAGAACAAACCAACAAAATGGAATGGAGAATAACAGAGAAAAATTTTTTTTATGCAAATGGAAAACTAAAATCTTCTACATTTCATGCACAATCGAATCTTTTGGTAGTGGGGTTTAGTAATGGAGAATTTAGAGTATACGAAATTGAAGATGGATTTAACCTTATACAGCTGTTAAGTATGGGACAAAATACTGTTAACACAGTAAGTATAAATAACACAGGGGAATGGTTAGCTTTTGGCTCATCAAAATTGGGCCAATTGTTAGTCTACGAGTGGCAAAGTGAATCATACATACTAAAGCAACAGGGCCATTTTGACTCGATGAACACTCTTTGTTATACTCCAGATGGCTCAAGGTTGGTCACTGGATCTGATGATGGGAAAATTAAAATTTGGGATGTCGCTTCAGGATTTTGCTTAGTGACATTCACAGAACATACATCTGCCGTTACACAGGTACAAGTAGCTAAGAAAGGTCATGTACTATTTTCAGCTTCGTTGGATGGAACAATACGTGCTTATGATTTGATACGGTTCAGAAATTTCAAGACATTTACAGCTGCTTCAAGAATTCAATTTAATTGTCTTGCGGTTGATCCAAGCGGAGAGATTATTGTTGGTGGATCTCAAGACAGTTTTGAGATTTTTGTTTGGTCAGTTCAAACCGGTCAATTACTAGAATCATTGACTGGACATGAGGGCCCCATATCTTGTTTAACATTTGGTCAAGAAAACTCAATACTAGCGTCTGCATCTTGGGACAAAACTGTTAGAGTGTGGAATATCTTTGCAAGAAATCAAACAGTTGAGCCTATTGAAGTTCAAAGTGATGTTTTGTGTCTTTGTATGAGACCTGATTGTAAGGAGCTCTCTATATCAACATTAGATGGTCATATTACAATCTTTGATATAGAAGATGCTAAACAATTACATTTAATAGATGGAAGAAAAGATATAATAAGTGGAAGATTTTTACAAGATAAATTTGTAAGCAAAAATTCGAATCGTGGGAAATATTTTAGTACTATTACTTATTCATTTGATGGCCTGACTTTGTTGGCGGGTGGTAATAATAACTCAATTTGCATGTACGATATTGACAATGAAGTGTTAATAAAAAGATTCATAATATCGGAGAATATGTCCATTGATGGTACTTTACAAAAATTAAATAGTTCAAAAATAACAGATGCAGGTATCAACTCTGATTTGCTCGACAAAGATGGAGAGAATAGTGACTTAGAAGACAGAATGGACTTGAGTCTACCAGGTTCAAATAGAGGAGGGGATCCAACTGAAAGAAAAACAAGACCAGAAATAAGGTGCTTATCACTACAATTTTCACCAACTACATCAGCATTTGCTGCAGCCACCACTGAAGGTCTCTTGATTTACTCGATAAACCAAGAGTTGATATTTGACCCATTTGATTTGGATGTTGACATTACCCCAGAATCTGCTCTAGAAGCATTAAAGGACAAAGAATATTTATTAGCATTAATAATGGCATTACGTCTTAATGAATCCTATTTAATTCATCAAATTTTGGAAAATGTACCATTAGTAGATATAAAATTGGTTTGTCAAGATTTGCCAAAAATATATGTGAATAGGATTTTAAACTTTATTGGAGAATTATTTATAAAACAAGATTCCCCACATATTGAATTTTATTTAATTTGGATTAAAAATTTATTGATTCTGCATGGTGCTTACATATCAAGTCATAAGTTTGAATTCAGATCTTCTTTGAAATTGATTTCTAGGTATCTTAATAAAACAGCGAAAGAGGTTGTGGCTATCGGAAAGAAGAATGATTATTTATTAAGTTTTCTTACAGTGAGCAAAAATTTAAAAGATGATGAGCAAAACATCAACGGTGATCACAATGATGAGAATGGAACTGGATTTGAGGTGGATGAGGAAGTCGACGGAGATGAGGATATTGATGATGATGAAGAATTAGTGGAAGAAGAAGAAGAAGATGATGATGAAGGAGGTTGGTTAGGTCCAGATACTAAAAAATCCCTGGGTATCAAATTCTCAGGTTTTGATGGAGAAGACGATAGCGAGGAGGAGGATGAAGAAGAAGGTCAATCAGATGAAGAATTAATAGAAGTATAGATTAGCCTTGTAATTAATGAAATGCATTTGCGTAATATATCGTAAATCCTATGAAGAATTATCAAAATTTTTTACCGATCGTAATAATTCCAACCCTTTGATCAATTGTTTTTCAGCTTCATCAAAATCTTCAAATTGTAAAGCTGACGACGCAAATTTTGTATGTTTTTGAATTTGAGTGATAGCATCATCTCGATTCAAAATTTGTTTAATGTTCTCTTTACTTAAAGGTTTATGATGTTGTTGCAGAGAAACTCGACTGACTGATGGTTTTTTCTCAGGTATGATTTTTGATTCTGGTTGGTCAGGGGATGAAGCAAACACATGAATTGAACCAGATTTATTTATGTTCGTAATATCATCATCCGGTAAATATTTTGGAGTCTTGGGAAGTCCTAAATTCAGATCTTCATCTGGTGCAACATGAGGAGCTCCAGGTAGTTCGATACTATCATGGTCGTCATGACCTTTTTCAGACGGCAAATCCTTTGGAGCTCCAGGTAGGTTGAATTTAGTATCATTATTCTCTTCATTCTGGTTGTTTGTTTGTGAATCAAAATTCTGTGGTTCCTGCTCATTGTTAATTTCATCATTATTAACTGTACTTAATTGATCTAATTCTTTATTCAATTCCTCTTCTAATTCTTTATCATCAATTTCTTCACTTTTCCCTACATCTATTTCATCCTTAATAATCCTCGTTAATTGATATTTTAATATCTTTAATTTCTCTTTATTTAATTTATTAAAATCATTCCAATTATTTATTTTACCTCCTGTAAATTTTTCAAATTCAATTTCATCTTCAGAACTTTCAAAAATTGTTAATAAACTTAAAAAACACATAGCTGCTTTAAATTTTGAAATTAATTGATTTTTAGAACTTATTTGATAATTATTTAAATTTTCAAGACATGAATTAAATAAGGTATAAGCAAATTTAAAAATATATCCAAATGATAAATTTTTATCATTTAATATTTTTTTCAAATCTTCATCAGATGAATTTTGTTTGATAGCTTCTGTATTATCTAATAATCCTATTGTAAATTCTTCAGTTGATTTTGATTTTGTATGCAATTTGTTATTTAGAATATGTTCTAATACATAAATTTTACTATAGTAACTTATAATTGGCTCTGCTTCCTCAAGTTCAATTGCTCGTTGTATATACGACGTAACATCTTTGTCCAGCTTAAGTTCTTCAGGTATTGAATTTATTGTAATCAGCATATCGAATGTTGTTTGTATTTTGAGTTTATATTCAAATAAATGATGTAATATTAAGAGATAAAATGTAGTTTTGATATTGCGAGAACAATCAGTGGGTTTTCGATAAGAGATTTACTATAAGCTTAATAGGAGATATACTACAAAGGGACACGTGAATTCTTTCAGGTTTTCAGGTAATCATAAAATTTATAAAGATAAATAAGCAGGCTTTTCTATATACAGTGGATATATCATAATAAGATGGATGTTATTTTAATTTTTATCTGATTTAACAAAATCTTTTTCATCTAATTCTGGCATCCTTAATATGACTTTCTCTTTATTTTCAGCTTCTTCTTGTAATAATTTTAAAATTTTAGAATTATTCCATTTATCAGGTAATGGAGTTGTTTCATAATTTTTAGTAGCCCAATAATAAATATCCCAATCAGCTTCATCTAATAATTTATCATATTCATCTAATTCTTCCATTGACATTTGATTTAAATATTTTTTAGCAAATCTACTTAATAATAAATCACTTTCTAATATACCTCTTTTTCTTGATTGATAAACTAATCTTGCACGTTTAACATCTATTGTTTCTCCAGTTCTTATAATTGGTGATATTCTCATATGTAAAGTTGGATCTATTGGTGGATTTTGAGGTTTTCCATGATTAGCTAACCTTTTTATCGAGTTTGATATTGACCTTGATTGTATTCTATTCATTTTAAACATGATATATCTTTGTCTAGATTTGGGGATACCTTTGAAAAGTAAGAGGAATAGTTTAATGTAAAATTGAAATTTATTTAAATATTAATTTGTGTCACTTCAAATAATATCGAGTTTCACATATCATAGAAATCTGAAACAATAAACAATCAGTTCAAATCACATTCACGAAAGCCTGAACTCACCTATTTGCAAATATATCAAAGATCCTTCACCCTCACCAATTGCCAATCTTACTTCCCGATTCAAACAAACAAAATTATGGGTAAAACTGTATCAAAATTATCCAAAGAAGATATTAAAAAGCTTCGAGAAAATACATATTTTGATAAAAGAGAACTACAACAATGGTATAAAGGATTTTTAAGAGATTGTCCAAGTGGTCAATTATCAGAAGATGAATTTGTTAAAGTATATAGACAATTTTTTCCATTTGGTAAACCAGAAGATTATTGTCATTATTTATTTCAACAATTTGATCAAGATAATTCAAAATTTATTGATTTTAAAGAATTTATATTAGCTTTAAGTATAACAACAAGAGGTACAGAAGAACAAAAAATTGCATGGACTTTTAAATTTTATGATTATAAAAAAAAAAATAAATTAAATTATAATGATATATTACCTATAATTATAGCAACTTATAAAATGATTGGATCAATGGTTGAATTACCAGAAGATGAAAAAACTCCTGAATTAAGAACTGAAAAATGGTTTTCTTTGTTAGGAAAAGATAAAGAAACTGATTATATAACTTTAGATGATTTTAAAATTTTAGCTAAAAAGGATCCTTCAATTCATACAGCTTTAAATACTTATCAAGGACTCGTGTAATGCTAAAACGACTGAAATAAAATTATGATATAGAAAAAGTAATGGTGTAATGATAATGAATGAAATAATAATTAGAAATTCAATAGATGAAAGTTAATCTTCTACAGGTAAGTGTGTCAATGATATAATGATTACAATATTACTAAAACAATTTGATACATGAAATAGATATAATACTTCGTGTGTTTTTTAAATGAACAGTCTATTGTTGACCTTCAACAGCTTCTAATAATCCATCTAATAATTCATCAACTTCTCCAATACCAACATTTGTACATATACTAACAACATTTTTAAATTTAGAAGTTAATTCACTATAATCAATTAAACTTTGTAATTCATTTTCTAAATTTTCATTAATTTGTTTATAAGCATTTATTTTTGCTTTTAATGAATTTATAGGTGGTAAAGATTTCATTAAATCCGTATCATTTTTTAAATCATCTAATGATTCATTATTTGTAATTTTTTTATAAATTGGTTCAATTATATATGGAGCATCAGCATAATATTGTTGATTTTCATCAAATTTTTCTTGTTCTTCTTCGTTTGTATCTTTATCATTGTTATTATTATATTCTTGTTTTAATAATAATAATTTATCTGTTACATTTACAACTTGTAATTTTAAATTATCTAAATTTATTAAATTTTCTTTTAATTTTTTACTTTGAAATCTATTATTTGCTGCTGTAATTGTTGCATCATGTAAAGCTTGATCTAAAGTTTTTATTTGTTGTCTTTTGGAATTTAATATATTTGCATATTGATGGTTTGTATCTGATAGTAGATGTTGTATACTTTGAAATATTTTACTTGAACTATCAGGTTCATTGGAATTATCTTCAAATGAATTTGGTAAATTTGGTTCAACAGATTCTTTCAATTCTTCTGCCTCCGTTATGTTATCAATTCCAACCGTTTCTATACGTTCATTTAAAAATTCATAACTTGTTTGAATTAAATGAAAAATATGATCATCAAATTCATCTTTTTCCAAATCATTCAAAATTTCAAAATCTTCACATTTAATATTATGTTTATTTGTAATTTTAACATCTGCTCCTAATTCTAATAAAATTTTAATTAACCATTTATTTTCTTTTTCAATTGCAATATGTAATGCAGTATTTCCTTCATCATCTTTAGAATTTATAATATTTGTTTTAAATTCAATTAATTTTTTGTCATTTGATAATAATATATATTCTAAAATTTTAATTAAATAAAATTTAAAACTTTCATTTTTATCAGATTGTAATGCTAAATGATGTAATATTGATTTTCCCGATTTATCAAATAACCAAATATTAGGATAAAGCCAATTAGTTAATATATCATTAAAATTTCCCTTTTCCATTGAATTTGTAACTTGAATACATGAAATTAAAGGTGATTCTCCAAAATCATTTCCACAAACTGGTGAACTTAATCCTAATTGAATAAAAGAAGATACTAAATTTAAAGAAGCTAAAGTTGATGCAAAATGTAAAGCAGTTTGTCCCTTTTGATCTAATGGTATATCTTGATGATCGGATTTTGAATATTTTTGTAATATTGGTTCAAATTCTTTTTTAACAACATCTATTGATACTTCATCTTCTAATTTATCATCCTTTTTAAAAATTTCTCCTAATACTATCTTTATATCATTTGTTAAATCTAATTGACTATCGTCTATTACTTTTGGTGATAAAGTGAATGGATATTTGTTATTTTGTTTTACATATTTATCAACTATTATTTTGGAATTTTTTGGTATAGTTGTTTGTTTATTTTGTGAGGATTCATTATTAGATTTGGTTGTATTATTTTCGAGTTTTTGTTTTTTGGAAGGTGAACCAATATGATCAATAAAAGAATCATCATTATCATCATCCAAGCTTCTTTTCTTATATTTTGGTAATTTTTCAAAATCATGAACATCAACTAAATATAAATCTTTTGTTAATTCATAAATATCAAATTTTAAAGCAATATTAACAGCTTTATCATAAGATACCCATATACCTCTTAAATTTTTATTATCATTATTTCTATAATCTAGTATTTGTGAATTATTTTTGGAATTTAAATTTCTTCCATGATATTCAGGATTTGTTAATATTTCATTTTTTATAAAACTTTCAATTTGTGATGATGATAAAAGATTTAATTGAACTAATATTTGTAATAATTGACTTATATTTATAAAAGAATCTTGAACTCTTCTTAAAATATTTAATTCATTTATATTTGTATTTTCAATATCTTTATTATTGTTATTATTATTGACATTTTCTCCAAATTTAATAGTTAATTGAATTATTTTCATTCTTGAATATATTGCAGATGTTACATTTGTACTATAAACAGAATTAATATGAGTATTTGTTAGTTTTTGTTGAATTGAATTTGTGGTTAGATCACCAATATTGATAGGAGACTCCATTATTTACTGTGAATTTATGAAAATCTGGGAATTGTGTTTACTAAAGAATGAATGAATGGTTTATTGGATTGAATTATAGAGCTGTCAATTTGTAGTTGAAAAATTGCATGAAATTCTTTTATGTAGATAAATCTAAGTGGTTCTATATCGTTAAATGTACTCTAAACATAGACTTAATAATGAGATCTAGTGATAAGTCCTGCTTTTGTTGTAAAGGTTTGATGTTGAAAAATGGCTGCCATTTGTGAAATTGTTTTTGTTCTTTTTTTTAAATTTTGAATTTTTAACGTGTTGTACAATGTCGTGTAATGTGTCGTGTTATGTGACACGTCCTCCTTACTAATAAATTTCCGACATTGTAATATGTCGTATACTTTAATTCTTTCAACCCTTTAAAACCTCTTAAACTTAAAGTCTATTAAACATTGCATCATCACTAACTCTTTATATCATAACTTCAAATTAAACAAACAAAAAATGGACTATTCTGGAAGAGTTAACTCCAAAAAGGGAGCAGGTGGGATAGCAAGTACAGAAGAATCAAATATTTATACAAAAAAAAGAGTACAAGAATTATTAGCTACTCATATATTAGATTTAGATAATGATCCATATGTATTTAGAAATCATTTAGGTATATTAGAATGTAAATTATGTTTAACAACTCATAATAATGAATCATCATATATTTCACATTTGGGTGGTAGAAAACATCATTTAAATTTAGAAAGAAGAAGAATATTAGATGAAAAACAAAATTTACAATTAAAATATCAACAAAAAATTGAAAACCAAATAAGTATAAGTAATGTGGAAAAGCGAAATTGGAATAAAATTGGTAAACCAATTGATTATAAAATTATTAAAATAAGAGATCCAAAAACTTTACAAATTGGGTTTTTAATTAGCTGTAAATTTCCAAAAATTATAATTGATGAACCATTTTTTACAATAATGTCATTTTATGAATTAACTTCGAAAAATCAAAATCTTTGTATAAAAGAGATTACTAAATTGAAGAAAAGTGAAAATAATGAAGAACATGTTGAAGGAGCAGAAGATGAAGTAGAAGAAGATGAAGATGATGAAGAGTATGAACCTACAAAATTCCAATATTTAATCATATCAGCTGAACCATATGATAATATTGCAATCATAATACCGAATAAAAATGAAATTGATAAACCTCAAGATGAAAATAAAATGAGTGATACTTATTGGTGGTATTGGGATAAAGATACTAAAGAATTTTATTTACAATTTTTATATAAAAATTGATGGTAGAAGTAGTTGTTCAAAATTGCTGTTACGAAGGGATAAGCTAGTACGTCTATAAATTAATGAATAATGACTAATGAAGAAAACAGTTCCTACTTATCTCTGACTTGTTGTTCTAAAGTTCATGAATGAAATTAGTTTGATAAACTCCACTAATCGGAATTTTCAAAATCTTAAAATCACTAAATCGAGAATTTTTCAAATATCGGAAATTCTATTAATAATGGTATGATTCTATTAACCAAAGATCAACTTTATTACAACACCACACCTCCAATAGACACTGATTCCAATACCTAAAACCTCAAAACTAATGACAAGTCAAGATCTAACGCAACAACAACAAGGATTTTTTAAAAGATGTGAAGAATGTTATAATTTAATACAAGATTTTTTAAATGATTCATTAAAAACAGATTTAGTACCGAAAAGACATAAAGGTTATAAATATGATTCAAATTTAAGATCATCTGTAAAATTAAAAATTAAATCAAGTATGGAAAAACTAGAGAAATCTATTGATCTACACGGGTATGTTTAAATAATTTTGTCATTCGTTTTTGAAGATATGATGAAATAGAAAATTTACTAACTCCACTACTTAGATTAAAAGAAATTGCAATATCATATAATGGAGGTAAAGATTGTTTAGTTATGTTAATATTATTAATGGCAACCATATATAAAAAATTTATAACAAATCATGAAACAAATTTTTATTCAAATGACATGATACCAAAAGATTATAAATTAGATTCAATATTTATAAATTCAGAAATTTCATTTCCTGAATTAATTGATTTTATCAAGGAATCAACTCAATATTATTATTTAAATCCAATAATAATAAAAGATAATTTAAAATCAGGATTTCTTAATTATTTAAATAATATAAATAAAAGTATAAAATCTGTTATAGTTGGGATAAGATATAGTGATCCTTTTGGTTCAAATTTAAAATTAGAACAAATTACTGATCATAATTGGCCAAAATTTTTAAGAATTCATCCAATTTTAGATTGGAAATATATTGAAATTTGGGATTTTTTAGTGGGAACAAATATAAATTATTGTAAATTATATGATGTGGGGTATACTAGTTTAGGAGGTATTAATAATACTTTACCAAATCCAAAATTATTAATAACTGATTCTGACCATAAAAATAATGAAAATAACGATCAAAACAATAACAATGATGCTGATGAGAATGATGATAATGAAAAGAAATATTTACCTGCTTATATGCTAAGGCATGATGCTGACGCTTTAGAAAGATTAGGTAGAATTAAAAGTACTTAAACGTTTTCTTTACTGGATATAGCTCTAATAGACATTTTTCTGAATGAATTTTCATCATTATTGATAAGAGCATCAATTTTATAAATTAATTAATTATGTAGACTTTTCCTACTTGATTTACTTGAATTTGCACTTTTAACTAAAACATCTTTAAAATATTCTTCTGAACATGGTCCAACACCAATTTCTCCTAATGCTTTTTCAGCAGATGTATAACCAATCCGTATTGGTAAATTTTGTTTATTATTATTACCACTGCTATTATTTAGTTTATTTTGTTTTTTTTGTAATTTTAAATTTTCTAATTTCATAATTAATTCAACTTCTTTTCTATTATTTTCATCAATTAAATTTTGTAAATATTGTAAATATTCAACTGATTTTGTTAAAATTTGTCCTTTATTTGGTTTACCATCTTTTGTTCCTGTTTTACTAACTGTATTATTTATATCTTCTTCACTTGGTGATTTTTCATTTGTGAAAGGAGGAGGACTTGATTCTTTTTTTATTTTTGAAGTATTTGTACTAGTGGATTCATCTTTTGTTATAAAATATTCTTGAGGTATTAGGGTTAATAATTCTTGAATTTTATCATTTATATTATCTCTTCTTTTCCTTTCATTTCCTTGATCTTTATCATCATCTTCATTATCTTGTTCATTTTCATCATCATTTGTATCTCGATGTTTATTATTTCTATTTTTATTGCTGTTGTTATTGTCAATTTGATCATCTTCTTCATAATCTTGTTCATTATCACTACCTTCATGTGATCTTATATATGTTGAATTTCTTCTTGAATGAGGTTTAGAAATTCCTCCATGATGATGTTGATAAGCATTAGTATTAGTATATGAGTTATTATTCCCACTTATCCCACCACTTATCCCACCACCACCTCCTAAAGATTGTGATAGTTGTCTTTTTATATCTAGTGAACCACTTATAAATTCATCAAAATTTTCTCTTTTAATTGTAGGTGAGGCTGGTTGATGTTGTTGATTGTACTGCTGTTGAGGATATTGTTGAGGATATTGTTGTTGTTGTTGACTTTGTTGATTGTAATTTGAATTATTTGAATTATTATTAGTAACATTTGTATTTAAATTATCATTAATATAAGTATCAAGAAATGTATCAAATTGTGACATTTTGAAGCGTAATGATAATCTGCTTATATAGGTTTATCTTAATATATCAATTGATAGTTAAGTTGGTTGCGTTAATTGGTTTAAAGATACAATTGGTTTGGTTATAGATGTATTATGGCTACTGATTCTGGTAATTACTTTTTAGAGGTTATCTCTATTTGTAAATAAATAAATTTAAATAATATATACGGGAGAGGTAGTGCACATCAGTACAATTATGAGACATATTATTATTTTGAGCCATACAGAAAAGAGTATGGGGTTAAATAAGGGTTTGAATATCAGTCTACAAGACAAAAATACTACTGATAAGGTTTAATGAGTTGAGTTGATGTTTGTTCAGCTCAATACAAATATATACCGTCAAAATTTCAAAACTCTTGCTCATTATTAAATTAATATATTCATTACATCATTAATTATACCACACCAACAAGTGTAGACCCTATATACAAACTAACTTATGTGGTCTTTCTGACATTTTATATCAAACTCTCCAATAGTTCTTCATCTTTTTTAATCAATTGTTCATTGAGTCTATTCTTCAACTTATAAAACTCTTTAGTTAAATATTTTATTCTTAAATTGTCATCTTTTGTTAAAATTTTACAACCAAATTTATTAAATATGGAATTACCATTTGATAATAAATTATATTCATCTATAATAATTTTTAAAATTTGAAAAGTTTTAAAATCTCCGTTAAAACCAAAAAATTTCATTTCATTTAAAATTTTTTCAATATTTAATAAATCTAAATTACCAAAATAAATCCAATTTATTTTTAAAATTAAATTAAAAGTTTCTTGATTAAAACATAAAGAAAATAAATAAAAATCTTTTTGAATAAAATTTAAAAAAGTTTGAATTAAATTGGCGTTGAATAATTTAAAACCTAATTTTTGAAAAATATGATTTGTTATAATTGGTAATGATATAAGATTTAATTCTGGATTTAATGGTGATTCAATTGATTTAGCTTGAATTTTATTTATAACTTCATCATGTAAATTATTCCATTCTATTTGATTTGTTTTCAAAAATAAATCACTTAAATAAAATCTATTATTTAATTTACCATTTTTAGAATTTTTAATTTCTTCTTGTAAATTATTTAATAAATTCAGATAAAATTCATAAATTTTTAAACTTGAATTCATTTCATTTATTTTTTGTAAAGTTGGTATTAATGCAATTTCACATTTATTATATAATTTATCTCTTAATTCTAAATTTATTGAATGAATTGTTATTCTATTATTAAAACTTGGTATCATTTCTTTTAAATAAGAATTTTGATCTTTTTTATAATTGGATAATATTGAATCTATATCAAATTCATCATCTTGAAAATTTATATTTGATTTATTAAATTTTGTTGTTGGTTTTTTATCATATGCTTCTTTTATAAATTGACTTAATTTTTGAAAATCCATTTTATTGTTATTGGGAACATTATCACCAGACTGATCATCGTGTAAATCTTGTAGTATTCCATCATTTGAAGTTGAAATTGATTTAGTTGGTGAGTTAGATTGAAATAAATCATCTAGACCTTCAACATCTAATTTATTATGTTCATTTGTTTTTAAATGTTGATTCCTTATTTGATACCGTATAATTCTGTTAGTGTTATATCTACATGATAGGCATACTCCTCTTGTTATCATTATAACTAAGTATTTTGTTGAAGTGGTGCCTGATTTGAGATGATAAATTTAATTTGGCCTAAAAATATTAAATGAAAAAGAATCTTACACAAAGTGAAATTCCAAATGTCTAGGAGTAGTCAGTGGTAAGGAAACGAAATCAGTCTTCAATGTCAGGCAATGGATTGAAAAAGAGCCAACGGTAGAGCTTTGGTTCACTGAAGAGTGGAATAATCATGTATCTGATTTGTGAAGTTTCCACTTAACAGAAGAGTTTCTTGAAAATCAGTTTTTATTAGTGACATGAAATGAAAATTTATTGATTTAAAGTGAAATTAAATTACACATATTTATAAACAACTTTATTATGTTTTAAGTCACACTTTATGAACGTCAGCCCCATATCGTTGATGATTTTTGATTACAGTTAGATTTTGAAATCAAATAAAATTTAAAATTCAAAAATTGTTGAAAGAAACTGGTGGGAAACAATACAACATATTCATACAACATATTCATCAAAGCACTTACGACAAAATTCATCAAATTACTTCAAAACTCTTCGAGAAAATCTTACAAATCTCTTCATATGCAATACTGAAATATCGATCAACATAAAATACTTAAGTACAAGCGATGCGTATATTTCTTAAATTACCAGATGAATTATTGGTCCAAATCATCAAATATATTAATGATAATTCGAAAATTGAAGAATTAATATCAATCCCAACATTACAGAAATATGCTTTACAAGCAAGGTATTATAAATATCAACTTGTTGAATGGGATCCAGATTCTGATGGAACAATGCATAGTATGAAATTGTTATACGAGATTTACAATTTTAGACCTTCAAGAATAAAACTAGAAGTAGATCAATTACATGAATTATTGAAGCTAGAAGAACCTTCGGATTCACGAAAAGAATTTTCATTTAATATTGAAAATATGAATGAATATCGTCATGCCGAATTTGAAATAGTTATCACAGATTATATGGATGTCGATTTGGAGCTGATTTTGAAAACACTCAATGTTGTGGGGGTTCATTTGTTGAAAGAAGAACCGTCTTCAATGACCGACAGTGATTCTGATCTCGAAATTGAGCCTTTATCATTTCAAAATTATTTGCAAACGATTCAATTAAGCAAGATAAAATTATTGAAAATAGAATTTAGCTTTGATTTCGTGAACAAATTTCCTACATCATTAAAAGAATTGAAAATAAATCTTGATCATAGAAAAGTTGATTTAAATTTAAGTGAACTACAATGTCTTGAATATTTTACTTGTGAGAGTTTGCTAGGGGTGGAGTCGTTGGATGCTCTTCAATTATCTAAAACAACCAAATCCATCGAACTTATCAATTGTGAATTTAAAACTTTGGGAAATATGAGAGCTTACAACTTTTTGAGGCACATAAAAATTCGTTGTTGTCGATATTTATTTCCAGTCATCAAAAGTTTCTACCCAGAGTCATTGGAAACCTTGATGTTATGGCCGACTTTCAATCGATACAAGATCAGACAATTACATGAATCTGTAAAACAAGGAGTAAACACAGAATTCGAATTATCAGACTTTTCAAGGGATGGTAACTCATTTCTCCTTGGATCCAATTTTAAACTTTCCTCGAATACAAAATTTTTGAGGATTAATGGAAATCCTGGTATTATTGTGTTGGGGAGTAACCTTTGCTTAAAATCCCTCCAACATTTGGAGCTTTATAAAATTCGGAACCTTGATTTGAATGATCTTTTTGCATCATTACCAGAAAATATGATAAGACTCCAAATTAACTCTTGTCTAATATCAAAAGTTGATATCCGCTTAAATCCTCCTAACATAAGACATATGGAATTTACATACAACAAATTATCGAATATTTTTCAAATAAATCTAATGCAGTTAAGAAGTATAGATCATTTAAGGGTTTTAGGAAACATATTAATTGCACCTGACTATAATGAGGAAATATTCGATCCATCCTGGTTATTTTTAAATGAGCTTAATGTTTTTAAAAGAACCAGCGAATGCTCAATTAAAAAAAGGAAAGTATGTGGAATGACTAAAACACTGCAAATTGATTTAGCTAGTATTACACTTTTGGATTTAACAAAATCCTTTCCATCAGGGTATTCTTTAGCTAATTTTTCGAATGACACACTTCCACCTCCTTCTCAGATTTGTGTTAGCGGCTGCACAGCTTTAAAGGTTTTGAATTTGTCGGGATTGGGTATTCAAGTGTTGGATTTGAACAAATTTCCTTGTTCTTTGGTTTCTTTGACAATTACGAAATTAGAATTATTACAGATAAAAGGTTACTTTGGTATGTTAAATCGATTAAAACTTTTAAATCTTGATCACAACGAAATAACATATTCAATGTTGGTCGCTCAAAAATTTCCATCGACTTTGAAAACTTTAGATTTGTCTGGAAACAAGATCGAAGATTTGACTTGTTTAAAAATAGATAATTGTATCAGATTAAGAACCCTAACATTGGAAAAAGTGACTAAACTGCTGATTCCAAATGGTGCAAATGAGTTAAAAGAGTTATTTATCAAATTAGTTGGTGCTAGGCATCCTAGCAGAGCGTTAGTAACAACGTATGAGGGAAGGTTAGTGTTCCATGTCGTCGATGGGAAGGCTTTCAACGAATATTGATAGGACACAGAATTAAACCTCAATGCATAAAATGAATTTAATATTCAATTACTAATACTTGATAATAATGGTTCTTATCAGTCTAATCAATTGATTGTATTAGTATATTTTTCTGAAAATCTCTTTTAAATACCTATGATTTCAAATCTCTTGAGATAAATGCACCATTGAACAGAATGTCGAAACAAACCTAGACTTGAAAAGTCTTTAAAAGCTTTTATAAATTTACAAAAATTAAAAAAACTTTCGTTGTAATTTGATAAAAAAATTAGATGAAAGCTTGAAGTGAAGTTGAGCTATTGAATTTTCAAATAGTATTCTTAAATAGTATTAGTCAAGTGTAAAGCTTTATACATCTTCGGTAGACGGAGGTGTCTTAAAGCAACAAAATAAGTGATTTTTGCTTTTAATTTAAACATTTATATTATTCAGAAAGTATTGAGGTATGATTTGCAATTGTGATTGTTGATATATGATTTGAGGATTTGGGCGTTGAAAGGTAGTCAATGGTTAGAAGAATCATTTATTAATACGTGATTGGTATGTTATTTAATTAAAACTGTTGCACCAGTTTTAGCGGTGTTGATTTATGAAAGGATCTTCAAAATCCAATAAAATAACTCTGATTCTTCACCAATTTTACTTAACTCAACATCAACATTCTGACCTTCAAATCTTCTCTCGGAATCATTTATTTATCCATCAAATACAATTATTTACTCCATATTCTTAAAATCAAATATAAGATCTGACGGTAAAAATTTTAGTTCTTCAATTTCATTATCATCTAAAAGAAGACTCTAAATTTTGTGTTTTGTAAAATTATAGTTTTGTGAGATCGAAATCTTCCAGAATTCGATGAATTGAGCTGAATAGCATCTTAAGATCGAAAACAATTCGATGAAATACACCAACAATACATCAAGCATGCAAGACCCATAAGATAAATCATACTCAGTTTCGAAATCAAAAATTGAGCACGGGATAACTAAGGTTTAACATGTAAGATCATACACTTCATGAATACAATGAATAAGTTTATTTCAAAATGTACTGATCTTCAAGGACGAATAAAGCTAATTATAATCCGGTAAATCATATTTTTTCAATTTCAACACAGATTGAAGAACTTTGAACCCGAAGTTAATAAGCATCCTCATTGACATGAACGATTAGAAATATGATTAGCTTAATATCAATATATGAAAAAAAAAGTTTATCCCAGTCGGTATAAAGTTCAACTGAATTCCAAGTCAAATAAAATGAAGTTTGGTTAGTATTAGTTAAATATAGTTAGTTTGAACACCTGAATTCAATTAATAATTGAATGCTTTTAATGGAGTTTGAATCAATGCGAAGGGACTACCACAAAAATGCTTTTGAGAATCTCATAATTCAGTTCACAATATTAATTCACAATCGAAAAATGCTTCACTTTAATTGCTGCTTAATCAAGTATTCTTGAATGATTTCAAGGGATTCAATTCACCAAAATAAATTCTTGAAATTCCAGAATTTCACTAAAATTTCGTCTTAAAATTCCAGAAAGTTTCGAAATTTTTTTCCTAGAGTTGAAAGTGTTATAACAAATTAAAAGGAACATCCACTCTGAGTAGAATTGTCAGTAAAGGCACTAGAAAATAGCCAGAGAGAGAAACGTTAAAATCTATTCGGGAATATGATGATTCCCTTTCGCCTGTAACTTCGATACAACTGGGACGACAATTGCTGCTTATGATCCGGATTATATCCAACTTTTGACAGGAGTCAAATTTCTCTGAAATTGACTGTTTTGCTGGTTAATCATAAAAATTTGGTAAATCGTAAATTAGACGATAAAATTCTGAAACGCTATATGGTAGCTTGTGCATAATACACGTCTAAAATAAAGTTCAAGAAAATTCAATTATTGTTGAAAGAAATTAGTGGCAAATAGAACAACAAAAGTTTCATTTAGCACTTACTTCAAAACTCATCAAAGTATTTACTCCAAAATTTATCATAACATTCACAACAAATCTAATCAAAACAAATATTACAATATCGATCAAATCAAAATATTTATACAAAGTTCATGGGTAGAAAAACGGATGCATATATTTCTAAACTTACCAGATGAATTATTGGTCCAAATCATCAAATACATCAATGATAATTCAAGAATTGAAGAATTAATATCCATCCCAACATTACAGAAATATGCTTTACAAGCAAGGTATCATAAATATCAACTTGTTAATTCTACAATTAGTCCCCTTGATGGATCAATGAAAAGTGTGAAATCGCTATACGAGATTTACAATTTTAGACCTTCAAGAATAATACTAGAAGCAGATCAGTTGTTTGAATTATTGAAGCTGGAAGAAGAATTTTCGGACTCACAAGAGGAACATTCGATTGAATTTGAGAATATGAATTTATACCGTCATGCCGAATTCGAAATCTCAATTTCAGACCATATGAATGTAGATTTGAAGCTGATCTTGAGAGAGTTAAATGTGGTGGGGGTTAATTTGTGGAGAATCGACCCATATAAATATCTGATTGAGAATAATTTTGAAATGATTGATTTTGATTCTCGCATGACTGAAATTGATCCTGAAGCATTTCAAAATCATGTACAAGTGCTTCAATCTAGTGATATAAAGATATTGACAATAGAATTTAGCTATGATTTTGTGAATAAATTTCCTACATCATTAAAAAAGTTGACATTGTACCTTAAGTATGAAAAAGTTGATTTGAATTTAAGTGAATTGCAATGTCTTGAATATTTTACTTGCTACGGTATATCAGGGGTGGAATCGTTGGATGCTCTTCAATTATCTAAGACAATCAAGTCCATCAAAATTATCGGGTGTCAATTTGAAACTTTAGGAAATTTGAAGAACTACAATTCTTTGAAGTGCCTTCTAATCTCTCGTTGTCGAAATTTATTGCAAATCATCAAGTTTTTTTCCCCTGAATCATTGGAAACCTTGCTGTTATATCCTTGTTACCATCAAAATAAAATCATTGAATTATCTGGATCCGTGAAACAAGGATTCATCGAAGATTTTGAATTATCAGACTTTACAAGAGATGGAAAATCATTTCTCCTTGGATCCAATTTCAAACTTCCCTCGAATATAAAAGTTTTGAAAATTAGTGGAGAATCTAAAAGTTTAGAGTTGGGGAGTAACCTTTGCTTGCAATCCCTTCACACTTTGGAGCTTAGTTTTATTCAGAACCTTGATCTAAACGAGCTTTTTACATCATTACCAGAAAGTATGATAAAACTCAACATCAATCATTGTGAAATATTAAAAGTTGACATGGGCTTAAGAGATCTCAACATACAACAAATTGACTTCTCACGCAATAAAGTTTCCAATATCTTCCAACTAAATTTTAAGCAATCTATAAATTTAAATCATTTAACGCTCACAGAACATATCTCAGTTGCACCGGGCATTAAAGAACAATATTTTGATCCATGTTGGTTTTTGATAAGTGATCCAATCAACGAATTTGATAAGAGAGTAAAATGTGGATTGACTCAAACATTGCAGATTGGCATATTAAATCTTACATATTTGGAATTAGATATCCGCTTTACAGATGTACCAGCTGATTTGTTCGATAAAGATTCAAATATAACAATTCAACTTCCTTCTCAAATTTGTCTTAATGGTTGTCCAACTTTAAAGATCTTGAAATTAGCAGGATTGAGTATCCAAGTGTTGGACTTACAAAAGTTTCCTCGTTCTTTGTATCATGTAGACGTATTTGGGCTCCACCTAAAAGAAATTAAGGGTCAGTTCAGCAGATTAGATCAATTACTGCATTTACGTTTGAAGGAATGTGATATCACTTACTCGATGTTGGTTCATCAAAAATTCCCTCCTACTTTACATCTATTGAATTTATCTAACAACAGCATTGAAGATTTAAGTTGCATTAAGATCGATAGTTGTTTAAGATTAAGATATTTATATTTAAAAAAAGTGAGTGAACTGCAGGTACCAACCGGTGCAAATGAATTAAAAGAGTTATTCATTAAATTAGTCGGTAGAGAAGATGAAAGCTGTGCGCTTGCAACAACGTCTAATGAAGCGCGGGTGTTCCGTGTCATGAATGGTAAGGAGTATTGCTATTAATTTCTCTAGGATACAAATATCAATTAATTATTAAGCATAATAGTTCTTTTAAGTCTAATCTCATTGATTGTAGTACATTTTTCAGCTAATCTTTCTATTATATATATAATTTCAAATATTTCGAAAAATATACACCCTTGAACGGAATGTCGAAACAAACTTTTGAATTCAGATCTCTCAAAAGTTTGTATAAAATTTCCATAGAAGTAGGAAAAAATTTATCATAACTGAAACTGAAATAAATGAAACGTAAAATTCAACTTATGCTAGCTTCAAATTACTAATCTTTTAAGGTATCCTTTGAGATAATTAGCCAAGAGCTCAGTTTACTACATGCTCAGTAGATTAGATGTATTAAAGCAACAAAATTAGAAAAGTTACTACAAATAGTATTCAAAAATTCATTAAACAATTACTCACGTTTGTTGATTGTTGATATATGATTTCAGAATTTGGAAGTAGGTCAATAGCAGCATTGATATTTATATTTCGTATTTACAACATTTGATGTGGTTGTTGTTGGAGAGAACTATCAATAAGTCTTTTTTTATTTTTCTACCTCTAGCTTAAATTTCTTCTAACAGTAAATGGTGTTTTAGTGGATGATTGTTTTAATGTTAATCTTGTTGATGTTGATGTTGATGTTGATGTTGATGTTGATGTTGATTCTGATGTTGATGTTGATGTTGTTGATGTGATGTTGATGTGGTTGTTGTAATTGTAGTGTTCCATTTCTTAAAGCTTCAATGCAACTATCCTTTTCATATCCCTTGCTCCCTTTCTTTTGATGAAGACAAGAACCAAGTTGCTCTCTTTGTTGTGAGATTGGAAAAACTCTAATTCTTAATCCTTTCACTTGATTCAATATCAACATTCTGACCTCCAGGTCTTCTTCTGGAAATCATTCATTTTCCAATCAAATGCAATTAGTTATTCTATACTTTTAACTTCCGATATTAAATCTAAAGGTAAAGATCTTAATTCTTCAATTTCATTAATTTCAATATCATCTTTTTGAATACCATTTAAACCAGAATCAACTTCTTCCAGTTTAGCTTTTCTATTAATTGATTCAATATGATATTCTCTTAATTCTTCATTTTTCAATTCAATATTTAAATATTCTCCTTTGGGACCTCTTATAGAATCATAATCTTTATGAGGTAAATCCCAATCATTACCTAATTCATTACATAAAAAACTAGCAATATCATCACAAAATCCTAAAAGACTAACATCAAATTGACAATGATTTATTGGATCTTTATTTATTAAAATTTGAGGTATGGACTGTGGAATTTTTTCAACTATATCTGCAACAGGAGCAACTTTTAAAGAAGTACCAATACTTATTAATAAATCACAATCATTTAAATCTTTATTTATAAAATCATGAAATCTTTCAGGTAATGATTCACCGAAAAAAGTAATATCTGGTTTATATACTCCAAAACTTTCCAGAAATTCTAATTCATCATTTTTTTTCTGGAGTTGTTGTTTTTTAATTTTACATTTTAAACAATAGGGAATTTGTTTTAATTTAATTTGTGGGAAAATTTTTTCACCTTCAACCTTATCTTTACAAGTTAAACAAGTAGCATTTGCAAATGATCCATGACATTGAATTAATTTTTCAGTTTTAATACCTGCATAACTTTCTAAATTATCAATATTTTGAGTATAATTTCTTAATAATTTTCCCTTTTTTTGTAATAAATAAATAAATGAATGTAATGGACTAAAATTTTTACCAGGTGGTAAAATTTTATCAGCAATTGAATAAAATAATGAAGGATCTAATTTAAATAAATCTAAATCAAATACTTCTTGTGGATCATTTAATCCTAATGATTCAATCATTGAATAAAACCCTTTTGATGATCTAAAATCAGGTATTCCTAAACTTGTTGATATTCCTGCTCCAGTAATAACTAAAATTTTTGAAGATTTTTTAATTAATTCTATAACATCTTTATAAGTTTTTACGTCTTCTTTTCTTTCACGAATTGATTTAATTTTCATCATTGCTTGATGTAAAATTGTAACATATTCACTTAAATTATTTTCATTCAATAAAGTTGATTTTTTAATTAATTGTTTTAAATTTTTCGGTATAAATCCTAATTGTAATATTAAATTTATAATATCTTTACATGAAGTTATTGATGGTAAATAAGTTTGTAAAAATTCCATACTACCATGTTCTCTAAGAAATTTCCTTGTTGGTTCTATATCATTTGGATTTATTGCATTGATTAAATCTGTATATTCAAACTCATCATCATCATCATCATCTGAAGGAGTTTGAGATCGACTAGAATTTGAATCTGAATCTGAATCTGAATCTTGATGATAAATTGTGTTCGTATTAGTGTGATTATAGTTTAAATTGCTATTAGAATTATTGAGTGCTTCATTTTCTTCTTCTTCTTCAGACTCTGATGATGAGGAAACTTCTTTAAATGGCTTTGTTAATAAGTTATTCGGTATCTTAGATTCATTTATTGGATTTGGTTTGAATTTCTTATGAGGTTGAATTTCATTTTCTGAATCGGAATCAATTAATATAATTTCCGACATTATTTTCTCCTTATGATTGATATGAATTTTGTCTTGTTTTTAAGTGGTTATAGTCATTAACAATAATATGGTAATCTTAAGTATTTAATTGTATCAGATATTTGATAGATGAAACATATTCACATAATAAAATTAAATAATAAGTACAGGCGTGTTTTGTGTAAATAAAATTGGGAATTAAGCAAGTTTGAGAAGCTACCAATTTTAATCTTTAATATTTCAATATTGAATTGAGAATTAATGGTCAAAGGAAATAGTAAGTGATATAAAATAGCTTTTAAAAATTGAAAATAGTGTAAGAGGGATATAGACAAGAGCAGATATTGAGGCAGTGATTGTGCATTTAGTTTTTGACTGTTTTGAGTGACGTAAATGCATTCCTTTCAACGACTACAAATAATTACATAGCCTAAAGAATTCCAAATTAATAAAGTTTATCTAAGCAATCAGTCTTTTTAGGTTAAATCAGCTTAGCTCGATTATGAATGTATCAAGCTAGAAATTGATAAAGGTTTGAACTATAAAAATATTCAAGAACACGTGGTAGCAACTGTTTCATGAACAAAAATTTTGTTTCAGATTTTCTCAAGCTGAAAAGTGAAGAAAGCATTAAAAGAATCATAGCTTAATCACCTTTCAAATTAAGAATAAACACACACTATCACTTTCGAGAAAAATTCAGGATAAATATGGGAAAATGAGACCTCATGCTGAAATCAGATTCATATGTGATGCAGCTGACAAGTTAATAAACAGTGAATTATCATATGAGAAGAGGGTAATTGTGGAAGATGATGTTTTTCAACACTTGAAAGGACTAAAGGAGGATAAAGCTATTGCTTTATTGAGATACATGTGGTTACATCTATCTAAGCATCCTTTAGCGGAGCATTATAAACTTTTGCAGAAACCAAAATTAAAAACTGATAAATTGACGGAATATTATGAACATTTTGGATCTACTTGGCCGAAGGCTGATACAACTTTACCCACAGTTCCTAAAAGTAGAGTTGAACGTCGAATACAAGAGTTGAGGAAAAAAGATATTCGACTGGATGGAACAATTTCAGGGTCCTCATATATTTGGAATTACCAATGTTATAATTGCTTAGGACTTGGACATGCGAGGAGTGAATGCAGTAGTCCAATCAGAGTAGGAAGTATTCCTAATGTCAAGAGCAAAATGCTGAGATACTTCGATATGACTAATCATAGAAACATGAAGGAAAAAATTGTCTGGCAATTTTGAGAAAAATGGGTGAAATCTTCATTTGACTATCATAAGTTCTTAAATAAGGTAAAGCTTAGCTCATTCAAGCCCATGTCCATTACTACTGAAATCATAATTAACTAATTGACTTCAAGTCCATTGATAGGCTCTATAGCTCATGGTAGTAGTAGTATTTGTCGATCTAGTTTATTATTAATGTGGTTATGTGTGTATGAGTTATGAATTAAAATTTTCGCGTCTTTTGGTGTTTTTTTTAAACTTAAGTCGTAAGGCTCTACTACTTATTTATCACAGACCTTTTCTTAACTTCGTTCAATCTACTGAAAAATCTTATTAGACTAGTACAAATGCAATTTAATATTTGTCCTTTAAAATTCGTACTTAACTGGTCTTGTGGTGGAGTACTACACTAACATTTTTAGACTAAATCTCAATCATATGCCCATGATAAAAAATTATCTGATTTTGTAACCTCTTTTTTCAGATTGTTTATTATTTTTCAATTTTCTATAATAATAAACAATCTAACCAACTACTTTTCATTCAATCAATTCATGTCAATATATTCTCAATACAATGTCACTACTAGATCTACTACATACTAGTAGACTATTACTAAATCAAAATAATGAATTTACAACCACCAGCAATGTATCATCAATTCAACAATTACTAATATTAAAAAATGGAGAACCAGATCCAATTCAAACAGTTGGACCACAAAGAGTATTTACTGCACAATTAATATTAACAACTATATCAGGAATATTTTTATTTCTTTTATTTTGTATTATGAGATATAGATGGCCTCATATTTATGCAGTTAGAACTTTAAGACAACAATCAAAAAATTTATTAAAACCTTTACCTCATAATTTATTTGGTTGGATTAAAGTTGTTTATAATTTAAATGATGATGATATTTTAACTTATCTGGGATTAGATTCTTTTGTTTATTTAATATTTTTCAAAATGGGTATTAAAATATTTTTTGTTTTAACAATTTTTTCAATTTTGATATTAAGTCCATTTCGTTATTATTTTACAGGAGATTATGATAAAGAGAATTTAAATTTTGGTGATTTAATTATAAATAGTTTCACAGCCACTGCCAAACCTAATAAACCTCCTCCAAATTTCAGTGACGATTTTCCCAAATTTTTATGGGTTTATCCAATTTTTACATATTTATTTTCATTTGTTATATTTTATTATTTATATAACTACACTGATATTGTTTTAAAAATAAGACAAAAATATTTAGCTTCTCAAAATTCAATAACTGATAGAACTATAAAATTAGATGGTATACCAAAAAAATTATTAAGTAGAGAAAAAATTAAAAAATTTATTGAAGATTTAGGTATTGGAAAAGTTGAAGATGTTAAATTAATTTATAATTGGACTCCATTACAAGAAGAATTTGATAAAAGGAAAAAAATTATTTTGAGGCTAGAACATTTATATTCTTCTGAATATATAATGGATATTGATATTTTTAATCAACAAAGAGTTCCTGCTGTAAATCCTATATGGTCAGAACCAAAAAATAATCAAACAATTCAAGAGGAAATTGATAAATTATCAAAACAATTAACTGTTCTAGATGATAATATAAAAATAACTCAAGGTAAATTTGATATTGAAGCTTCAACTATAAATGCAAAACAATATCCTGAATTTAATATTATTCCATCAGCATTTATAACAATGGATTCAGTAGCATCTGCTCAAATGGCTGCTCAAACTATATTAGATCCAAGAGTTTATAAATTAATTGTAAGTTTAGCTCCTGCACCAAGAGATATTATATGGAAAAATTTAAAATTAACATATAATGAAAAATTAATGAAATCTTATTTAATTACATTTTTAATTGTTTTAAGTTATGGTTTTATAATTTTTTTAGTTATACCATTAACTTCATTATTAGATTTAAAAACTATTTCAAAATTTTGGCCATTATTAGGTGAAATAATTGGAAAATCAAATTGGTTAACAACATTTGTAACAGGTATATTACCACCATTATTATTTACATTATTAAATATACTGTTTCCATATTTTTATAAATATTTATCTGAATTACAAGGGTATTCAACTTATAGTGAAATTGAATTATCAACATTATCCAAGAATTTCTTTTTTATATTTTTCAATTTATTTTTAATTTATATTGCAGCTGGAACATTTTGGGATTATATGTCATATATAAGTGATACAACCAAGATAGCAACACAATTAGCAACAAGTTTAAGAAGAATGTCATTATTTTATGTTGATTTAATTTTATTACAAGGTTTAACTATGTTTCCTGTAAAATTATTACAAATTGGAGATTTTTTTTTACTAAATATATTGGGGAAATTATTTTTTTTAAAAAGTCTCATTTTAAAAACTCCAAGAGATTATAGATCTTATTATTATACTCCTCAAGTATTTGATTTTGGTATAAATTTACCTCAACATATAATGATTTTTATAATTATATTAATTTATTCAGTAGTTTCAACAAAAATTGTTACTTGTGGTTTAATTTATTTTATAATTGGATTATTTGTATACAAGTATCAATTAGTTTATAATTTTGTTCATCCACCTCATTCAACTGGTAAAGTTTGGCCAATGATTTTTAGAAGAATTATATTAGGTTTAATTATTTTTCAATTATTTATGTGTGGTACATTAGCTTTAGAAAGTGCTATATTATTATCAATATTATGTACTCCAACAATTTTAATAACAATTTATGTTTTATATAATTTTGAAAAATATTATGTTCCATTATTAAATTTTATTGCTTTGAGAGCTATATTAAATCCATATAATTTTGATAAGTTATTTAACGATGATGATGTGAGTTTTACTTCAGGTGAAAATTCTTCATCACCTTCATCATCAATAAATTCATCAGCAATACTAGATGAAAACAACGATGAAGATGAACCAATTGATGAACTGTCATTTTTATTAGGTGATGAAGATTCAAGATGTAATAATAATAATAATCAATCAACAAGTGAACAACAACATGCAATAGGTCGAAATAAAAATAAAAAATTATCAAGAAGAAAATCAACAATAGATGAAGATAGAGAAGCATCACATGATTATACAAATCCTCAATTATTAGATCAATTTAATGGACCATGGGTTGGATTTACAGGAGATATTATATCAATGATAAATTATGAATCTCATATTGGAAACATCCTTGAATTACAAACTGAAAATGTTATACCGACCAATAATTTTAAAAGTAATTTAAATGTTATTAATAAAAAATTAATAGTTAGTGAATGGGAATAAGATAAAATAGATTTCAATCACCTCATAGATAAATAATATACTTTGACAGTTATACATAATCTTAATTTTTAAAAAAATCTAATAGGTACAATATTTATTAATGTAATCTTACTTATCTAATCACGCCTGATAATTTTTTGCCCATCAATTGAATTCATCTTTTCAAGAAAAATGTGAAGCCTGAGTATAAAATAAAAATTACGAATAGTCTAGTCTGAAAATCTACAAAAGGCCGTGATTCAAATATCATTTACAAGATCAGATGGAATTATTCAATTGTAGTCTATAGCAATTCTAATGAATCAATTGAAGTACCTGCAAGTAATGTACAGAGATACATGCATACATATTCATAATAAACAGGCAGATTGCTTAAACGAAATCTCACGCCATATACCCCTTTTTTTTACTTACTCCTCAAAAAAATAAAAGATCAATTTCCTTTTTACACCTAAATCCCTTCAAACCTATGAATTTATCGGATATTAAATTAAATTTAACAAACAATTAGATTCTCAAAAGTTAAAATAATTATAAAAAATAGAACTCCTAAAATTAAAAAATCTAGAACCCATATCTCTTTGTATACTTTCTTAACAGAACATACGTTTTTCTAGAATCTCTAAAATAAAACAATAAAAGGTACTACAAACTAAACAAATACAAAGCAAGTAGTAAAAGTACTTAGTAAGCTGTAAAATGCAAAAAATCGTATCTTCAAATGTAGATCTTACTTTCTTATTTTACCCAATTAAGTACATTTTTTAACTTATTCAATTTTAATAATTTTATAATTTTTCAAACGTATTTTTCATATAATTTGTTTTACTTTCTCGTCTAATTTTTGACACAAAATTGGACATAATAACGATCTTTTTTAAATAAGAATAATTAGGCTACGCTACTCTAAATGTATTTGGTTAGGCTTCATTTAAATAACTGTAATTAGAGATTTAATGATTTATATTAAACAAATTTATTATTGGTTATGAATTACTAATTTTTGCTTTTCTTATTCTAGAAAGAGATTTTCGTCTCCCTTTTTGCTTTTGATTGTATGGATCTTTTTAAATTTTTAGTTCAAATGGGTAAGAGTGGAAATTGTGGATAAAAATTTTTAATGCGTTTAAACCGTCGGTAAATATTTAGGCTTAGGTTTAAGAACCCTATTTTAAAAAAAAACGTTTAGCCAATTAATTAAATGGATCTGGTTTATTACTATAGTAGTAAGTGGTGGTAAGCTAAAATATCGCTCTTATTCAATTCCGCTTTGCGCTGCGCTTTTTTTAATTCCTCTTTTTCTATTACGTAATAAATTCAGGAACGCAAAATGAAACCTATTTACAATTTTGTTTTGTAACACAAATGTAATATTTATGATATTTATTATTTATTATTTTTTTTGCAGCCAAAAGCAACAATACAAATGCAGAGATACACCAACAGTTGTCAATTATCTTGTCTAGATATTAGCAGGTTTAACACGTTTATTAGGAATTGATAATTTGACCAAACTAGTAAGAATAAAAATATGTAAATTGTATATAGAGAAATTGTATATAGAGAGAAGAGGTTGGAACTTTACACAAGAATAAAAAGGTATACGAACTTTAAACAATAAATAACTTTTTTAAATTAAGTATAAATGGAAACAATGCAAAACTAAATAGATTATAAAATATTTAAAATGAAATAAAGACGAAACTTATTAAATGAAAGAAAAAATGAAAATGAAAAATGACACCTAATTAACTAACTCCGAAAATTATAAAACTCTTCATTTTGATTAATTATTTAAATCTTTTGAATCACCAACTTCACCATTACTATTATCTTCACTAACAGATTCATAACATTCACTACTTATATTTTCAGAAGTATTTTGAATATTACTAGTATTATCTTGATTATTTTGAATATGATTATTATTTTGTAAATTTTTAATTTTATTTTGATGAATTTTTCTTAATATACTAATTTCATTTAATTTTTCTTTTCTTTTAAATTTATCAACAACATAATCAGGTTTTAATAAATTATAATCACATTTTAAACCATATTTAAAACATCCTCCACATATTGGTTGATTTTCATCACATTTTAAATGTTTTATTCTACATATCCAACATCCCTTTTTTGATCTTGGTAATAATCTTCTTCTTGTATATTTTTTCTTTTCTTGTTCTTGTTGTTGTTGTTCTTCTGTTGTTGTTGATGATGAAGTTGATGGTAATGGTGTTGGTGAATGAATATCTTCTATTCTATTTGACAATGTATTTTGAGTTTTTGATTTTTTAGTAGATTCTTTTTTGATTTTTGGATTTAATGATTTTTTAGATTGTTTGGGTTTTAAAGTTTTTTTATTTGTAGTTGTAGTATTAGATGTTGATGTTGGAGTGGATGTTGTTGGTGATGGAACAGTTGTAGATGCAGAATTAGTAGATGAAGATTCAATAGGAATTGGTGATTTTGATGATTTTAATATTATACCTTGAGTTTGTTGATGACTTTGACTATCTCCTAATTTTTGAGTTGATAATGTAATTAAAGGTTCTGAATTTTGACGTAATGGAATCATATCAATATTATTAGATGGAAAAGAATTAGATGATTGTGAAATATTTGAAATTGATTTATGATCATTATGAGGTTGAGAATATGATCTTTGTTGTAGTTGTTGTTGTTGTTGTTGTTGTTGATTTAATAAATTTATATTTTGAGATTGAAAATTATGATAATGAGGTTGAATTTGTTGTTGTTGTTGTAATGATTGTTGATTATAATTTGTAAAAGTTGAATTTGATAATTCTGATGGAGTCCTATTAATTTGAGAATTAATCCTATCATTAGTACTACCACTACCACCACCAACTTCCATAGAATTACTAACATTGATTGATGATTTATTTAATGATGAAGTTAAAGCAGAATTTAAATTTTTTCTTGAACTTGTATTAATTCTTGATAATGATGATTTTTTAATAATTCTATGTTGATGATTATTCGCGGAATTTGGAGTTGATGTTGATGACGAAGATAATAAAATGGGACTTTTCATTAATTTAAAATTTTTAGGTAATGAATCATCACTAAGATTTAAATTTGTTATTGGTTTTGAATGTTGTTGTTGTTGAGTTTGTTGTTGCTGATTTTGATTTTGAATATAATGTTGTTGAAATGAAGAATTTGATGAAAAACTTGAAATATCTGAAAAAATTGGAGTATTTGTAAAATCTTTACTTGATAAACTTGAATTATAATTTGTTGTTGTAGTAGTATTTATATGAGTTGGAGGTTGATAATTATGTTGATTAAATTTTGGTGGCAGAAATTCATTTTGAAAATGTATTGAAGGTGGTTGTAAAAATGTTTGTTGTAAAGGAGTTTGTTGAACTGATATATTTTGCTGTTGTTGTTGTTGTTGTTGTAATTGTAATTGTTGTCTAATACGTTGTGAAGGAATTGTATCATGATATTGATAATTTGTTAAATCTTGATTAATACTTGAATGATTAAATTGTGGTATTGAATCTAATGAAGCATTTGCTAATTCAAATTCTTTTAGTTTGGAATTTGAAAAATCATTATCAGCTTCAAATACATCAGCATCATTATTCAGTGCATTTATAAATTTTGAAGTATCTTGTTGATTTGGTAATGATGATCTTCTTGTATAATCATTAATTTTATAAAAATTATTTGAATTTGTATAATTTTGATCTACAATATTTATTGATGTAACTGAATTTATAGCTTGAGAATTTGAATAAAAAGAATTTTGATTATTATTAATTGATGAATTAAAATCTTGAGCAGCTTGTTGTGAATTTGAAGTTGTTGGTGAATTATAATCATATTCTTCAGGATTATTAACAGCAGCAGCATAATCAGATGATGATTGATTTGTTTCAAAAGAATTACTAGTATTATAAATTTCATTTTTATTATAATTTTTTGAATGTAAAAGAATTGATGGAGGTGGTGGTAAATTATAATTATCAAATTGTAATAATTGATCTAACATTGAAGGTCGATTTAAATCATGATTATCATAAATTGCATTGTTATGTATATTTTGATGGATATTATCAGAATAATTATGAATCTCATGTGGTAGTTGTTGATTGTGTTGTTGCTGATGATGAAATTGTTGTTGTTGTGGATATTGATGATGTTGTTGATTATTTTGTAAAACATTATTATCAAAATTAAAAGTTTTTTTAACTGGTGATGAAGAATTCATGGCTGAAGAAGGTAGTAGGATTGTATCTTCTGCCTCAATAGATGATGTTGGTGAGGCTGCCGTTGTAACAGGTGGAGTCATATAACTTATAATATTTAAGAAATAATCCGGATTAAAATGATTATCAATAGTCAATTTGGAAACAAATTTTATAATTGGGTGGTGAATGGAAAAATTGAAATAATTAATATGAAAGGATGATAATGTTGATGGATAAAATGAACTACTTGATTGATTATTACAAGTAGTTCATAAAATTGTACTAATGAGTCAATGGATTTTAAACTTAAAAATGGCAGTAATAGTTTGTCCTGATAAATTACCAAGTTGAGTATGAAAACTAATGTATTGACAAGTAGGTAACTGCAGTAAAATTGACCAATTGAATTGTTGTTGTTGAATAAAAAATGGTTGTAAATTTGAATTCTGAAATCAAAATGAAAATAAGTAAATAAATTGGTAGCAAAACACGTGATCAGGGACTAATAATAAAATTTATTTTTTATTTAATCAGGCACCAGATGACACAAAATGGAGTAATAGTTAAAACGAATTTAATACTATAAATTGATTGATTGAATGTTAATTTGTATATACCCTTGAAGAAAAACTGAAGATTGAGTTGCACTTTTATATATATACTTGAGATTTGATAAATGATAGTTAAAGTTACTATTATGTTGAATAATTAAGTTGTAAAGTAGATCTTGAGATTTGTGTTAGGTTGTGAGGTAATATTTGTTTCAGAATATTATTTGAATGATCAATATTATTTCAAAGATTGGGGAGGGGTAAACAAGATCCGATTGAGTTAAAATAAAGTTGAGATAATTAAATTAAGTTGACATAAATGAGTTAAATTGAAATGACAACTGACGAAATGAATTGAATTGAAAATGAAATGAATGTGATAGCTACTAGACAATTGTTAAACTGTATGATACTATTGAATGAATGAATGAAACAACAAATCAACGACTAAGTTTGATTTAAAAGCAAATGGTCAATTGATGATGAATGGAGTTGTTGATATCAATTGATGAAAATTTAAAATAACTAAAAATTAGATTATGAGAAAAATGAGGTTAAATATATATACACACAAACGCATCAATTTAAAAAATATATTAAAATTAAAAATAAAAATATCAGTAATAAATTAATACATATACTGTTGTTAATAGGTAGTAAAAATCAAAGTTAATAGTAAGTTAATAATGAGTTACAAAATTTATAACCGATTTGTGATTTAAAAATCATAGATTTATGATGTAAAGTTTATGTTAATATGTATAAAGTGTATTCATCTTAATTTTTCAAATTTTTCAATTTTTGAATTTTTATTTATTTTATAAAAAAAAAAAAATGGGGTCCCACATTTTAGTCTTTAAATTTTTAGTTTACAAAAATAAGGTAGTTGATAAATATACTAATATTTAAGCTGTTAAACATTAGTAAATGTACATCATCAATATTAAGTTATTATTAAAATCACAATAAAACAGGAATTGAAAAATTTTAATTCATTTTACATATTATAATAAAAATGTAAATGTTTATCCCATACGTTTTATAGTATTTCATTTATTATTATTATTAATCACCAATTAATTACCTAAGTTATACAAAAACATATTGGTAAGAAGAGTGTGTATAAATCTATGATACTTCCTAACATTGCGTAAAAATTAAGAGATTAAAAATCATTTAAATTAGGTTATAAAAGATCCGTTCTTATTACTGTAATGTTTTAGTCGTCCCCTTTTTTTTAACGAGTGGTTGATAGAACTTGAAAGAAAACTGTCAAATTGAATTGGCTTATGAAAAATTGTATAAATAAAACGTTCGTAAACAAACCATAAAATTACTTTTTTATCAATAAGGTCAAAACATATTTGTCAAAAATATAAAAAATCTCATCGCTAGATATTAAAGTTAACAAGTCAAGCTTCAGGTTATCTATCAATTAAAATTGAATTGAATTGATTGCTTGATTCATAAGCCTTTTATTTTACTTGTCTAAACTTTAATTTGAATATGAAAGTCAATCAAATATATTTAAACTTTTTGTCCTTTGTATTGCATTGTATATCTCATGAAAAGTTAATACACAAACTCTACATAAATATTTGTCCGAAGCATAGACTAACTAACCTATTATTCATTGTATAATATAGACATCTAATATTTAGTAGTTGACGAACTTAGCGAAGAGATGATTGTTTAAAAAATTAAAACTCGGAAAGAAGAGCCCTGGGACCTATTGAAAAAAAATTAAACGAGATCAAAATTTGTTCATATAAAGACACACACATTTTAGTTACTTATCGCCCTTAATTTTTAACCTTATTCAAGTAATTTTATCCTTACCAAAATTACAAACATTGAAGTTTCATCAGAAAATGTTCTTAGAATTTTGCTGGTGATCATGGATAGAAGCTTTTTAAATGAAATTGTGTACAGCAAAAGTTGTTGATGTTACTTGAAGCCTCACAAATAAAAGTAGCTTTTTCATATATCTGAATGAATACACATACTATAAGTTTAAGTTAAGTAACTGTATCTGTATATTTTATTAAAGTTTAATACTATAAAATATACTTTGAGGTTGAATAGGTTAAAAAATGATTTACTATTTTGATTTTATTAATTTTTGTATGGTTATAAAATACCCCTAATGTAAACATACAAAAAAATATTTACGAAATCATACTTTGTTAAAATTATATTACTTGATTTGATATAAATAACTACACCAATGATATAAACCTCTCTTCATTTTGTGAACCCTTTTTCATAAAATAAATTCTTGATATGATAGTATAAACTCTATTCAGTGATAGGATATATCCGTATGAAATTATGGAGAAATTTCAAATATCTGAACAAGTTAAGAATTACGAACTTACTACTATATCAAAGTAAAAAGTCAAAAGTGAAAACTGAAAAATTAATGAAAATTAGAATGGTCCTAATTTTTCACCTTAATCGGACTTTAGATGAAAAATTTTTTAGTTCATTAAAGCAAAAAATATTTGTATTGTTCAATTGTTTCAATCTAATCACTCCACTTCTAATCTCTCGTGTAAATAATTAAACATCAAACAAAAAACCACCTTCCAAATTTAAAAACAACTCAAATGGTTTGCATAACTCCATGGAGAAATTTCTCACTAACAATATGGAAAAATAGAATTACATGAAAATAAAAAAAAATGTACTTTGTATAGGTCCTGTAATTTAACCGATCTTACATACTACATTTATACTTAATTAATTTTACAGATCTTATCATAATCTATTGTTTGCTGATTTAAACTAAGAAGTTTGATTAAATATTTATCCAAAATGCCGTTTGAAAGATTAGGAAGATGGTAAATATGTTTAAATGGTGGTATGTTGTTGTGGTTGTTGCTTTCTTCTATTCTTTTCTCTATTTCTATCTATCTATGCAATTAAAGAGATGACATGATTAAAATGAATTACATTTTCTTGGAATGGCATCAATAGTCGACAAATATTTATCATTTTTAAAATTGCTTTGACCTTTCACTACTTTACTACACTTGAATTCATGGTTAAAATTTCAGTTTAGATTTCTCTCCAGATTTTGTTAAAATATGTTTCAATTTCATTTTTTTTCAAATTACGGTTTTATTATATTTCATTGGGTATGTAAGTAAGAATATTTGAATTATAATTTAGTACTTACTCAAATATAATACTGTACTTAAATTTAGGACTGTAAATCTTTACTCAAATACTAAAAAACCTTTGCATGATTTAAAAATATTTTAGTTAGTTTGAGTAAAGCATACTTGTCAAATAACTTTAATGGTCAATTGACTTAACTAATCATATATTTTTGATGATGGAAAATATTTGCTATACCTTTTTAGCTTTGCTTTTCTATTTACATAAATTGATGCCATAATTGAGAGTGGCAATGATGAAATTAGACTTTATTACTTCGTATGATGTCAAATTTTTTAATTCATTTTACTTTATTTTTAAAAATTAAAACGCTCAGGGCAACTCGTTTACGAAAAAATAACGACTTTTTGTACAACAATGAAATTTTATTTACCTTACAAAATTACTATTCAGTTGTAAAGTACTACTAAGTCATCAATTTTAAAAATCTGAAACATCAATCAATCAATGTATGTTACGTATTTTCAGTACTATGAAGGGTTGTGAAATTTTTGATCATCCTTTCATCTATCATAGTATGCAATATAACCGTTTTAATTTCAAAAGAAACAAAATTCAAAAGGAGATTGAAATTGAGTGAAGATGTAAAGTTGTCACTATTCTTGATCAAATTAATCAATCAAACATGAAATTATTATAAGATCCTTTTATTGGATCTTAATGTAGGTTGTATCTTTAACGTAAACTACAACCTACATAAAAATTATTATATTTTCAAGGTAAGTTTAATTTTTGACTTTAGTGATATTTCAAAAAGCATATTTACGTTTTGGATACTGATACGAATTTCAGATCTTATTTTATCATTTTGAATACTTTTGATGTTTCAGGTTTACATTTATTTTTACTTTTAACCAAATTGGGGATTTACAATGAAAAATGAAAATTCGAGTCGTTAAGCAGAGATTGTAAGTTGAAAGTTGAGTACTTTGTGGATCTAACTTTTAGATTTCTTTAATCTTTTCTTCCTAAATTAAGATTTTGAGTAATCAAACTTCAAATCTCTTGTGGCAAATAGTTAATCGGCCATAATCTTTTCAGAATTCATTAATTTGCTCAAGTTCTTTGATGTCATCATTAATCTAAAAAATTTTATGCTTATTGGGTTGTTTGACATCACATGCTATATAGTTACTCTCAAAATAGATGGTACAAAACTGATATTTAGGACTCAACTTTTCTTTTGTTGGAGTAATACGAGATCATAAAACTTAAACGTTTTTTAAGATCAACTTGAATTCATGTATTTGATCGTACCTAAAAGATCTCAAATGAATTCAATCTGAGTAGATTCCCTTATCTTAAAAAATGTTGGGGCTGTATTGATTCAAAAACAATGTTTTGAAGCATTGGACCCTTGAACCTCAATGTCAAAAAAAATAAAAAAAAAGCTTTTTGAAATTTCAGGTTGTTGTGATACAAAAACAATTTGTTACAAGTTACAAACATTACTTGACAACCAAAAAATCACCTATTACCTTAAACCAGATGAAATTTTGATTTTAAGATCTACAATCGATACTCCATCAATCAAAAAGTTATTCCTGTCAAATTGTAACAAACCATGGTCGATGATAACCGAACTTTCAAAATTAACCAAAGTAAGGATCTTACATTTACGTGAAAAAATAAGTAAAATATTATTTCAATATGCAAGATCTAAGACCTCTCTCTATCTTTTTTGTTTTTTAGTAAAAGAAACTAAAAATTTTTTAGTTGTTTCAGATTTTAGTAAGAGTTTATTTGAGATAACTTCACTTGGTCACACGAAAAATCTTCAACTTTAACCCACTTGTTATTAATGATCTCAAACGTATGTAATTTGACCACACTTGTTGAATAATGAATTTGTTGGACTGCACTCAATTAAATTGATTTGATATTGACATGTGTTAAAATCAATGAAAAGCAAATGAAACCTTCCATCTTGATTCGAACTTTTTTTCCCCCTAGTTTTTCTTTTGTATGACTAAGAATCCTTGAATCATCGAAATTGCATAGGTCATAGAACTTTTTAGGAAGTGACATATTGAATTATGTAAGCGCAATTTTTTGAGCAATAAAAGTTTTTCATTAAATAACGGAGTTGTACAAAGAACAATCTTTGAGAGAACAAGTTCGTAAAATTGCTTCTACTTCTTTAGTTTCTTTGAAGATAAGAGTTATAAAGAAATAGTTAAAAAGTTTGATTGCTCGTAAGAAATCTCGTTTTTTTTGACATCAATTCATGTACAAAATATTACTGAGTCAGTTGAAGAGATCGAAAACCTTATAAGATTCTTTAGATTCGGGAATTGGAAACTTCTCTACTAAACATAATCGGGTTTAATTTATTCTCTAAGTTTTTATCTTCATGTAAAAAAGGGTGCGAATAAACAAAAAAATGATGCAGGGACTTGACGTAAAAATTTATTTATTAGTGAATACCATGCAAGTTAGATGACTTCGACGAATTTTGAAATAAATCATTAACTCCTACTCGTACTTTAATTGAGAAAGAATAAAAGAAGATAGAAAATTGAAAACGATGCAAAAAGTGAGGGGATAACTGATCTACCGAGATGTAATTTTTGAACTTGAATTAGGAAGGTCAATCAGGTACATTGAAACACAATGTACAAATAAAAAAAAAACTTTTCAACGGTTTATGCATTGTTGTTGTGTTGCATTTTTTTTATGAATAAAAACCTATCGATTTTGCTAAATTCAGCCGTAATATTACTTTATTGTTTTCTTTGATATTTTCAAATATGATGGAATACTTAATGAGTATCAACTGTCTTTAGGTGCATATCCGAACCGATTTATCTCTCTCTTTTTGTCATAATGCAATATTTGTTAAATAATACAAATAGATTCTAATTTAAAACAATTGAAATGAATATTAATTTTAAGGAATAGGAAACCCGTGGGAACGACCACTGTTTCTGGCTGAACACGGCATTTGAACTTATGATAATAAAAAATAAGATTTATTGTAAGTTGCGCATTGATTTGATTAGACATGTGGAAGATCTTTATGGTAGGAATAGTAGAATTGCAAACAATAGAATTTGAACTATAATAAATCTGGTGCTGACAATTTCATTCTTATGTTATTTCTTAGTGTAGTTCATTTATATCGCCCGTTTTTACCCTTAATCTGTATATACATATATTGCTTTCATTCAGATGGATTTGAGTTGAGTTTAGAAAGAGATAAGTCTTGTATGCATCCAATTTTGCAGCTAAATCATTTCTGAAATCTGAAAGCATAGTTGGTAGTTTCTTTTGCGAGTCGTGTAATAAGTATCGAGTATTTCATCATTGGTTCATCGAAAAAAAAATTATCACCAATCTAACATCTTATTGACTTCTTTTCTTTCTTCTTCTTTTCTTCTTCATACATATTAACACACTTCCGGAGTACCAGCGAGACTGATACATACTTCTATTTGGTTAAGCAAAAATGGCTGGAAGGAGAATAAATACTTTGAAATAGGTGTCCATTGTTATTAAAATAATCCAATTTTTTCTAATCTATTTATAATGAAATTATTTGGTTCGCTTGATGGATACATTTTTTCTCCTTTTTTGATTTTTTATAATACCGAGAGTTCTCAACTAATAATCTATTGGCCTAATGAGATTAATTTTGATAACTTTCCAATATGAAGATAAGATATTTTTTTAGATACTATACATAATTTCTTATAGAGGTGATCTTATACTAGATAGATTGATTTTAGGAGTGAGGATAAACCAAATTCTTTAATGAAACAATTTGACGAAATTCATTCTAAGTAGCAACTGCTTCTTTCAAAGACTATCATTGACCTGGACTTTAAATGTTTTTTAGAAATGTCAATACTGGTATTGATCATACAAGTCTATCATTAATGCCTCGAACTACTAAGTCAGGTTAATAATTTAATCAATAATATAAGGCTGATTAAATCTAACACAAATATTATTCTTTGTTCTTTTCCCCTAAATAATAAAAAATAACGCGAATTAATTTTAAATTTTGTTCCAATTGGTAGTACCAAGTAGTGTAATACTGACAGAAAAACTTATTACTTCCATACCTCAATAACTAAATCTTAAAACTAAAACAATAACAAGACGCGTTAAAAAATTAATTTTTTTTTTTTTATTTGAGATAGATAAATAATAATAAACAATTGTTCAAATTAAATTAACATTGATGGTAGTAATAACCAATCAATTGAAGATATGAAATAAGGTTTTTCAATAGAAGATACAGTCAAGTAAGGAAAGTTGGCTTATATCAACTTTCACCCCATAACTACTGTTTGATTACTACCTCTATTGAATCTCTTAGTATGTAAATTTAAAATTTCAGCCGTATGTATATTTCCTCTAAAGACTTTCTGTGTATACTTGTCAATAAGAAAATATAACAACAATTTACGACGTATATTTTTTACTTGAGTTTAAATTTAGCTCAATTAGAGACAATTTTTTTGTATGGCTTTAATTTTACTCTGTATTACTATCTTTCAATTTATTAACATTATAATATAAATTTATCTATCAAATCAAATCTCTATTATTATTATAAAATATAAACAACAACAACTTTACACACACAAAAGATAATCTTCAAATTTATTCTAAAAAATATTTTTATTATTATTATTTTACAACCAACAACTGTTTTTAAATATCTATATCTTCTTGGTCTTATAATATTCTTATCAAGAAGGTGAAAAAAGTTTACAACAACCATTTTACATTCATTTATCAACTAACTATACAATAATTGGAAAAGATTAATTAAAGAATTCACAAGTTTCTTTAAACCAATAAATGAGTATTTCAACAGCAACACAACCAACTGTTTTATCTCATGGTTCTATAAAATCATCTCCTAAAATTATATCATCACCTATTCAAATTTCATCATCATCACCAAAATCATCATCATTACCAAAAACATCATCAATTATAGCAAATAAAATAAATTCACTTTCAACACCATTAAGATCACTTACTATTTCAAATCCAACAACAGAAGATCAAAATAACTTTCAAACAAATTTAAAATCAAATATTATATTAATTACAAAATTTACATTTAAATCAGAAACAAGTAATGAATTAAGTATTCAAAAGGGTGATATATTAAAATTATTAGATATACCAAGTAATGGTTGGTTATTAGTAAAATTTATTGATAAATTAAAACCTCCTGGTTTAGTACCTGCTCAATATGTTGATATAGCAATAAATGATCCAATAAATCCTATAACATTAAATTGGTTACATTCTACAGATTCATCATTATCATCATCAAATATTATAAAAGATCATAAATTTCTTAATTTACAATTTAATAAAATAGAATCAAAATTTCAAACAATAAATAATAAACCTTATCCAATATTAGTTTCAATACTGAATTTTGCATTATTTAAACAAAGATATTGGTATAGATTAGATGTTGAATTATCAAATAAATCTAAAATTTATTTATGTAGATATTATCAAGATTTTTATAATTTACATATAAATTTATTAAAATTTTTAAATGATATACCCCAAGAAGATAAATTGGAAGAAGATGTTGATTTAAAATTACCTAAATTACCTGAACCATTACCAACAAGATTAAAACATGATGAAAATAATAGCGCCATAATTGAAGTGGAAGAAGAAGAAGAAGAAAATATAAATTTATTATTAAAAAGATGTAATGATTTAAATATTTATATTAATAAATTAATTTTAAATAAATATTTTCAAACTTCAATGGAAATAATAGACTGGTTAGATTTAAATTATAATAATTTACCTGGTTTTTTAGAAATTGATGAAATTGAAAATGATGATATAAATCAAAAAATTTTACCTGGTTCAATTGATGTTGTTAAAAATTATAATGAAAAAAGGTTAAAATTAGAAGAAGAAGAGAAGAAAAAGGCTAATAGAGAAGAAGATGAAGAAGAAAATGATGATGATAGAGAAAACAATGAAGATTCTGATGATGAAAATTCAGAAAAAGAAGATTTACCATCAAGAACAAAATCAAAAAATATTTATAATAATTATCAACAAGCTTCAAATGTATTTAGACAAAATTCAAATTCAATAAAAAGATCACAATCAAAAAAAGTAACTTCACTAACTAAAACAAAATCAAAACTGTCATCACCAATTTCTTCAACTCCAAATACAAGTTTTAATAATAATAATTCAAATATTTCAAATACTTCAATTAATTTAAATTCAAAAGATAGTTTTATAAAAGAAAATGATAATGTTACTCCAAATACTTCAATGGATTCAAATCAATTTTCAAATTCTCCTAAATTAAGAAGAAAAATGTCTCAACAACAACAATCACAACAATCACAACCTTCGTCATCACAACATCAACATCATCAACATCAACAACAACCAAAATCAATGCCAACTCCACCATTACCATTTTCAATTCAACAACAAGGAATGGGAACTCCTACTAAAACTCATCAAATGGTGCCGAATTCCCCACATTATTTCCAACAACAACATCCACCTCATCCAAATCATCCAAATCATCCACATCATAATAACTATCACCATCACCAAAATCAACCCCAATATCCTCAAAATTTCCAAACTGTTCAACCACCACCAACTCATTTCATTCAAAATCCAAATTCTCCAAATTCAAAACCTGGTTATTCATCAAGAAATTTAAATAAAAATCAATCACCTCAAATATCTCCGTTTCCATCAACTTATTATTATAATCAGTCTGTTCCTCAACCACCACCAGCACAAACTTCTCAATATCAAAATCCTAAATTATCACCATTAAGTATAAATACAAAAATTTTCCCCATATCAGGTTATCCAACTCCAAATCAAACACCAATTTCAAAACAACAATCACCAATTACGAAGCAATCAAAGAATCCTCAACAACATCCATTAAAAAATAATCAAATATTAAGATGTAAAATAATAAACCTAAATCAAGAAGTAATTAATATAAGTATACCAAAATTTCAAATATTAAATATAAAAACATTAAAAAGAGTTGTATTTAAAAAATTAAATTTAATTGATTCAAAACATTTGCTTTTAATGAAGTTACCAAATTTTAAAAATTTTGAAAATTTAGATTTGTTAGTTAATAAATTTAATTTTGATGAATTTTTAAAATTTAATTCTGAAATTGATTTAAAAATTGGATTAATTTAAAAAGAGGTTGTTGAGTTTAGAATTAGTTGAGTTAAGTAAATGAGAGAAATGAACTTAGTTGCTTGAAAATTTGTTTGTTCGGTTAGAGTTGTTGGTTCGTTATTCGTAATTCGTTATTGTTTACTCAATTGTTTTTAAAGATTTGAAAAAGAGGGAGAGATAGAGTTAACACTGCTGAAGTTTTAGGAGATACGGTTGGATCTGATCGTTTTATTTATAATTCATTTACTTCTTTCAATAATTTTATGAAAAAAAAGTTTGTTTTATTATTGAATATTTTTGCCTGATTCATTTGAAGATGGTTTCAGATATACTTCATTTGTACTATTATTAATTTATTAATCTTTTTTTTATTTATGTGTGTGTGTATTTTTATAACTTTTGTATTAATTTATAATTTAATAAAATATTTTAATTTTAACTGTTTTGATATTTATCGATATCTGTTTCTTTCTATCTGTTACTTGTTTAGTTTGATAGTACTGAGGATTGTACTGAAAGGAAAAATTTTGTGAAAGTGAAAGAATCTACTTTTTTTTAATTCAAATGGTGTGACGTTTTTAATTTAGTTCAGTTCTAATTTTGCAGCCAAATTTTAACAAAAAAATCAAATTAGATCGTAACATCACAAAATTTAATTGAACAATTATTTTTGTTTTGCAAAAACTTATACAAATGATTTATCTGTTTTAATCGGTCATTTGATCACTCGTACATTGATTTAATACGTAGTTCAATTATCGAGTTTAATAAAGAACATCGTCTAAATTTTGAAAATTTCTTCGAAGTTTTTGTGACTAGCGTAAATGAGACTTTCAAAACTTTGAGATACAAAGTACTTTGAAATTGAATTCAAGAATTTTAATAAATGAATTCATTACTCCAAATTCAAGATTGATCTAATGACTATTGTTAGTCTACAGATCTATTCTAGATATCAATTTTTTGAAATCTAAATTAAGTCCGAACAAACGGAATAAACTTTTTAACCAATTTACATTATTTAGACAAAAATCTAAAAATTAATTTTGCGCTTCAATTTTTTTTAGAAATTAAGTTTTTTAGTTTTCAAAACAATTTACCAATTCAATCAAATTTGACCAAGAGCTAATGAGGTTTTCATTTTTCTTTGTTTGTCTATTTGAAAAATTTTTACACAATCGATTGATGACAGGTCAACTCAAACGTTTGACTTGGGTGATTTCGTTTCTGGTTTGAAGCATCAATTGAGATCTACCTTTTATTATCAAAGATCTCCATTTTTTGAAAATAAACCCGTTGGTTATTTAGGATCTCAACTTGATGATATTTTAGTTATTACGGATTTATTCAATATATAGTTTTGGTTTAGTTTAAATTAATCAGACCACATGTTCATTAGATTAGATCTAACTCATAACCACTTTTATTTTCAAGACCAAAAAAAGAATATGAAGTCGACTATATCTAAATTAATCCGATACTAAAAAGTACAAAAGATTTAAAAAATTTGAGATTCTTATTTATGATCTGGTTTGTATTCCACTAAGGTGGTTATGAAACTTTTGACATTTTTAACTTATTTTTGTTACGGAAATTTGTACTTATCATGGTCAAATGGTTATGAAAAGATGTATTTCTTGCAATATCATACGTTTTCAATTTCTACTTGATACAAGTATGTGAATCGGTATAGACTCTCAGGTATTGGTCAATTTCGGTTCATTTTCCAACCCGTCAAACGACTGGTTTACTCTTTTATATCTTTCAATTGATTAGTCAGTGCGTGGAAGGAAAGCAAAACAAAGACCGGTTAATCTTTTTTCCATCAATTTAATTTTTATTTTATCGTGATAATTTTTAGTTTTAGTCAGGTCTAACTAACAGAAATAGTGAAAAAAGAATTATAAATGATGTAAGATCTGGTTGATAAGTGATACTTACATGACAAGTATAAATTATATATTTCTTTTTCTTTCTTTTCTAATTATATACGATATTCTTGAAATATCGTACCATTTTCATTTCATATCTCATTGAGATTTGAGATCTTTAAATCATAAACGGATTGAACATATTTGACCTTAGGTTTCTTTGATTTATATCCGGATTTATGTTAAATTTTCATTATAATAATAACCTTATTTATTTCTAAACGAAATTAAATTTAATTTCACTTAGTTATACTTAGTTAAACTTTTTATTGTTCTTGAAAGTGTATGTAAACCTAATTATTGTTAAAAATAATTTTCAAATTTTTTAAGCTTCGAGATTTAACCTTTTTTTGAGCACGTATTGTTTACTTTGTTATATCAAATGGAAAAGTCAAACAAAACTAAAAAAAACGTTTAGGAGATGATCAGATACGATTAGATAGTTTAAAGATAAGTTAAAACCAACCAATTAGTCAAAGAATTTAGTTGAGTCTCTTTGATTCTTTATCAATTTCCACATTCAAATTTATGACTTTGTGAGATTTATTTTGCTATCTATAATATTTATAATTTTTAATGTAAGGAACAGATAAAAACATTAAATAATAAATAGTTTATGTAAAATTTTGCATTATCTCGTGTTATAAATAAGTAAGTTTGTATTATTGTGTAAACAATTACAACAAAATATTTTTGTAAAATTAGGTCGATCAGTAGTATTTTGTGGTATGTTCTACAACGACAAAAGTTTAAAAATTGGGGAAAATTAAAATATAAATGAAAGTTGATTAAGATATTAACAAGAAAGTCTTATGAATAATGTGATTTTGGGAAGGAAAGAAAAACAACTAATGCCATTCACATCTATAAATGCTTTATAAGGATGTTGAAGGTATTGGATACGGTTCAGTAGATATTTTCTTAATGTGAAGCACTAGTGAATGTGTGATTGCATAAAATACTATACTAAAGGAATATTAACAATACTATAAAAGAGAAGGATCTTGATGATACGAAATTAATATTATAAATAAGATAAATGTAAACAAATATAATATTAAGTTTTTCTTGAAATGTTCTTGTTCTCTGAACTATGATTTGAAAATTCGATCAATATTTGACTCAATCGATTCAAATATAGTTTTTAATAAAAGCTTTATTTCAAAGTCATAAAAAAGAAGGAATATAAGCTCTTTTGAAAAAGTAAATCACGGTATATCTTTAAGTATAAGAAAAAAGATCCAAGAGTGAATATTACTAAAATCATATCCCAGTTCCTTTAATCTTATATAATAATTTATTTTTATCCAAATTTTATACATCCTGTTCTTTACTAATCATAAAAAAAAACATGAACCTAGAATTTCGGATGATATTAAATTGTCCTTTTAACTGTGAGTTCGTGACACAAAACAGTACCTAGGCAATAAGTCAAGAACCAGCCAGAATTTGACAAATCTAACTGCGCAATCAAATCTATCGTCAAAAACTACCCCTACAACCGTCTATTTGAAGACTACAAGGTCCAGCAGCCTCCTCCAGGTGTCTTTGTTTGAAGTTTTTAAACAATTTCAAGTGTTCGCAGAAAAAAAAAAGGTTAAGTATTGTATGTATAGGAAAGGACAATTTAATATAGCACAGAATTTCTTTCTCCTTAGTAATTAAACATGAGTCTACCCACATTTTGATTAATAAATCAATTAATTAAGACTAATTTATGTATAACTTCACCTTATAATGATTTTTAATTCAATTCACTCAATTTACTTTGAACTACTTAGGCTAATATGAATTAATTTGCTATTAGTACTTAATCTCGTTAATCTATTTTATTTTATAAGATAAATTAATTAACAAAGTAGTACTGTATATAATATTAGTGATTTGTGTAATTTATGTATGTATGTATGTACTTATTGATGTAAGATTTTACTTTGTGTAATTAGCATACATACTATGTAAGACTCTCAGTTACGTAATACATTACATAATTTTATTCTGTTTACATTTTATTTACAGTATGTTACACAAAAATAATTAATAAATAAAATATAAAGAAATAATTAAAAAAGTAACAAATTTATTAATAGAATAATTCAACTCAAATCTATATCACTTTCTTACCAAATCAACAACCAAACAGATAACCAACAAATAAACTGATCTATCATCAACCAAAGTACAATATTCAGACTTAAAGCTACTTACATCCAGATAAAGATTATACAATTATACCAAAACAAAAGTAGGATCAATATAATTTTCACAACCAATATTCAAAATAACAATTTTGAATTTTTTACAACCACTTTACAAACATTTTACAACCAGTTTTCAAATTAAGATCTAGATTTTCAACACTTACAACTTGATTCACCCTTCAAAGAATTAACCATAGTATTTCCAAAATTAATCTGTATAGTTTGCAATTACCACTTAATTTTCACATCGTCTAAATTCAATTCAAAAAATCAAAGTATACTTTAGAGATTTACCCCGAAGAAGTGTCTTTTCCCAAAAACTCATCAAATCACAATGTCTTCATCACTTTCAAGATCAAAATTATTTAAACTGAATAAAAATTTAAAAAAATCAAAAAATCTTGTTATATCAGGTCCAATAGATGAAAAAGAATTATATAATTTACAAAATTATAAATATAATCAAAAAAATCAAAATCAAAATAATAATAATCATATAAAAGATCGAACAAATTCCAAATTTCATCAATCATCACCAAAGAAAAAGACTTACAAATATAATTGTAGTTATGAAAATCATATAATTTTAATATCAAAATATATATTTGAATCAAAAAATCAAAATGAATTATCAATAACGGCAAAAAAATTTTATAAATTAATTAAAAAAATTGGAAATGGTTGGTTATTAGTTTGTGATATTGAAAATAATCAAAATAAGGGGTTAGTTCCTGCTTCTTATATGGAAATTGGTATTAATGATATTTTAAATCCAATTACATTAGATTGGTTACATCATTATGAAATTGATACATTACCAATAGAGGATGAAAATTTAATTAATAAAAATTTTGAAAATCCAATTGATTGTTTAATTGATGAAATTTATCAAGATTTAAATAATAAAAAAATTTGGTATTGTTTAAAATTTCAATATGATTCAAAGTTAATTTATATAAATAGAAATTATGAACAATTAAATCAATTTTATGAGAGATTAGATAATGTGGGTTTACAACAATTTCCAAAAAATGTTGAAGAATTTAAAAAATTTAATTCACAAGTAATAAATCAATTAAGAACATTATGTTTTGAACTAAATTCTTTTTTCAAGCTGAATCTAAATAATCCTTCATTTCAATTACAATTAAATCAATTAATTTTTGAAGATGGTAAATTTATCGAGATTTACAATGATGATGATGAAATTTTAACAACAACAAATATAATATCAAAATTTTCAACAAATTCAATATTAATTGATAAATTAACAATTCAAAATTCAAATTTAAATTTAAATTCATCATCAAATTATCAATATTTTAAAACTGAACCATTACCAAAATTAGATCGAAGTTTTTCATCTTCTATAACAACAAATTCTTCACCAATACAAATATCACCAATTATTCAACAACAAAGATCTTTTTCAACATCTGCAGTACCAATTACTCCAAAATCGAATTTAAATAAATTTAATTATTCAAATACTTCACCAAATTCAATAATTTTTAAATCTTCAAATTCTTCAAACTCACCAAGTTCTGTAAATTCACCAGTTTCACCAAATTCACCAAATTCAATTAAATCATCAAGAAAAAATTCACAAACACAAACTTTAAAATCAAGATCAAGATCTTCTTCAAGTTTAAATTCAAGAGTTTATAAAATTCCAGATCAATTAAATTTTGAAACAAAAGAAGAAGAAGAAGAATTATTACAACAATTAAATGAAAATGAATATGAAACGCATAACAATTCTACCCCCAATGTAATTTGTGAACAACAACTTCAAATTAAGGATTCTCAATCACTATTAGAGCAAAAACATCAGGAAACAGAATCATCCCATTTAAAATTACCTGAATCAATTAGTTGTAATACATTAATGAGTTATGGATCATTAATTGATGGATATGAAGATACTTCAATTAATGAACAAGAAATTAATGAACAAGATGAAACTTTCTCAGTTAATGAACGAGAAAACAATGAAACAAAAGAAAAAGATGAAACAAATAATGATAAAACAGACTTAATTAAAGAGAATGAAATTAATGAAATAAATAATAAAATTGATAATTTAAATTTTGAACCAAAACCACTTATAAATAGTTATGAAACTAAATCATCAAATATAAATAATAGTGATAATAGAAATTCAAAAAGAACAGATTCAACATCAAGTTCAACTTTAAGTTCAAATAATTTATCTATTGATACAAATAATTCATCAATTGATTGTTGTTTTAATCAAAATCAAAAAAATGAAAAAGTTTTATCACCTTTAAAATGTCAAATTATACATGATTTTGAAACAAAAGAAGAATGTAACGAAGCAACTGATATCAAGAAGAGTGAAAATTCATCAAGACAATCCAAAACAAAAACTAAAGATTTTGAACAATTAATAAATATACCAAAAACTCCAGTTCTAAATAATAATTTAAATGATTTATTGTTAGAGAATAATGGATTAACAACAACTTCAACTCCTCCGACTACATCATCAACTATAAATCAACATAATTCTTTACAAAATTCAATAAATACAATATCAACATCAATAACAACATCACCAATTACTGTAAAAACCCAAAATTCATCAATTAATAAATTTTTTACAAATATTACACCACCTTTAATAATTGAACAACCAAGAGACTCATATTCTTCAAATAATTCTTCACTTGTTAGCTCACCAATTACTCCAACTTCAAGAAATTCAAATCCAAATTCAAATTTTTTAAAATTAAAAATTTATTTAAATAATTCTGATAAAGATATAATAAAATTTAAAATTTTAAAATCTGATATAAAAAATTTAAAAAATTTGAAAAAGATTATAAATTTAAAACTTGGTAAAGATATTGGAAGTTCATCATTTAAATTAAAAATTATTGGTTTAATAAATGATAGAGAAATTGATGATTCAAATGAAATTGAATTTATGAAAACACTTATAAATATTGATAAATGTAAATTAGCTTTGATAGGTCTTTAAATAATTTACAGAATGAGACATTAACGAACAATAGGTTTTTGAATATTTTACAGATAGAGACATTAATGAATGAAATATTTATGAAAATTTATTCTCTTACTTGATTCTAAACTAATGTAAGACCAATAAATTATGAAAAGTATCATAATCCCAAAATTTGTTCTATACATACGTAGTATGTAAGATCATGCATGTGACTAAATACGTACTTAAATAAAGCAATAATACACGATATTCTTAAAATATTGCGATATTTTTACGGTAGTAAAGTAGTACTTTTGCAGGAATAAACGTACTTACCTAGTCAATAAATGAACTAATATTTTGAATCAAACGTACAATAGTATTGGAATAGAGAAAGCAAGTTTAGGATTTAATTAATTCTAATCCTGTGTATTTTCAAAAGGAAGGGGATAAAAAGTATTATTACTTATTCTACTTTATTAGCGAAAAAAAATGATTTACGAATGTGCAAAGTTCTTTTACTTGTTAATTTAATTAATCAATTTAATCAATTTGAGATTAAGTAAATTTACATCTTTGTATTTGAATGTATTCTTCATGAAGGATTTAAAGTTTTTGAGTGATTGTTGGAAGATTAATCGCTCCAGAATATGGTTGATACAAGTAAATTCAAGCTATGTCCTCCTTTCAAAATCTTACCATTAATTCCAAGTTTTCGAAAGTATGGAATACCATAAACATTTTGTTGAAACGTACAATATTATATTCATTCTACAATTTAATATAATTCGCTAATGTAATAATCTATCAATAATTTATAATGCAAATGCAATAAAAGAATGAAGTATTATAACTTATTTCTTTTTTGTATAAAGGTGTATGTATATATACTTAAAATTCAGAGTAAAAGAAACGCAATGTACTGTACATGTATTGGTTATTGTTAAGTAAATCTAGAATTATAGTTGAATTTATGAGCATTTTTACAATTTCTTGATCAATTTTTGTCAATTGATGATCATTGAGTGATTTTTTGAGTAATTTTGAATAAAAAGTTTCGTACTGGATGTGTAACGATGTATGATATTTTCTGATATCTAATGACAGGGAATTACGCGTTTTAGTTTAAACTTTTGATATTTAATCTTATAATAAATTATTATTTTAAGTAACCAACCAACTAACTTTAAAAGGGGGATTTTGAACCAGCATTTTAATCTTATTGAAGAATAGAATGACGAAAGTTCTAGTCGCTAGGTTATCTTCTTTGGTTTGACATTTCATAGCTCTAGTTTTAACAGATCTTCTTAACATGAACCCTGAAATATTGTAAATTGAAGAAAAAGTTGTGTGAAACATGTGTATGCCTGTGTGTATAAATATTTCTATTTTAATTTTTGAAAGGGCGGCTTATGACTTTTGTGTAACTTTTTAAAATTTTTGCAAAAACTTTATTCTTTTAATAAAACAACTCAAAATTTCATTTCATTCTTTACACTTTTCCATCTAATTTATAAAAGTTTAAAATTCTTCATATTGTACCAATTTCATTCCTTCATTCATTCCTTCATCCATTCCATCTTGCTGTATTATACTCGCCCTGTTCTATTGTTTTTTATCATTAACTTAAAAAATTTAATTTAAATTCATCAAATATTCCACAAATTCACGTTTTAGTATTACCAAACTAACTATCTCAAAGGTAAAATTTCATTCCTTTCATTTATTCATTTTACAAAACTTAATTTTACTATTCACTTAGTTACTACATTTTCATCGGAGTGCCAAATTTAGTCGTTCATTTCCACAACTCACTCATTGTTTACAAAATTACACTGACTTTCTTTCAAAATGACTGAAATGATAAATACAAATGACTATCTTAATAAAAGTTTATTAACTCCAAAAATTACAACCACTTCACCATCTTTAAATTCATTTTCATTAGCAACACCTACTTCTAATTTTAAAAATAAACCAAGACCAATGAGTTTATATACAACTCCTCCATTAGATTTTAATTCATCTGATAATGATGAAATTGATTATGAAGAAGAAGATGAACTTAAGGCAAAGAATTATACCATTGATGATCATAAATCTATTCAAATTTCAAATATTTCTTTTACTCCTCCAAGTTCAATAAATTCAATTAAAGATGATCAATTACAAGAAATTAAACAAAATACTAATAAAGGATCAATATTCTTTACACCAGAAAAATCTAATAAGAATAAATCATCATCCAACAAGAATTACCTACAACCACCTCCTAAAATTGAAAGTTTATCATCGTCATCAACACCGATTGCTTCAAAGGGTTCATTTTCACCATCAAAATTATTTAAAAAATTTTCATTAAAATTAAAGAATTATTCAAATAATAATATAAATTCAGAATCAAAAAGTAATACCCCAATTTCTTCACCAAATTTAAAATCAAAGTCTAAAAATTCAAGTCCTTTTATAACTCAAGAACCCAAAAACTCAAAATCTGCAAATACTCAGACTCAAACTTCTTCAAAACAAAATTCATCATCAACGATTTTTTCAACTCCAAAATTATCTTCACCTTCTTTAAGATATAGTAAAAGTTTGAAGAGATTCAGTAGGCATGAAGGGAAAGAAGAAAAAGATAAATCCGAGGATAAATCTCAAGTTAAAAAGAATGAAAATTTACGTCATTCATCATATTTTCCAAATGATAAAGAATTACTAAAAACTCCAACAAAATCGAATCAACCAAATTTCTCATCTTCACCAGCCAAAGCTTCAAAACTAAATTTAGATTTAGAGCAACCTAAAATTCAAACAAACATAAACTCGAATTCATATATAAACTCATTAGGTAGGAGTTCAAGTATTTCATCTACACCAAGAACTCCCAATACATCAAAATCTACACACACGTTTGAAAAATTTTCAAATTCATCAAATTCTTCACCAAAATTTTCAAAAAATAATTCAAAATTTCCATCACATTCTGAATTTTATAATACATCAACTAAAGATGAAAAATTTAATAATACAGTAATTTCATTTAGTGGATATTCAATAAAAGATTCAGAAACAAATAATAACAACAATAATAATAAATCAAATGCATCAGAATCACCAACTTCAATGAGTTATGATGATACTACTCTAAATTCATTTGAATCTTATTTACCTAATCAAATTTCAAGAAATAAATCACAACATAAACATCATCATCAAGTACAAGAACCACAACATCAACATCATCATCAACAACAGAATTATAAACCAGAATCTAGAAGATCAAGTATACATAAATCAAAAAGAAATTCATACATAGAAAACAATAAAAATAATTCAATATTAAAATTAAAAATTTTATTAGATGATCAATCAATACAATCAGATCAAAAACAACAACAAATAAATCAATTAAATTATATACTGATAAAATTAAATAAAAATAAATTAAAAAATATAAATGAATTAATAAATATAATAATTTTTAAAATTATGAATTTTAATAAAATTTTAAATTTAAATAATTTAAAATTAAGTATCGTGTTTATGAATAAAGATGATAATAAAAAATTAAATCCAATAATTTTAAAAAATTCAGTAGTTGATTATCAACAACAGCAAAATAATAAATCTAGTGAAATATTTTTTAATAATGATGATCTTTTATTAGATTATGTCTTATTGAAAAGTAAATTATATATTAGAGCTCAATTTTGAGAAACAAAGTTGATTTTACATAGACTATAACTCATGTTCATAGCTTTAATAAATAATTTTTTTTTTCATTTGCTGACTTTTAAGGTTTATTTAATTTGAACCCATTGAATTTGACTTTGTCAAAAGTAGAGTAGTACTAGCGATAACTCGATTTAGAAGGTGAAACACAGTCAGGCTTTAGCTGTATATAGCAGGTAAAACACAATTGCGTTTATTAAGTTATATAAATATTGATTTGAAGCAACAAAAGTTTATACAAGGCTGAGCTGATTTGTGTCAAATTTCGATTCAATTCAATTCGAAGTCGTATAAAATCACTATAATTTTTGATTAAGTAAGATAGAACTATATTCTTTTAAACGATTGTGATTCGTTTCATTCAGTAGTTAATCATTCATGTCCTATATATAGAAACAGTCTTGACTGCTAGACTTACCTAATCCATAACATTTCATTCCACACACTGGTTTTGATATCAGTTCAAAATAAATTGATTCTCGAACACGTCGTAAAATTGGCTTTTGTGTATTTTTCTATAAACAATTTTTTTTCAACATTTTCAAAACAATGTTTATAAATCTTTAGAATTTTTTATCAATTGTTTAATCAAGTTTGTTTCTTTTCTTATAAACTCAATTGAATTAAGAATAGATATAAACAATTGACTATATCAAGATGTTACAATCCGAGTCATTCATAAAAACCCCCAAAGCAAAACCACAACCATCAAGAACAAATGAATCAGGAGTATTAACATCAGATTCTCCAACTATTCATAATGCTCCATTACCTGCTGATGGTCCTGGTTCAACATCATTTTCAAATACAATTTTGTTTTCAATTTTAGGATTAGTGCCTGGTTATATTACTTATAAATTAGGATTTGGTTTTAAAGTATGGGTGTTTTTTTTGATTTTATTAGCTATTCCAATATTAATGATTTATTGGACAATAATGTCAACTTTTAGTCCAAGAATTAATGAAAAAGTAAAATATCCAAATAGACCAATTTCATATTATTTAGAATATCATACACCAGAATTAAAATCAAAATATCAAGATTCAAATAATGGAAAAGGTAAAAAAATTCCAATTGAAACTTTTCAAGAATTATATTTTGATGGAAAAGTAAGTTTTAAAGGTGATGCTTTGGACGTTATGGAATATAAACATGATTGGGCAAATTTTCAATTTACTTTAGGATTATTTAGATTTTTTTTAACTGAAATGATTCCTGAAGTTATTTTCCATTCAAAATCTCAAGATGAAGAACAAGTTAGAGATCATTATGATCGTGGTGATGATTTTTATACTTGGTTTTTAGGACCAAGAATGATTTATACTTCTGGAGTTATAAGTGATCCAACAAGAGAAGAAACTTTAGAAGAATTACAAGATAATAAATTAAAAATTATGGCTGAAAAAATTGATTTACAACAGGGGGATTATGTATTAGATATTGGTTGTGGTTGGGGTACTTGGGCTACTTATGCTTCAACTCAATATGGTGCAAATGTAACTGGTTTAACTTTGGGAAAAAATCAAACAAAATGGGGTAATTCATTATTACAAGAATATGGTATATCCCCTGAACAAAGTAGAATTGTTTGTTGTGATTATAGAGATGCTCCAAATTCAACAAAATCAAATGGATTATATGATAAAATTACTTCAGTTGAAATGGCAGAACATGTTGGTATTAGAAAATTAACTTCTTATATGGAATTATGTAAAAATTTATTAGATGATGATGGATTATTTTTTTTACAATATTCTGGATTAAGAAAAAATTGGCAATATGAAGATTTAGAATGGGGATTATTTATGAATAAATATATTTTTCCAGGGGCTGATGCTTCTACTCCATTAAGTTTTGTTGCTTCATGTATGGAATCAGTTGGATTTGAAATTGTAAGTGTTGATAATATTGGAGTTCATTATTCTGCTACTTTATGGAGATGGTATAGAAATTGGATTGGTAATAAAAATAAAGTTGTAAATAAATATGGTATAAAATGGTTTAGAATTTGGGAATTTTTTTTAAGTTCAAGTGTTGTTGCAAGTAGAAATGGTACTGCTACTTGTTATCAATTTGTTTTAAGAAAAAATATTAATAGTTATAGAAGAATTGATTATGTTAATAAACAACAAGGTTTACAAGGTGCTATAAAGGGTAATGGTTTTGAAAATAGTAAATGGGCAAAAGAAGTTTTAAATTTATATGAAGGTGAAATTGATCAAATTTAAATTTGATAATTTTTTGGAGCAAATTGCACATAATAACAAAAACTTGAGATAATTGCATAATGATGATGGACTTTGTTTGTATCATAATATATATATTTGTATTCTAATCAAAAGTAAATTGTTTGAAAACTGTTTCGATATATGCATGTTGAAGAATCACATTTTGCAAATATTGTTCACAGAAAGCACATTTAATGAGCACTAATCTCTTGAAAATAAATCATATCCCAAATAATTCTATGATGCACTCAATCTGTCAAGTGTTTGGCTTTGTTTAGTCCTATACTGAGTTTTTACCCATTGTAGGGTGCTTATTCCAAATAACCAAACTCCAAATCACTAACTCAAAAGCAGTACTAACTTATTAAGTTAAACTTTCAAAAAAGTTTTTCATTCATAACTCTTTCAATTGCAAATCCAGATTTTTTATTTTTCTATTTGCAATTAAAAAAGCAATGAATGATAGAACTTCAAAAAGTTAACAACTGCTTAACATAATGAATAATATCGAGGGTTTTAGTTTGATTTTATCCCCCTATCAAATTTTACATCAACAACAAGTAAATCATTCCTGTAATTTCATAGTTTTATACAATTTTTTTATTAAAAAATGAGTTTAGTTTATACTCCGATAAATGGAAAAGTAATAATAATTCAAGCGGTTATTCTATTCATTATTGCTTGAATTTAAAAGACCGTTATAAAACATTAAAGTCGTGTATAATTGTTCGACATTGAAAAATAAAACAAAAGTAACATGATTCAAAATCTTCTATTTTGTATGCCCTCGGTTGAAAGTAAATTTGAAATTTTCATCATAATACCGACACAGATTTATTATCTAAGTGAATAAGACTCCGATGTTGGCGTATTATTATCGCATACTCTTTTGACTTCGATTTGTTCATTGAAATATATCTTAACACACCACTTGCCATCTAGTTCTTTTCTTTACTGGGCTGATTGAGTCTGATAGAGTATATGGATATCGATAAGGTGTTATAGTTGGTTTTGAGATCTCCATATTAAAAGTCCGTTAATAATTACCCAATCTGAACAGAGTCAAAGTATCATAGCCGCTCCGTTCTATTTTCATCATTTCTCGAGTCAAAAACGTTACTTCCTCTGATGCGAAAATTGAATTTTAGTAGTACAATATCAATAATTTTTTTCTTTGCGTGCGACGGTTTGAAATATTTTTTTTGTTCGGTGTAGTATTAATCTTAGCGTACTGAACTACAGAGAATCCGGGGTAATATTGCATTCTCAATTGGTAGTTACTTAAGTTAGTTTATCACATTCTATTTTCTATTTTCTATTTAATCCTTAATTGTCGAATTAAAGATATAAAAATCAATTGCTTTTCCACGTTATTAACTTTAATTTATTTTTCAACTTAATTTCATTTTTAGATTTTATTTTTGAAACATAGATATATCAATCAATCAATCAATCAATCAAATCAAATTATAGAATAGAGAATAAAATATGTCATCACCATTTCCAACTGTAGCTGAAAAAATTAAGGGAGTTCAAGTTTTAGGACCAATTCCAGATAATGCAAAACATATTTTTACTCAAGAAGCTTTAGCATTTGTTGCTACTTTACATAGAGGTTTTGAATCAAAAAGACAAGAATTATTAAATAATAGAAAAGAAGAACAAAAATTAAGAGATCAAGGTAAATTACCAAATTTTTTACCAGAAACTCAATATATTAGAGATGATAAAACTTGGACTGGTCCTCCTTTAGCTCCAGGTTTAATTGATAGAAGATGTGAAATTACTGGTCCAACTGATAGAAAAATGGTTATTAATGCTTTAAATTCAAATGTTGCTACTTATATGGCTGATTTTGAAGATTCTTTAACTCCTGCTTGGAAAAATTTAGTTGATGGTCAAGTTAATTTATATGATGGTGTTAGAAGAAATTTAAAATTTGAAACAAATGGTAAAAAATATGAATTAAATTTATCAAAGGGAAGACATATTCCAACTTTAATTGTTAGACCAAGAGGCTGGCATTTAACTGAAAAACATGTTTTAGTTGATGGTGTACCAGTTTCAGGTGGTATATTTGATTTTGCTATATATTTTTTTAATAATGCAAAAGAAACTTTAGCAAGAGGTTTTGGTCCTTATTTTTATTTACCAAAAATGGAACATCATTTAGAAGCTAAATTATGGAATGATATTTTTAATTATTCTCAAGATTATATTGGTATGAAAAGAGGTACAATTAGAGGTTCTGTATTAATTGAAACTATTCCTGCAGTTTTCCAAATGGATGAAATTATTTATCAATTAAGAGAACATTCTGCTGGTTTAAATTGTGGTAGATGGGATTATATTTTTTCATATATTAAATGTTTAAGAAATCATCCTGAATTTATTTTACCAGATAGATCTCAAGTTACAATGGCTGCTCCATTCATGTCATCATATGTTAAATTATTAGTTCATACTACTCATAAAAGACAAGTTCATGCATTAGGTGGTATGGCTGCTCAAATTCCAATAAAAGAAGATGAAGAAAGAAATAGAAAAGCCCTTGAAAATGTTACAAAAGATAAATTAAGAGAAGTTACTTTAGGTTGTGATTCTTGTTGGGTTGCTCATCCTGCTTTAGTACCAGTTGTTTTAAAAGTTTTTAATGAACATATGAAAGGTCCAAATCAAATTGATTTACCACCAAAAGAACCTTTTAAACCAATTACTCAAAGAGATTTATTAGCACCTTTCGTACCAGGTGGTGTTATTACTGAAGCTGGTATTAGAGCTAATATTATTATTGGTATATCATATATTGAAGCATGGTTAAGAAATGTTGGTTGTGTACCAATTAATTATTTAATGGAAGATGCAGCAACTGCAGAAGTTTCAAGAACTCAAATTTGGCAATGGGTTACTCATGGTGCCAAAACTAATACAGGAAAATTAATTGATAAAGCTTATGTTAAAAAATTATTAGATGAAGAATATAAAAAATTAACAGAAAATGCAAAACCAGGAAATAAATTTAAACAAGCTTTTGAATATTTTGCACCTGAAGCTCTTGGTGAAAAATATTCTGATTTTGTTACTACTTTAATTTATGATGATGTTACAACTATTGGAAGAGCTATTCCAGGTGAAAAATTATAAATTAAATTGTAATAATTTATTTGTCTGTTTGAAATTATGAAAGAATAAGTTACTGGTAACTTTCTTTCATAAATTTCAGAGAATTAAATCCATCGTATTGTATTGTATAGTTTATAAGATATAGGTTATTATAAATAATAAAAAAACAAAATTTAAATATTCGAACTTGTAGTTATCTGTGAAATAGTTGAGATCGATGAGATAGTATGTATTTGATGTCATTCTCGGTATTTACCGAAATCAATTTTATTGAACGTTTTTAAGGGATCGAAAATATTCTTACAAAAAATTGTTGAATTGAATATATCTATTATTTAATTAGACAATACAATAGTGAGTATCAGTTTAAGTGCCTATCGGCTTAAAGATCTTAGATATTATGGATTCAAATTATTATTTATAGTTGCTGAAATTCCTTGAATTGGAATTCAAAATACATGAAGAGAATTCTTTCAATTGTTAATTCAATTTAATTATGAATCAAAGACTCAATCAACAACCAAATCAATCATACATTAGACTACACTGTTATTAATACAGTTCTTCAAAAACCTAGACTTTCATAAACCTCACACTCAGCTCATTACTTCATTAGAATTTTTTCCACAATATTGGTCATTAGGGGATTCGTCAATTAAAGTTTCTTTTCATTATACCTGTACACCTTAGTGGACAAATTCTTTGAAGCAAGAACACTGATATTATCACAAGTCTACCAATAGATATCAACAAAGGTTTTATCCAATAGCTTAATTAAAAACATTATTGTGATGTCATTTGGAACTTTCAAGCTTAGTATGTGATAATAATATACATGCTTTATCGGGATCTGGTAAAAATTTTGAATTCAGACAACAATTGTTATTGTTATTGTTATCTAAAATCAAATTCTTTACCAATCCAGGCAAAGTATCTATATTGTCACGTACTAAGTTTGAAATTTTTTTTCAATTGATTAATCACAATGATGTTATAAAAGGAATTGATTTTAATCTAAAGTGAGATGTGTTGATAGAAAGTCAAATTGAGTCGAAATTGATGAGAGAATTGTAATGATAAAGAATGACATCATTATAATTTAAGATAGTATTAGTATGAATCTGTTACATTTATAAAATTAAGCTTTAAAATTTTCTTAACCTTTTTGAATACCTTATCCACATTGAACAGTGTTACTTGTGTTTGTTATTAATATTTTACAACCATAGCGTGGTGTAATTTGGGTTGACATATCCATACCCTTGCACTAAAATCGGGCCGATGTTTTTTTGTTACTCTTTTTTGTTAGTAGAATAAAAATTAAGAATTATTTACATAAGAAGAAGAAATTATGATCAACAAGTTTAACCATCATCAATTGATTGTACTAGAGTAACATTAAAACAAAGCTTAACTTAAATTACCAAATTTTTCTTAAATATATCATCACCTAGTGCTATTGCTTATCTTCAATTCAATTTATACATAAAACTTCCTTGAACAAATGTCACTAATATAGAAAGAACAAACAATTGCTGAATAACATTTGAAAAGAATATTATGTTTCATATCTATACTTCTTCAACTAATAATGGAAATAAGAATCAAGAATATAAGGATTATAATAACTCAAAAACAATTCAACAACAGCGACATTCTTCATCACCAAATCCAATATTAAGATCATCAACTACTTCTTTTTCAATTACTTCAATACCAGAACCTGAACAATTATCAACAAAAGATTATTTTTATGAAGAAATATCAACAATTTTAAGAATAAGTGATTCACAAGAATGTAATGAAAATTTTTCAATTTTTATAAAATGTATTATTGATAATATTTATATAAATAATAATGATATAACTCCTACATATCAAGATTTATCAATTATATCATTAAAATTATTAACTTCAAATTTATTTGTTAAAAATTATAAATTTTGTATTGCTAAAATTCTAGCATTTTTAGCAACTTTTACTACAGTTACTAAGTACAGATTGGAAAATGAAATCAGTCAAAATGATGAAACTAGCGAAGATTATAATTATGTTGAAGTTAGTGAACAAATTGGTTATGAAAGTGAATGTTTAAAAGAATTTTTATGTATTACTTTACTACTACTATTAAAATTAAAGAATACTTCTAATGAAATTGATAATAACACAAATGATGATCTAGCTAGTGATGTACTGAGTAATGCATCATCAAATACTTCAGAAGCTATTGAATTAATAAATGTTGATGAAGTATTTAAAACTTTACAACAATCAAGATTTATATCAATTATTTCACAATTTATAAATATTCAAATTAAAGCAGTATCACAAAATAAATCTTCATTTGTTATATTAAAATTTAGTTGTGATATTATATTTGAATATTTATTTTATTTTGAATATTTATCATCAAAAGAATTTATTGATTTAACTTTTAATAATAATGAAATTATAACTACTATAATAAAAGATTTATTATCATCAGAAAATTTTAATAATTATACTGTAACTAGTATTAATGGAGATGATGATGATGGATATGATAATGATAATAATAATGATTTTAATGAAAGTAAATTAGTAGCTTATGAAGAATTGAAATTATTATTACTTATAAATGAACAATATTTAATGATATCATATAAATTAGAAGAAAATAATAAAAATCAAGTGTTTGAAGAATTAATACATAATGATGATAAAAATCACAAATCAAATGTATCAAATATTGTTGGATTTATAAATTTACTAATATATCATTTAAATCGAGAAGAAAGTAAAATTATAAAATTATTAATTTTGAAATTTTTATATCTTGTTTTCACAACATCATATACTTCAAAGTTAATTTATAAAAATGATTTAAAAATTTTATTGGATATTTTTTTAAGAGAATTAGATAATTTAGATAATAATGAATTAAATTTAATTTCAACTTATTTAAGAGTTTTGCATCCAATTTTATTATATTCAGAATTAAGTGAATGTAATAATTATAAAAATCAAGAAATTTTAAATGTTTTAAGTAATACTATTATTAATGTAAATAAAGATAATAATAATGAAAGTCAAACTATTTCAAATTTAGCTTCAAAATGTATGAATGTTAAATGGTTAAAAAAATCAATTAGAAAGAAAAATGGTTCACTTCCAAATGAATCAACTAATGAATCATTAAGTTCTCTGGAAGAACTTTCAAATTCAACTACGGAAACATTAAAAAGTTTTACAAGAATCGCATCAGTTCGATCATCTTCAAGAAGTGATTATCATAAACATACAACTGTACATAATCAATTAGAACGTAAAAATAGTGAAAAATTGTTATCTCGAAAATCCACCAAATCACATACACATAACAAGAAGAATTCATTATTTATGGAGAATAATAATAATGTATTTTTAAATCAATTTTCAAAACAAATCGATCTAGAAGAAGATGAAAATGATGATGATGAAGATGATAATAATGATCCCAAACAAGAATCACCACCAAATGAAGAAGATTCAAATATCTTGGATTTACCAAATGAATATTTAATTCAAAAACCATTACCAAAATTACCAATATCAGAAAAAAGAAAACAACAAATATACATGAATAATGGAAATGATTATAATAATCTGAATGGAATTTCATCAACAAGAAATTCAAGTTCAAGTTCTTTAAATTCAATAAATTCTTTAAAACAAAAAGCAATGAGAAAAAAAGCTCCTCCTCCACCTCCACCTCCTCCAAGACGTCGTAAATAGTAACAGTAAGTATACTTATATAATTATTAATTAATAATATGAAACGATTTATGAGTGAATAAAGTGTTTATTAATATTTAATCCATTAGTCTAAAACAAATTATTGTCTTCACCTCACATAGTGATATCTTCTTTAAAACTTAATACATCATCAAATCTTAAACCATTAATTTCAGTTTTTGTATAACTATGTAATTCTTTTTTTAATTTTTCTTCTTCATCTTCTTCTTCTTCATCTTCATTTTCTAAATTATCATTTTCAATATTATCATTACCACCACCATTATTATTATATAAATGAGAATTACTATAACTATCTAATAAATCACTTGATGCAACTAAAATTAAACCTCTTGATCTAATTAAAGGAATTAATTTTGGAACTAAATTTAATAAATGAATTGATGTAATTAAACCAAATAAATTATTACTTATTGTAAAATTAACAGCTTCTTTTATTGATCTAATTATTAATTCTTGATAATTATTTAAAGAAGTTGTTATATTTTCATTATTTGTATTGGTATCATCATCATTACTTTGATGGTCTTCATTTTCTATTAATAATCCATTAGTTGATCTTTGTTCAAATTTTTTTAACTTATTATTAAATGTAATACCATTCATAATTAAAAAAACAGGAAAATTAGGTTGTTTCCAATTTAAAATTTTACAAATTAAAGAATTTGATGATAAAAAAATTATTGATCTTGAATTTTTTGAAATTTTAGATTTTGTTTTTATATGATTAAAAACATCATTTAATGTAAAATCAATAAAATTATTTAAATTTTTTGATATATTATTTATAAATGGTAATTTCTCAAGTTCATAAAATGATGGGAAAATTAATTCTAAATTTAAATTTATATCTGGACTTAAAATATCTAATACAATATCTAATGGTAAATAAATAATTCTTAATAATTTTTTTATTAAATCAATATCTTTTACTGTCATTCTTGATAAATCATGTATTACTTTTGAATAATCAAATAAATCATCTGTTATTGATGTTAATTGTTGTAATGATAAATTTGGTAAATACAAATCAATATTTGCAGTAATTGCAATTGACCAATGAGGACAAACTACTGGTGTTCCATCATTTAATAAACAAACTTTAATTCTTAAATATTCACCAGATAATGAAGTTGCTGTTACTATAGATGAACTAGATGCTATATCTGATTGTGCTGGTGGTTGTTGCTGTTGTTGTTGTTGCAGTTGTTGATGACTTAAAACATTTGTTGCATTAATAGCAGCATTAGCATTTGGTGATAAAAAGTTGTTTGGTGATAAACCTCCTGCAGCATTTAATTTTAATGTTTGTTTATTTTTAACAAAACTTGTTGATGATTTCCAATATGTATCAAATTTTGAAGTTTCTAATAAAGTACCTGAAAATGGGAAAATAATTTGATAATTAAATTTCAATTGTCCAATATTTCTTAATCTTAAATCAAATAATGGTAATTCAATTGAACTAATTTCAGGTGAAGTTTTATCAATATGTTGAAATGATAAAGCTGTAGTTTTAGCAATTAATCTTGTACCAAATTTTGGAAAAATTTCAAAATCAATACGAAATTCATTTAATGAATCAACATCAGTTTGAAAAACACATTTATTATTACTACTTTTTTCTTCTAATGGTAATAATATATTTCTTGGTACAATATCTGATATATTTGAAGTTAATGTGATTCTACCAGGTTTTAAATCAGTGGTAGAATTAAATAAATTAATAAATAATTGATCATCTTGTGGGAAAATTAATTCAATAAGTACTTTTTGTTCCAAAAAATTATGACCATAACGACGTAATGGTAAAATTGGTGGTGGTAATTGTAAATCTGGAATATTATCAACATTATTTTTATCAACCGATCCTCCATCTGAATCATCATCATCTCCAATTGTATCTAGTATGGCCATTGAATTTCCAGTATCTAAATTAACTCCATCCACTAAATTTTGCTTCTCCTGATCAAAATTTTTCTGATGATAGCTTAAAAGTTCATTAATTACGCCAATATGACCTTCAACAACACAATAATATAATACATTATATCCATCTTCATCAACAATGTCCAATTTTGCACCGAATTTAACTAATTCTTGAGTTGTATTTACATGACCTTCAGCTGCAGCATAAAATATTGGTGTCCATTTATTAAATCCATCTGTCTGATTAATCTCAGCTCCGTATTGAATTAATAATTTGATTAATTTATAATGACCAGCTCTTGAAACCACATGTAATGGTAACAAACCTTCGACATCTTGTTGATTAACCAATGTTTTGACTAATTCGGTTGAAGGTTCATTTGAAAGTAAGTATTCTAAAGTTTTATAATCACCAAATTTACATGCATAATTAATAGGTAAATATTGTAAAATTTCTTTGTTTGTTCTTGGGAACGGATTTGCTCCAAATTGTACCAATCTCTTGATGATATGTAAATGACCATGCTTAATCGCTAGAAGTAGTGGTGACATAGATTCATTATCAACTTCATCTATATGATCTTTTGGAAATGATTCAATTATAATATCCAATAAATCACCTCTATTATTTTGTGCTGCATAATGTAAACAATTTCTACCATTAAAATCTTTACGTATCAATAATGCTTTTATTTCATCTTGTGATAAATTCTTCATAATATATTCAACAATGAATGTCCTTGAATGATTTATCGAATCGTTTGAGCTTATAACTTTCACTCCATTATTTATGACAACATGACTCTCATGGTTTGAAGCTGGTGGTATGAAACAACATTCATGTAAAACGGTCTTATTGTTATTAAAATCATCATTAACAAAAGTAAAATTAATATCAAAGTTAATGGAATTCAAAAATGACTCAAGAAATGAATCTGAAATTTTCAAATTGGCTATTGATAACAAAAATATTTTTGATACTTTATATTTAACTTCCGGATTGAATTTTTCATTCGGTGATTTTGGTGATCCATTAACTTTATCAATCCATCTAGCTAGTAATGACAAATCTGGATCTTTGATTGTAGCAACATTGACAAAACTTGAGTATAGTTCATCAACCTCACTGTTGTTTAATTGAATGTTTGATATCGATGATTGTCTGATGAAAAGTGGTTGTTGCAGTTGCTGCAGTTGATCTGGACTGGTGATTATTTGTGAATCGTTGCTACCTACATTCGGATCATTGATAGGGGTTCCATTATGTGCTAAACTGCTATAATTATTTAAACATGAATAATCTCCATCCATTATACTTTCAATATCAAATAATGATTGTGTCACCAAATCACTCAATTCATTAATTTCATTTTTATGAAATACGGGCTGAACACTAACTGCTGTACTTATAAACAACTCCTTTGTGTGTGACTTTGATCTTTTATCCCATTTTTTCACTACTTTAGAAAATCCAGTTTCATTTAACTCTATGAATTGTTGTAACCTTATTAAATCTTGATGAATCTTTTTAAAATTTTGATATAAGTTTAAAAATGAAATGGAATTTTTAAAATTTGAGTTAATTGAAGAATCAATGACGTTAGAATTTTGTTTTTGTCCATTGTTATTATTCAAATGATGTTGATTTAAATATTCATAAGATTTGGTGAAAAGTTCATTTCTTTTCAATACTAATAAATTTAAATTGATAGATAAATTAGCTTGTTTTTCTAAATAGAAAGAGTTGACTTTATCTAATTCTCTTTCAACTCTGAAGAAGAAAGTAGCTTTATTCTCTTTTAAAGATTGTTGTATTTCTGAATTTAGAACTTCTCCATTTGTAGTTGTGCTTGTTGAGGATAAACTTATTGAACTATGATTACTATGATTTGCTGGTAATGCTAATTGTTTTATCAACTTCTTTAATGCCTTGTAATCTATGAAATGACCTGAATACTCTGGTAATTCTAATTGTCTTGATGCAAGATATTTCCCATATTTCATTTCGATCTAGTAAAAATTTAATTAAAGGAAACAATTATTTAATGGTAAATTAATAATATATTGGAACGATCACTAGCTTTTCACTTTCAATTAATCATTATCATTAAAATGATGGATTCAATTTGAAAATATTTTGGTTGTAAAATTATATTAGATTTGTTGCAGGAAACATAATATTATTATTTTTATTGTGATAGAGGTTATCAACACGTGCGATAGAAAACATGCGTTACAACACGAGATCGAGGTAAAAACACGTTCTTTTTGTCGAAAAGCTTGAGTCAAATTAGCCCCAATCTCGGTCCAGAACGCTGAGACCACACAGAAGTTGCACATATTTCAATTTTTACAATTTTGAAACATGTGTGAAAAACTTGAATAACTCAACCATAGACAATAATTTTATCATCAATGCAAAAGAAAAATTAGTCATTTCATCTATTTACTTTTAAATACAATTCAATTAATCCTTTTTAGCATTATCTTTTTTAGCTTCATCGAAATGTTCTTTAAACAAATCAGCATTTTCTTTATTACCAAATCTTATAGCTAAAGTTTGAGCTTCAGGTTCACCTTCAGAAACATCAGCAGTAACATTATAAACCCAAGATCTATCACTTCCAATATTTGGTTTTAATTCATAATCAGAATTAATTAAATGATTTGCACAAATTTTTAATGTTTTATCTCTTCTCATTAAAATTCTTGTTTTACCAGTTGTTTTATGTTTTAAAAACTTGACATCTCCTGTACCTCTTTCTTTCCATTCCTTGGAGTCACCATGAAATCTAAATAATTTAGCTCTAACTTTATATATAACTTCTTCATCTTCTTCATTTGTTTTAACATCTACTTTTTTATCTAATTGTATAACTGGTGTAAATTCTACATCAGCTTCTTCTTCTTCGGCTTTATCATCATCATCATTTTCTTTATCTTTTGTTGAAGATTCTTCTTCTTTTTTTGTATCTTTGGATTCATCTTCCTTTTTGGCTACTTCATCTTCTGGTTTTTTTTCTTTTTTGGCACCAAACATTGAGAATACATTTGAAGTTGGTGGTTTGGGGGTTGATGATTCCTCTGTAGTGGTTGGTTTGGTATCTTCCGCTGACATTGTATATTCTATTTATGTGATTTGTTGATAGATTGTTAAAGGTGTGTGATTTTTTGATGATAAAATCAATCTAGTAAGATCTTTTCTACAAAAGTTTTTTTTCTCTCGATCACGTCACAAGAGTATTAATTTACTTATTTAATGATAATCGATTACAACATAATGTTACAAGTTATTCTCTCTATCCATGTATATTTATACTTTATATGCTTTTAAATTAATTCTATTTACATATTATGCCAGATAAATTATTTGGATCTGGTTAAGATCGAGTTTGTCAACAATTCCAAAGAGCTTCTAGCATCAGATTCAGGTAATGCTCTTAAATTAGCTAAAGCAGCCATACAATATTCATTTGCCATTTCTTTAGTCTTTTCTAATCCATCATATTTTTGTACTGCTTTTCTTGCAATTTCAACATCACCAGGTTCTTTAAATTTTCTAGCAATTAAATCTCCCAATTTAGGTTCTTGTTTCCATGCAAATAAAACTGGAGCAGTTGCTAAACCTAATTTTAAATCTGCTTGACTTGGTTTCCCAAATGCTGAATTTGATGATGTATAATCTAACATATCATCCACTATTTGAAAACATAATCCTAAATTTCTACCAAATTGATAACAATTTTCTATAATCGGTTCATTAGCTCCACTTAATACTGCTGCTGCTCTACAAGATTTTGACATTAATGATGCAGTTTTTAAATATGTCTTATGTAAATAATATTCAAATGCTGCTTGTACATTTGTTTCATGATCTACAATATCTTGTTCATTCACAGCATATTCATGTTTTTCAGTTGGTACTTTACCAGTTGCTTCTGGAATATTTTTAATTTGTCCATCATTATCAATAGTATTATCTTTTTCACTTAGCACAGTATTTTTCAATTGCATAAATTCTCCTTCTACTAAATTCGCTATTGTCGTACTTAATAATTCAATAACTTCTGGATTTCTTAATCTAGCAATTGCAACTGATGCTCTTCCTAATAAAAAATCTCCTGCTAATACTGCCATTTTATTAGTGAATGCTATATTACCACTTGGTCTACCTCGTCTTGAATCACTTAAATCTATAACATCATCATGTAATAAACTAGCAGTATGTATCATTTCCACAATTTCTGCTAATCTTCTTTGTTTTGGTAATATACCATTTAATTTATCCATTTCAGGTAGTTTGTCCATTGGTTTACTTAAAGGATCCAAAATAATTCGAGGATTAATTCCATGTAATATATTTAATGGACTTAAACTATCATCTACACTATTTCCTGCAATATATTCTTGTCCAGGTTTTGGAGTACCATTTATATGTTCTTGTTCAGTAACATCATATTCATCAATTTTAATTCTATTTCTTTCCAGTCTTGGAATTTTCAGTAATGCTTTACTCAATATTAATACAATTAAAGGTCGAACATTTTTACCTTCAGCTTCAAAGTAATATGAACTAACTCTATTTAGTGTTGGATGTCCTGAACCTATTAGATTTGCAATCGATTTTGCTAAATTAGACATTTCATGACTTACAATAGAAAATGGATCTTGAAATTTTGGTGATGATGTACTTGATTGAGGTGAGACAAGTTTTTCAGCTGTTTCAACTGCGGTTTGGAATGATGAATTGGTTGAATATTGAAGTATTGTGTGTAATTGAAATGATGCTAGTGAAGTTGATGAAGGTCTTAGTATTTGTCGCTGCTTAGCGACTATTCTTCTTAGCATTGCTGGGATAATTCAAGTTTTGGTATTCTATAATCAATGTGTTGAAGTTGGAATTTGTAGTTTGCAATTCATACAATTGGACTCAAAAATCTGGTTGCTAACTCGATGGTGATTTTTTCATATCGTACTTAAATTTTGTTTTACATTTTTTCGTGGAAAATAGAATGCTACAACGGAGATAGCGAGAATTTTAACAGTCGATTACCGAATGCATAATTACGTTTTCATTACGATATGTATTCATCATCAACCTATATAAGTCTATACTACGTGATTCATTGATAACTTCTTCTTTGAGTTGGATGCATATTTCTAAAAAATACATCTGGTGGAGTTAATGTACCCAAAGCTCTTTGAGCATAAAGATCTAAAAATGTTAAACCAAATAAATATGATGCATTAACCCATCCAAAACCTTCAGTTGCAACACCTTTGAAATCTAAACCTTGATTACCATATTCAGCATCTACTCTATGTGGAACTGCTCCCTTTGTGACATTATATTTTTCAACAACAACACCATTATAATCAACAAATGATTTTGTCATCATGAATAACCATCTATAAGCTAATCTTCTTGCAATTCCATCATATCCATAATTAGTTAAACCAATCCATGCTAAAATTTGTTGAGGTGCCCAACCAAATGGGAAATCCCATTGACGGGAAGGTCTTGATAATCCTACTTCACCTCTTGATTTTAAAGTACCTGCAACTAATCCACCATGTTCTTCAAGTTTAGGGATAGAATTGTCAATTAATTTAGCAGCTTGTTCAGTTGATGCTAATTTTGAATATAATGGCCAAAACGTTGTAGCTGATTCATAATCTTCTTGTTTTTCATCATGAACGTTATAATCATAATACATTGAATCTTTTTCATTCCATAAATATTTGTTTACATTTGCTTTTCTTTCAGTGGCTCTCTTGAGCCATATATCAGATGAATAAGATTCTCCATTCTTACCTTCTAATCTATCGTTGAAAAAAGTTGTAATGATGAATGCAATATCATTTTCATATTTATATAATAATGAATTTAAATCAACAGTTGCCAACCAAGCACATTTACCTTCTAATCTATATGAAGTATCATGGCCGGATTCTCTAACTGCTCTATCATGAAGGAAATAATTATCCAAATCTGGTTCTATGATTTCTCCATTATTATATTTTTCAATAAATTCTTCTTGAGTAATACCATATTTATCGACATATTCTTTTAAAACTGCAGTGAAATGTGATGCTTCAGTTTCTGGTGGAATTCCTTTACCTTCTGGATAATAACATGATAACCCTGTTTTTTTATCTAATCTAGGTGGACAACACCAAACTGTTTCATATTCCTTGATTGCAGCTAAAGTTGCTCTTTTCAAAAAATCAAGTAAATCATTCATTTCTTCAGGTATAACTTCCATACTTTTGTTAAAAATTCTTAATGCCATATCTGTTAAAAATGGTGGTTGTGATCTACCCAAATAATATGATCTATTTGCATTCAATATTTTACCATAATGATCAATTTCATAAATGAAATTTTCAGCCATACCTCTTGCATATTCTAAATGGTCCAAATTTTTATTTGGAGAAACATCTGTTAATAAACCTAAAGTTTCCATATAAGAATCCCAACCATATAATTCATTAAATCTTCCACCTGGAACAACATAAGGCCAACTGATTAAATTGTCTGGGTTTTTTGGGTCAACTCTTGAAGCTAAGGATAATAAACCTGGTTTTTTATTAATAGATTTTATATAATCAGCATCTATTTTTTTGGGTAAATATTGAACATCTAAATGAATATCATCCCTACTGTTTTTTATCTTCATAAAAAAGTCATATTGATCTTTTCTATTGTAAGGTACGTATATTCTATGGCTTTCTTGATCTTCATGTTTCACTCCATTTTCATCAACCCAAGTTTCTTTGATTTTGGTATCTTTGGACATTTCAACAATATTTTCACTAGTTACTTGTCTACTTAAATTTTTCCAAAATGATGTTGAAATTAATCTTTTCATTCTATTAACAGGGTTTTCATTCAATCTAGCTTCATCCAATACAATTTGTCTTCTTCCAAATCTACTAGCAATTGTTAATTCTTGTAATAAATTACTTAACATATAAGTTCCTCTAACAGATGCTGACTTATACCCATTTGAATTTGCCGTACCTAATCTTAAAACTTTTGGTCCGGTATCTTCAATCGTGATCTGACAATTATTATCAGTATCTTCACTTTCTAATAACTCTTTTAAAGTTTCTTGAACATCACTAATATAATATTTCTTAGGTCGAATAATAGTATCATCCAATGAAGCTCTTCTATAATGTAATTTATTACTTTGTATTGGAGTTACTGCTTGAGATTCATCTTCATATAATGGAACAATAGATGGTTTTTTCAAAGCTTGTTCAGTATTTTGTCTAATAAATCTTCTTTCATTTTCTGAACTCAATGATTCATGAGAAAGATTTATTTTCGAGAATTGATCATTGTTAATGGGTTTGGGTATAATTTCATTATTATTTGTAGGATGGACTTCATTTGGTGATTCATCATCTTCTTCATGCTCGTCTTTATCTTTACCAATATTTAAATTAAAATTGACTTTACCAGGGGTAGGTTGTGGTAAAGTATTTGATGAAGAAGTTGATGTCGAAGTTGCAGAAGGAGTTGGTGATTTAGATCCACTAGAACTTGGAGGTTCAGATTGTTCTTTAATTGTATCACTTATGGGATGTTGTTCATTTAATTTTTTCAAAAAATCATGTTTTGTAGTTTGAGATTCAAAAGTACTAAATGTACGTACTCTTGATAATGGACTATCTTTTCCAAAAGTTTTCTTTTTATGATCTCCATAATATTTTTCTGCTAAAGCATAAGGATCTTCTTCATTTGAATTAATACTTGATCTTCTTCTTGAATTTGGTGATTTTAAATTTGCATCAATAGATGATGGTGAAGATAATGATGAAGTTTTCGGTGATTTAGGAGATATTGGTGATGTAGGAGATGTCGGATCTAGATGAGACATGTTTGAGTTGGTTGTTTATGTATATGATACTATTTGCAATTCTATATTAATCTTTGTTAAAAGTGTATGATGGATGTATATAAGTCTATGATGAGTTAATCAACTAATAAAGAAAATGGACTATTATGTGATACGTTATAAAAAATTTAATATGATGATTGACTAACAATTCTTGTATGAAAATAAGTTTATCATAAATTGTATAATAGGTGTATAACTTATCAAATCAATCTATCTTGAAAATTTAAATTTGATGAATTAGATTGGTAACATTCAATAATTTTAAGTGAATAAAATTTGAATGATTATTTGATAAAAGAAATTTAAAGATAGTAAGATTATTATTTTTAGTGTAAGATAATTTAAACTACGATGAATTATTTCTTAGATCAAAATTAAAGTGTGACATCATTACTATTAATCGATGTATCATTTTAGGAGATTAATGTAGCAATTATTGCGGAGTAAAAATTTAGTTTATCGGTCAAAATTATTTTTTTTCAGTCGATCACTGCTCGAATAGAGTATTAATTTTCTCGACCTAATTAATTTGTTAACTAAATTCTAAAATCGAATATTTAAATAATAATTAAGCTTATTTGAACCAACAATTTAGGCTAAAATAAGTACATATGTAATGTTCTGTTTTGAATATTGACTAGAAATCTTAAATCTCTATCTAAGATCGATTTTTCACCTAGATTTGTTTAATATTTGCTTCTAAACTTCAGAAAATTTAATCAGTTATTGAAAAAATTACTTCAATCAGCTTCAGAAGTAAAAGTCTCAATAAGATCATTAGCCACATGTTTGATAAATGGTCAAATTTTTAAGTAGAAGTCTTTTCACACGCAATTGACGATAGTAAGATCATTAAAGATCAAGATAGATGTATGGGACTACGAAGCTTGTTCGAGAAATTGATTACTTTAACTTTGACTTTAAACCTTTTACAAGTGCGATTAAAGCTCGACTAAAGTCTCATTTAATAATTGTACTGTTGAATATTGATAAATGTTATTGCAAAATCCTGAATCTATTTCATGAGTTTAATCTCGGAACTTCATTTGCGCATTCCGGTTGACCACGGGATGCGTAATTCTCGATTTAAAAACTTTAGTTAGTTTTCTTTGAAAAATTATGTGGGGTCCTCACGCACATGCATACTGTTCTACATTATTTAATATATAAATACAGAATAATATCCCTCACTCCTTTTTCGTCCAATTATAAATTTTTCAAAATTTTTTAAATCAAATCATTCAATCCAATTCTAAATTCAATTCAGGTCAATTGAACTTTTATCTATTTTGAATCATTATATACATATATTACATACATTAATAAATAAATAAAAAATGGTTAAAGTAGCAGTTTTAGGAGCAGCTGGTGGTATTGGTCAACCATTATCATTATTAGTTAAATTAAATCCAATTGTTGATGAATTAGCTTTATTTGATGTTGTTAATGTACCAGGTGTTGGAGCAGATTTAGGACATATTAATTCAAATTCAACAACTCAATCATTTTTACCAGAATCAAAAGAAGATAAAACTGCTTTAGCAAATGCTTTAAAAGGTTCAGATATTGTTATTATTCCAGCTGGTGTACCAAGAAAACCAGGTATGACAAGAGATGATTTATTTAATATTAATGCATCAATTTGTCAAGGTTTAGCTGAAGGTATTGCAAAAAATAGTCCAAAAGCTTTTGTTTTAGTTATTTCTAATCCTGTTAATTCAACTGTTCCAATTTTTGCTGAAACTTTTAAAAAAGCGGGAACATTTGATCCAAAAAGATTATTTGGTGTAACTACTTTAGATATTGTAAGAGCAAATACTTTTATTTCACAATTATTTCCAAAAGAAACTAAACCTGGTGATTTTAATGTTAATGTTGTTGGAGGTCATTCAGGTGAAACTATTGTTCCATTATATTCAATTGGTAAAACTAAGAAATATTATGATGAATTAAATGAAGATCAAAAGAAAGCTTTAATTCATAGAGTTCAATTTGGTGGTGATGAAGTTGTTCAAGCTAAAAATGGTGCTGGATCAGCTACATTATCAATGGCTTATGCAGGTTATAAATTAGCTGAATCAATTTTAAAAGCTGTTAATGGAGAATCAAATATTATTGAATGTACTTTTTTAAATTTAGATTCATCAATTAAAGGAGCTAATGAAGCTAAAAAATTAGTTAAAGATTTAGATTTCTTTTCATTACCTGTTGTATTAGGTAAAAATGGTATTGAAGAAGTTAAATATGAAATTTTAAATGAAGTTAATGATGATGAAAAGAAATTATTAGAAGTAGCTATTGAACAATTATCCAAAAATGTTGAAAAAGGTGTAGCTTTTGCAACTAAATAAATGATAAGTATATAGTTTTAAGCTTTATCAAAAAAAAAAAAGTTTAAGAATCTAATTCATTTGAATTAAAAATTGATTTAATTGTAGGATATTTTGTAATAAAATCTCGAAATCTTATATCAATTTCTTCACTCATATCTGTTGAATCCACCAAAATTGAATTATTTGCTTTATCATCATGAGTTAAATTTTCAATTAATCCAGGAATATTTAACATTAAATAAGCTAATTGTTCATTTGAAATATTAAATGAATTATTTAATTTAAATTCTTTATCAATAATCGTAATTAATTTTTTCAAAATTTTTATATTTGTTTCAATTGAATCAATTAAATATGATAATATAATACGTTTTGAAGGTTTTAATATTATCATTTGTAAAAAATTGAAAATGTTAAAATTTGGTTTATTTGTTAATATCAACATTATAATTTGATCATCTTTTAATGAATTTATGAATTTGTTAAACTCCATTTGCATTGATTTGATATCTGTAGCAGGATTTATTGTTATTTCAATAAATACAATATATAACCAATCAATAATTTTGGTGGATATGGTCTTGATCATTTTCCTGTTGTGAAATTTGAATGTACTTCAAAATTGGTTGCAAAAAAAAATAGAATAAATAAAATTCTTTAAATTTCATATCAACCATTGTAAATTCTTCAAAATAAGATAAACGACATTCGTCACAAGTAGAATCTCTGATATCAATTAAGCAATAGATAATTTAATCACTCGACTATCTTAGATAGCTTGAGGATATGTTGTTTTAGAATGTAAGAAATATAATCATAGGTTCAAATCTTTCGAATCACCATATCGTGTTATACAAATGGGGAGAGATCAGATCTAGCGGTCCTTATAAGAAAAACAACGGGATTTTACTGAGTTGAATGTTACTTGTAGTAGTTGATGTTTTTGTCAATGGTCCGTTGTAGAAGACAGGATAAATGTTATGTAGCTAATAGAGTGCACCAGACTCAGTGGGGTTTACTTTAAGATCAAATTGAGCTTGAACGTTTACCAATCATACTCGAGATAGTCCAGCAGACTATAATTGCAACGAATCAAGTCAGTTTTATCTTGGTAAACATGAAACTCTCAATCAAATATATTTGTTGTGTTATGAAGGAAAACAACAGAAAAAAATTATAAATGAACCAATACAATTTTAATACTTTGAGTAGTGAAGTAATCAAAAAGCAAAACAATCATATTTATTCAACAATTCACATACATTCACACTAGAATCTATACTCAATCAACTGACATAGAAGAGAATATACCATATACAGCACCAATCAACAATCATTATCATTGTCTATTCGAAATTAAATCAAATTCATTAAGTCAAGTATTTATATCAAACTAGGGATTAGACTGACACGTAAAAGTATAAATTGATCAAAATGGAGTCTATATTAGATTTCTCAACTGATTTAGATATTAAATTATTTGATGAAACAGTTGATGCATTTTATAAAGGTTCAGGTGAAAATCAAAAGAAAGCACAAACAATTTTAAATCAATTTCAAGAACATCCTGAATCTTGGAAATTTGTTGATAATATATTATCAAATTCAAATAATCCTCAATCAAAATATATTGCATTATCTTGTTTAAATAAATTAATTCAATATAGATGGAAAATTATACCTGATGATGAAAGAATTGGAATTAGAAATTTTATTGTTAATATGATTATTGCATTATGTAATGATGAAAAAGAATTTGAAACTCAAAGAGCTTTAATAAATAAAATTGATTTAACTTTAGTTTCAATTTTAAAACAAGAATGGCCTCATAATTGGCCCGAATTTATTCCTGATTTAGTAGCAAGTTCTAAATCTTCTTTTAATGTTTGTGAAAATAATATGATTATTTTAAAATTATTAAGTGAAGAAGTTTTTGATTATGGTCAAGAACAATTAACTCAAGCAAAAGCTCAACAATTAAGAATAAGTATGAAAAATGAATTTGAAAGTATTTTTAAATTATGTTATGAAATTTTAGAAAAAACTGATAAACCTTCATTAATTAATGCAACTTTAAATGCTTTATTAAAATATATTCAATGGATTCCATCAAATTATATATATGATACAAATATTTTAGAAATTTTAACAAATAAATTTTTAGCACCAGTTGATACAAGAACTATAACTTTAAAAGTTTTAACTGAAATTAATACTTTACCTGGAGAAAATGAAAAGACTTTATTATATTTTAAAAATACAATGGAACAAATATATCAAATTGTTCCAGTATCAACTAATTTAAAAGAAAGTTATAAAGTTGCTTCATCATCTGATCAATCATTTTTACAAGATTTAGCAATGTTTTTATGTTCCTATTTAAGTAATCATTTAAAAATTTTAGAAAGTCATGAACAAGCAAAAGAATTATTACAAAATTCACTTTATTATTTATTGGAATTATCAAGAATTGATGAAAGAGAATTGTTTAAAACTTGTTTAGATTTTTGGCAAGTTTTTGTTCAACAATTGTTTCAAGAAACAAGAGATTTACCACAACAAGAATTAAGCCCGATGATGCAATTGAGCTATGGTAATGCATTAAGAGCTGGTTCATCAGGTGGTGCGCCAGATCCAGCATTATTAGCAAAATTTCCTTTAAGACAACATCAATATTCTGAAATATTATCCAAATTGAGATTGGTTATAATTGAAAATATGGCCAGACCTGAAGAAGTGCTAGTTGTTGAAAATGATGAAGGTGAAATTGTACGTGAATTTGTCAAAGAAAGTGATACTATTCAATTATATAAATCAATGAGAGAAGTTTTAGTTTATTTAACACATTTGAATGTCATAGATACTGAACAAATTATGATTGAAAAATTATCTAGACAATTGGATGAAAGTGAATGGTCATGGCAAAATATAAATACATTATGTTGGGCAATTGGTTCTATTTCTGGTGCTATGAATGAAGATATGGAAAAAAGATTTTTAGTAAATGTCATTAAAGATTTATTGTCTTTAACTGAAATGAAAAGAGGTAAAGATAATAAAGCAGTAGTTGCTTCAAATATTATGTATATTGTTGGACAATATCCAAGATTTTTAAAAGCTCATTGGAAATTTTTGAAAACTGTTGTTAATAAATTATTTGAATTTATGCATGAAACTCATGAAGGTGTTCAAGATATGGCTTGTGATACATTTATTAAAATTACAAATAAATGTAAAAAACATTTTGTTGTAACTCAACAAAATGAAAGAGAACCTTTTATAAATGAAATCATTAGAGAAATACAATCAATTACAGAAGATTTACAACCACAACAAGTCCATACATTTTACGAAGCATGTGGTATAATAGTGAGTGCACAATCAAACAAAGAAGCAAGAGATAAATTATTGAGTGAATTAATGGCATTACCTAATATGGCTTGGTCAGCAATAATTCAACAAGCAGGTCAAGATCCAGCATTATTAACAAATACCGAAACTGTTAAAATTATTGCAAATATCATAAAAACAAATGTTGCAGTATGTAAAGCATTAGGTCCTGGATTTTATTCACAATTGGGATTTTTATATGTTGATTTATTATCATTATATAAAGCCGTATCACAAATGATTTCAGATTCAGTTGCTAAAGATGGAATTATTGCCACAAAGACACCAAAAGTAAGAGGTTTAAGAACCATTAAAAAAGAAATTTTGAAAATGATTGAAACTTATATAAATCAAGCTGATAATTTAGAAGAAATAGTAAGAGATTTAACTACTCCTTTATTTAATGCAGTATTAGAAGATTATAGTTCAAATGTGCCTGATGCTAGGGATGCGGAAGTATTGAGATGTTTGACGGCTTTGATTGCAAAAGTTGGTCATTTAATACCTGATGGGGTTGTTCTAATATTACAAAATGTTTTTGAATGTACATTAGATATGATTAAAAACGACTTTATTGAATATCCAGAGCATAGGGTTGAATTTTATAAATTATTAAGAGAAATCAATTCAAAATCATTCCAAGGTTTGTTACAATTATCTGGTGAAGCTTTCCAATCATTAATTAATGCTGCGTTATGGGCCTTTAAACATAATAATAGAGATGTTGAAGATAATGGATTAAATTTATCAATAAATTTAATAAAAAATGTTGAAGATTTAGGTGATACTCCATTTACAAAAGCATTTTATGAAAATTTCTATTTCCAAATTTTAGCTGATACTTTTTACGTATTTACACAACCTGATCATAAAGCAGGTTTTAAATTTCAAGCTCAATTATTAGCTCATTTAATTCATTTAGTTCAAGATAATGTAATTAAAAATCCCTTATATACACCAGATCAAGCACCACAAGGTACATCAAATCAAGAATTTTTAAAACAATATTTATCACAATTATTATCATCAGCATTTGATAATTTACAAGTTGAACAATTAAATAATTTTTTAAAAGTTGCAACAACAAATTATAATGATATTAATAAATTTAAAGCTACATTAAGAGATTTCTTAGTACAATTAAAACAATTTGGTGGTGATCCAACTGATTATTTATTTGCTGAAGATAAAGAAATGGAAAAATTAGAATTAGATCGAAGAAAAAGAGAATTAGATTCAAAAGTTGGTGGATTAATTAGACCGTCTGAAATGGATGACGATTGATTGTTAGTTGAACTTGTTAATATAATACATCCATAATAAATGGCAAATAAAAATTAAAATAGTACAATTTTGCTTTGAACTCTTGATAATGATTAGATCAGCACTATGTAGATTGAACAATTTTTGAACCGCGCACACGACTGACATGTTGATAAATTTTTTTTTTCACAACTGAATTTAAATTTACAGACTCTTCTTCTTTTCTTTCTTCTTTGTCATCAGAAGATCAATTTCATTGCGAACATGGTTCTTGTCTTTTCCCAGAACCATCCGGGAATTGTCTTACATTCGTCAAATGATGGCCTTTTTTTTTGGAATTTCAAGTCAGGTGATTTGATTTTTTAAAAAGAAAATTACATAATTGGAGATTACTATTGAATATAACATATCCCATGTCATTAAAGTTTTATGTACAAGACTTATTTACTCTCTAGCTAATTGATTTAACGATTTGCCGTAAAGTTTTAAAGCATCAGAAACTCTGACGATTCCTTTATTAGGACCTGGAATACAACCTTTTAAAATCAATATTCCTGCATCACCATCAACATGTAAAACTTCTTTATTGAAATCAGTCATATTACTTGTACCCATTCTACCAGGCATCTTCTTACCTGGTAAAACTCTACCTGGATTTTGATTACCACCCATTGCACCTGGAGTTCTATGAGCTTTAGAAACACCATGAGTTGCTCTTCCACCTTTGAAATTCCATCTTTTCATTACACCAGCAAATCCTTTACCTTTCGTTATTCCCTTTATATCTACTAATTGCCCAACTGCGAAATAACTTGCTTTCAATTCAGTACCTAATGGTAATAGGTTGCTAGAATCACGTACTCTGAACTCTCCAAATTTATGTTTTGGTGATACACCCGCTTCTTCAAACATTTTTAATTCATGTGGCCTTGGATAATTTTTTAATTTGTCTATAGTTCCTATGACATTTGCATCGTATCCATGCTCTTTTGAAGTTTTATGATCTATGACTTCACATGAGTCTATTTCTAATACAGTTGCTGGTATTTGCTCACCTTTTGCAGTGAACCATGTAATCATACCTTGTTTGATGGCAAATAATCCAGGTCTTTCCAATAATTGTTTTCTTTTATTACCTTCTTCTACTGTATGCTGTTTTGTTGTTGGTGATGTTTTTAATGATGTGATTGCATGTATAGATGTTATTTGTGCTGCATACCTTCGTATTATAGTATTTTGGAGGATTGAACTGGGCATGAACACATGATTATTTAGCTGCCTTAGACTGAACATGAGGGTTTTTTTGGTTATATGATTATGATTGATCTAAGTTGACTTTGTATTTTACAAAAATTTTTTTGGCAGTTTAATTTTTATTTTTCAGTTTGATAAATTCTCAAGATAATAAAATAGCCCACCGAAATTCGAAGATTAGAGATAAGGAATAAAGTACTTAGAGTCAGTGAATATATACATGTATTTGGGTAAATCTATTTGATCTTTCTTTCCTTCAAAACCACAGTCTCGCCATCAACAAATATACCTTTACCTTTATATGGTTCTGGTTTTTTAAACTCTCTGATTAAAGAAGCAAACAACTTCACTTTTTGTTTATCTATGCCTTCTATAATCAATCTAGCTGGATTGGGGCTTGAAACTTTTATCCCTTCAGGTACCACCAATTTTGGAGTATATGGGAATCCTATTTTTAATGCTACAACATCTTCACCTTTATCGTTTTTTTCCAAGATGGCTCTATAACCTGTTCCAACAAATTTTACTATTGATAAATGTCCTTCACTTGTCCCTATTATTGAATTTGAAATTAATGAACGTACGGTTCCCCATACTGATCGTTGAGTTTTATTGTTAGGTCTTTCTACCCTTATAGAAATGGTACTTTGATCATCTTTTGGATGCGTTATATTTACAAATTTGGGTATTTCAGTCCTCAATGTTCCCAAAGGACCTGTGACGACTACTTGCCTATCTAATATATATCTCTTGTTTCTTTTTGTAAATGATTTGCAAAACTCCACAGGAATTGATTCTAATGAATACGATATTCCTTCCAGTAGCTTCAATGGTTTTTTACCAATATTTGAAAGACATGATTGTGATGATGATAAGCAACGTGTTTGAATTTTCCCTAGATTTAGAAACATGAGTGGCTTTCAATGCTGTGCAGCTACTACTAGATCACTGCTTTGACAGTTGAAAAGTTTTCGAATATGAAAAATATTGAATTTTTATGGCTACCAAATTTTGTGATTTTGTACTCATTAGAATTTTGATTAAACCGTATCATTAAAACTCATCTCCATTTATCAATATCATTCACTATCATTTTAAAACAACTATTTAACATTCAGCTCATTAAATCTGTAGCATTATGGTTAGAGCACTTAAGCATCATGAAAAGAAGCTTTTGAGAAAAGTGGATTTCCTAGATTGGAAGCAAGATCAAGGACATCGAGATACTCAAGTAATGAGAACTTATCATATACAGAATCGAGAAGATTATCATAAATATAACAAAATATGTGGTGATATAAGAAAACTAGCGAACAGACTTTCATTATTAAAACCAACTGACCCGTTTCGTATAAAACATGAACAATTATTATTGGAAAAATTATACAACATGGGAATATTAGCTACAAAATCAAAAATAAGTGACCTAGAAAACAAAATAACCGTATCTGCAATGTGTAGAAGACGGATTGGAGTGGTGATGTGTAGGTTAAAAATGGCAGAAACATTAACAGATGCTATCAAATTTATAGAACAAGGGCATGTCAGAGTGGGACCAAATGTTATAACAGACCCAGCTTATTTAGTTACGCGGAACCTCGAAGATTATTTGACTTGGGTGGATTCTTCCAAAATCAAAAGAAACTTACTCAAATATAGAAATAAGATTGATGATTACGAATTATCATAAGAATATTTTTATAGAACATGTGTAGTTAAATAGGAACTGGTCATCTGGTAATTTGCCATCACCTCTACTTTCTTCGATTTGATTATATTTGAAGATGAATTGGACTCTTTAGTAACATCCGTAATTCTCTCGAAAGTTGTAAAAATTAGGTATGAATCAGATCAAAAAAAAAATAAGTCCACAAAACCTAACACACAACAAACATATTACCTAACAGAAAACTAGAGTAAAAGCTTGAAACCAGGTGATGAGATTCAGATTGACGATATCAAAATGACAGTTCCAAAACTTTCTCATTATCAAATACTAGGAGTGAGTCCAAATACTTCTTTCGAAGAAATTAAAAAATCATATCGTAAATTATCATTAAAATACCATCCAGACAAAACACCAGATACAAAACATCATGAGAAATTTAAAGAAATTAATGCAGCATTTGAAATTATCAGAGATTACAAGGACGTTAAAAAGAATTACACAAATGAACGTGCCTCGACGGCTGCATCAACTCAAACTTCATTCAGTTCCACTTTCCCATTCCGATCTTCAAGCACTAAAGAGCAAAACTCAGGAAGTCTGAGAACATACTTTTACACCAGATTTAGCCAAACCTTCTCATCTACACATTCACCAAATAATCCAAGTTTTTTTGCTCAAGAAAGCACAACTAAAAGCGACTATCCATATTTCCAGTTCTATCAAAAGTCACAAGAGCAGCAAAGACATGCAGCAGAAGCTGCAGCCAGACATGCAGAAAGATTAAAAGAGGAGATGGCAGAGCGAGTCAGAGCCGAAGCTGAGCATATTAGAAAAGAGCTGGAAGCTCGTGCAAGAAAAGCAGAAAAGATGGCACAGAGAGCATTTAAGACTCAGAATGAATATACCAAAGGAAGCGGTATTGATGATGATGATCCCGACATTGTTGAACTACCGTCCGATGCAGACACATTTTCACAAAAATCTCATAGAAAAAAATCATCTTCATCAAGGAATAAAAAAAAAGACACAGATTATCAATCAGCTAAAGAGAAAAGACGAAATTTAGAAGAAGCTGCAGAAATTGCAAATGAATACATGAAGGATAGTTTTGGTTTGAATGATGATGCTGAACAATTTTATCGAGACAATAGGCAGAAAAACACTTCAAATGTTGAGAAAGAAGAGTTTCAAAGTAGTAAATTTGATTCTGACCAAGCCACATCGCAGTCAACCAGAAATGGCAAAGATTCCGAACATCCAATTATACTCGAAGAGGAAATGAGCTCTTCGGAAAATGAGGACGAGCTGCAAGATGAAGCAAATAACTCTTTTATGAACGCACCAGATGCAACTACTGATCCAAATTCTTTCGAAGAAAATGAGGAAGTAAATACCAGATCCAACAAGTATAATGCTGACATTTTAAACGAGAATATTCAATTTAATGTTAAACCTAAAACAACTCCAAGGAGTAGCACGGCTTCGCCAATACGGACAAGCAGAGTAAATCCAATATCATTCACGTTATCTTCAAATCAGACTAAAACGAACCATGTTTGGCCACAACCAACCGCACCACATAAAAGATCAAAAGTATCTTCGACTAACCTACCGCCGTCTTCCTCGAGACAATCAGCATTTGATATGAATGGTTTTGATATAAAGGTTGGGGATATAGAGGATGTAAATTTTAACGAGATTTATGAAAGTTTACCTGACGATCAAAAACGAAAAACTAGACAATCAAATAATATTCAAGGTAATTCTGAAAGAAAATTTGATTACATTAATGGTAAATTGAAGGCTGATATACTATCCAAACCGCTCAACAAACATCCGGTGCATGGTCATTCATCCACATTCAACACCACACAATTAAGTGTTTTTGATTTGCACGCATCGCCGAAAGTTCATAACTTTACTGCTCCAAATCCACCTTCGATAAATTTAGATCCATCGACAATTACTGAAGCTAAGTGGTCAGAATATATTGAATCAATAAAGGATTATCAAAGTAAATTTCTACGATATAAAGAGGCGATTGTTAGATATCAAATGGAAAGGACTGAAAAAGACCTACTATATTCAAATCTTTTGGACCTGAATATGGGTGTTTACAACCAGTGTATAGCTAGAGATTTGGAAGTAGTCTCACAATTGAAAGATGCCACTTTAGCTTTTCATCAAGTTATGTCAATGTACGCGTTGAACAAAAAATGGTTTGGCGGGAAATAGGTATAAATATAAATACACTCGAAATAATTTTAAATTTCCTTGTGTATATGAAAATGTAGACTTGAAACACCAATTACTCTAAATTAATGGGCATAAAGGTGCCAAAAAATTCCATTATTTCATCATTTCTGGTTCATAGCTTGTTTGAAATTATTCAGAATTAAACCAAACATACGCAAAAATATTTGACTACAATAGTAGTTATCATTTGGTAGTAGTAGGTGCTATTTAATGACGTATTATTATCAAGACGCGATTTTTCATTTTCAATACAAATTCTATATACTTTTATGATGAAAGTGTCAATTTTTAGTTAAGAAAAAGGTACAGCTAAACTTAGCTTCTAACAAATAAAGAGGCAATGGATAAGAATAGACAGTTGCTTTTGATTGTCGGAGTTTTATTTCATTTTTTTTATCTATGGTCAATATTTGATATTTATTTTGTACTGCCTTTAGTACATGGCATGGATCATCATGTTTCAACATATGAACCACCAGCAAAAAGATTATTTTTGATTGTTGGAGATGGACTTAGAGCTGATAAGACATTCCAAAAATTGAAGCATCCAAGAACAGGAGAAACCAAATACTTGGCTCCATACTTAAGAAGTTTAGCATTAGGTAATGGTACTTGGGGTATATCAAATACAAGAATGCCAACAGAATCAAGACCTGGTCATGTTGCAATGATTGCTGGATTTTATGAAGATGTTTCTGCAGTCACGAAAGGTTGGAAGGAAAACCCTGTTAACTTTGATTCGTTTTTCAACCAATCTAAACACACCTATTCTTTTGGAAGTCCTGATATTTTACCCATGTTTGCCTATGGTGATGGTGTAGTTCCTGGTAGAATTGATGTGTGCATGTATGGACATGAATTTGAAGATTTCACTTCAAGCTCAATCGAATTGGACTCATTTGTGTTTAAACATTTCGATGATTTATTGAGAAACTCAACAACCAATAAAACTTTGGAAAACGAATTGAAGCAAGATGGTAACGTATTTTTTTTGCACTTATTGGGCCCTGATACAGCAGGTCACGCATACCGTCCTTATTCAGCCGAATATTATGAGAATATTGAATACATTGATGATATGTTGGAGAAAGTCGTACCACAAATCAATGATTTCTTTGGTGACGATAAAACTGCTTTCGTATTTACTGCTGATCATGGGATGTCTGATTTTGGTTCACATGGTGATGGACATCCAGATAATACAAGAACACCTTTAATTGCTTGGGGTGCCGGTGTAAACAAACCCGTTCATCTTAAGAATATGCAAGATGCTGAAAAACAATTGAGAAAACAAGATCCTGTAAAGAGTGGGTATGAAGCAACATATTTTGATACATGGGAGTTAGATCATTTAGTGCGAAACGATGTAAATCAAGCCGATATTGCATCACTCATGGCTTATTTAATTGGAGCAAACTACCCCGCTAATTCTGTGGGTGAATTACCATTGAGCTATATTGATGCAGAGCCTCATTTGAAAATCAAATCATTATATGCAAATGCTTTGGCCATTGTGGAGCAGTACATCGTGAAGGAGCAAGAAGTTTTAAGTCATCAGTTCAAATTTAAACCATTTGAACCATTTACTACTAAATCAATCCAAGATTACCAAAAGGAAATTGAAAGTCTAATTGAACTTTTGACATATGGTTCGGATGAAAATGTGGAAAAACTTGCAATTGAAGTTACAGAAGAATTAATGAGAAAAGCACTTTCTGGTTTGACTTATTTGACTACCTATAATTGGTTATTGCTCAGAACTGTAGTTACATTTGGTTTTTTTGGTTGGATTATTTTTGCCTTCATATTATTTTTAAAGTTATTCATCTTACATGATGAAGAGGCTCCAAACACCGACAAAAGATCTAATTCAATAATTTTATTAGGCTCATTCTTGACGCTTGGATCATCAATTGCATATTTGTTATTTTATCAAGATTCACCATTTAATTATTATATGTATGCTGCATTTCCAGTATATTTTTGGTATACAATTTTAAATGAAAGAAGATACTTGATCGATGGATTAGATATTTTGTTACATGGAGTCGATTGGAAAACCAAAATCTTAATATTGATCTCGTTTATCGGTATGTATGAAGGTATTACTTATGGATTTTTTGAAAGATACATTTTCTCCGTGATCTTCCTTATCGTTGGAATATATCCGTCGTTGGTACTGGGTTCAGAGAAAATATCAGGTTTGATGAAAATAATATGGTTCTTCAGTTGCTTATTCATGTGTATTTTCACAAATCTTGATCCAATTAAAGTTGAGAATTTACTATTAATAAATGTTGGATCAATATTAGCTTTTATCATCAGTATCACAGGTTTCAATGCTATTCAGAAACGAAATTCGAACTTAACAAGTGTTCAAAAAGTGTTGATCAATTTGCAAATACTCACTATTCCCTTAATTACCTATGCTACAGATGTATCAATTGTATCTTTACAATCTAGAGCTGGTCTTCCATTGTATTCACAAATTTTAGGTTGGGTCTTATTCATTTTTTCCTTGGTTGTTTTTCCTTTATTACATTCATTATTCCCTTCAAAAGATTATAGATTCAGATTATTGATGATCTTTTTGACATTTGCACCAACATTCATCATATTAACAATTTCTTTTGAATTGTTGTTTTATATTGGATTTTCCTTGATTTTGCTACAATGGTTGTCAATAGAGGAATTATTAAAAGTACCACATCTGGAGATTATTAAATCTCAAGAAGAAACTGGTAGACTTCCTAAAGGGTACTGGTTACAAGTTATTAGAATTGCAATCATTGGGTTTTTCTTTTTACAATTGGCATTTTTTGGAACTGGTAACATTGCCTCAATTTCATCTTTTTCATTAGATTCAGTATACAGGTTGATTCCAATTTTTGATCCTTTTTCAATGGGAGCTTTATTGATGATAAAATTAATTATCCCATATGTTCTTTTATCTACTTGTTTGGGTATAATGAATCATCAATTAGAAATTAAAAAATTTACCATTTCAACGCTAATTATTTCAACTAGTGATTTCTTGTCATTGAATTTCTTCTTTTTGGTAAGGACGGAAGGTTCATGGTTGGATATTGGGGTTTCCATCTCAAACTATTGTTTAGCTATATTGTCATCGTTGTTCATGTTAATTTTGGAGTTAGTTAGTTCGGTAATGTTACATGGAGTTGAATATGTGAATACTCCTAGAAAATTAGATTACGAACCGATTAGTAATAGACTTAGAAACAAGGAGAAGGTTGAATTTATAGAGCTCAAAGAATGAGTTTGGCTAATTTTATAGAGTCTTCATGAAGATAAATAAAAGTTATTGATTTTAGTTTTTTAAGTAGTTTAGTATTTTGGTCTTGAATGTATTAAGATCTCTCTATGATTTAGCGGAATATTTATATCGGTGGTGACTCAACCCAATTAGGCACTTTGTGCAACAAAACTATTAGAGTGAAAAACTTGAAAATTGATTAAACCTTTATAAAAAATCATTCATATACCATTCACGCCGGAATGCATGCAGTAACCAAAGATGAAAAGAGACATGTATTAATGATAGATAATTATGATTCTTTTACATGGAATTTATACCAATATCTACATCAGTCCTCAAGATGTGGCAAAGTAGATGTTTACAGAAATGATAAAATAGATATTTCTACAATAGAGAATGAAATAAAACCAGATATCATATTCATATCTCCTGGTCCAGGTCATCCATTAACAGATTCTGGAATTTCTAGTGATGTTATCAGATATTTTAAAGGAAAACTACCAATCTTTGGAGTTTGCATGGGTCAAGAATGTATATTCGATGTATTTGGTGGAGATGTTTCATACGCGGGAGAGATAGTTCATGGTAAAACCACAACAATAAAGCATGATGGGAAAGGAATGTTTGAAGATGTACCTCAATCAGTAGCTGTTACTAGGTATCATTCTTTGGCAGGTACTGAAGCTACATTACCTGATGTTTTAGAAGTTACTGCAGTTACTGAAACTCAACCAAATGTAATAATGGGAGTCAGACATAAGGAATATACGATAGAGGGGGTTCAATTTCATCCGGAATCTATATTGACTGAATCAGGTCAATTAATGATTGACAACATATTGGGAGTATATGGAGGAACATGGGAAGAAAATAATGAAATAAAATCAAAGCTACAAAATGAAAAGAAGGCAAATAAATTTGGTAAAGGTGAAAACATTTTAAAAATAATATATGAAAAGAGAAAAGAAGACTATTCCATAATAGAGAACTTACCAGGCAGATCGTTTGAAAACTTGGAAATTGCATTGTCATTAGGTATAGCACCACCGGTTATAAATTTTTATGATAGACTAAAGTACACACAAGATGAATTACATCAAACAATTATATTGTCAGAATTCAAAAGAGCAAGTCCTTCGAAAGGTGATATTAATGTAAAGGCACACGCTGGGAAACAAGCATTGACTTATGCCATTAACGGATGCTCAACTATCTCAATCTTAACTGAACCAAACTGGTTTAAGGGGTCATTAGAAGATTTGTCATTAATACGTAAAGTGATTGAATGTCCCGAAACCAAAGAAATAACAAATTACAAAAGACCAGCAGTTTTAAGGAAGGAGTTCATATTTAATAAATATCAAATTCTTGAGGCAAGATTAGCAGGTGCAGACACAGTTTTATTGATCGTTAAAATGTTGAACGACTATAGCTTGTTACAAGAATTATACTCATACTCATTGGACTTAGACATGGTACCTTTAGTTGAAGTGAACGATGCTCCAGAACTTGCTCAGGCATTAACACTATCTTACAAAGGTGATATAAGTGAGCCATTAATAATTGGAGTAAATAATCGTAACTTGACCAATTTTGATGTTGATTTGAAAACCACTAGTTCCTTAGTTGATCAAGCCAAAAATAAAAATACTAATGGTAGAAAAGGGGAAGTTTTAATTTTAGCATTATCTGGTATTACAACAGTTGATGATGTTAAAAAATACAAATATGAAGATCATGTCGATGGATTTTTAATTGGAGAAAGTTTGATGAGAGCTGAAGCAAGAGGTTTGGCCGACGAATTTTTAAATGATTTATGCAACTGCTAATTTTTTGATGTTTTCAAGTGTATATAGAGCATAAAATTAAATTTATACGTACTTATTCAGTTTACTAAATGTTATAGATCTCGATATAATTTTAGTGTTAGTGCGGCTTGAACTTTTGTATAGAATTTTTAAATCACGAACGCGTAATAAAATTCATTTCAATATACACATAGCACACACCAACTCATATATTCACATAATCAACATCATGGATGCTCCTACAAAAAGAATAAATGCTCCTTTACTCCAAGCAAATCAAAACAAATTAGTAAGAATAATTGGAAAATGTGAAGAATATAATCCAGCATCACAAGAAGCTACATTAATAAGTAATGGATCAATAACTTTAGATTTATCAGCTGTATCATCAGATCACCAGGACCTATTAGAAGTAAATAAGATATATGAAGTGTTGGGGAAGGTAGCTAATGATACTTTAAAAATCAACGTGTATTCGATTATAAAATTTACTGATAATACAAATTTAAAAGCTGCTGAAAAATTAGTTGAATTAAGTGCTAGAGCTCCGGAGTTATTTAGTTAAATTTTTATGCCTATATATATATATGTTTTGGATCATCAATTACTTCTATAAAATGCAAATGTATTAACTTCTAAAAACTATTTTTCAAAAAATATTCTCCAAATCTGTCTTTAAAGTTTGAAATCTAGTTTCGTTTCCATAATTTTCTAAAGCTTTATTTAACCATTCAGGAGCTTTACTATTTTTACCATAAGCTTCACTGAATTTGAAGTTTCCATAAGCGATTAATAATCTATAAGCAGCTTCATTTGAAGAACCAATAATTTGCAGACCTACAGAATTTATTAATTGTAAAATAGGTTTTGCTGATTCTTCTGATCTTACTTTTAATCCAGTAGTTTTGAGTTGAACAACAGATAAATTGTATATGAATGTGGCCAATGAAACTATGGCTGATGAATATAACTTATTAGTAGTATCGATGATATTACATTTGTTTAAAATTAATTTCAATATTTCTTCAAATATTTCATTATATTGATATAATGATGAGTTAGTTCCAACAGGATCCATATATGCTTGAATAAATCCAGCACTATTTATAAAATTACTCAAAACTTTTAATACCATCATTAATAACGCAGAATTTGAAGGTCCAATTGCTGTTAAACCTGCTATTATTTCATTATTTATAGTTTCAGTTGGTGATTTTTCATGTAAAAAATCAACAGCAGTAACTTTAGGAATACTTAATCTTAATAAATCAAAACCAATTAATTTTGAATTAACATCCCAATTTGCTATAATTTGAAGAGCATAATCAGAAATAATTTCAACAGCATCTTGAGATGATAAATCTGATAATAAATCATTTATATGTTGTATATCATCATCAACAAATTTATCTTTTGTCTGATTGGCATTTAATTTCTTTAACCCATTTATTATTGAATCCTTTTTGAACTCTTTAAACAATATGAATGCTTTTTCAGGAATAACCAGTAAAGTTTTTGATTTTCGTTGTTCTCTAACATAAGCATCAGAATAAGGATCAATCGTTCTTTGAGGTTCCCCAGTTTGTGTGGTTGGTGCAACATTTTCATCAAGTTTTGCTCCTTCAGTATTTTTCTCTAAAAATTGAACTACTTCCTCAGTATAAGAACTTGGTAATTCATTATCTGCAAGGAATTTTTCAGCAACAACATATGGATTTTCATTTAAATTATAAGGTAATTTTAAAGGTGGTTCACCATCTTTAATATCAACATCAAAAACATAATCATACATTTTACCTTGATATTCCTGTTTTTTACCTGATTTCGAAGCTCCTCCAACTACATCTCCAATTTTATGCCATTCACCACCTGACCATTGATGAGCTTCAATTGTTCCATCGTTTGTTTTTACCATTATAGTAGATCCTTCATTTTTACCTGGTTTTTGTAAAACATCGATTCCTGGAATGTCAGTTTTCTTTAAATCATCTAATGACTGTTCAGATATAGAAGAAGATTGAACAGCTTCAATAAATTTTTTAATTTCACTTTCAGAAGCAATTCGTTCTGGATCTTGTGTGAATGTACGTATTAGGTTATCAGATCCCCCGACAGCAAAATCATTGCCTTGTTGAAATGTAGTTACGCACCAAACGGATATACATGGCAATGTAATAACTTGTGAAACCTTTCTAGCGTTCAAATCCCATACCCTTACTGTTCTATCTTCACCAGTAGATACTAAGTTTCCATTTGACAATAGTGCTAAATCATAAACAAAAGAATCATGTCCAACCAAAGTCGCTATGTTAGATCCTGTGTTTAAGTCCCATATTTTGATTGTTCCATCATTTGAACTTGATACAAATTGATTTGATCCCGGTAAGACTAGTAATTTTCTCACTACATCCAGATGTCCAATAAATTCTCTTACTACATGATCACCATGCCATAGTTTTATAGTCTTATCAGCTGATGCAGTGATATATTTATCTTTTTCAATTATTTTACAATCCCAAACTGATGATTCATGTTTTTTTAAAATATATTTGGGTATAAATTCATTTAAATTCCAAACAATTGCAGTTCCATCCCATGAGCTAGATATTAACTCATTATTTTTAAAATTCATGGCACATACATTACCTTGATGACCAATTAATTGATATTTACTATCTTGATCAAAATTATCATTTAAATCACTTAAATATATTATTGCATCTTGTCCTCCACTAGCTATTAACTTTTCCCCATTTTCACGTTCTATAACAGCAGTAGAGTTTATGAATGCTTTTGATGGAGAATTGAAAATTATTGTTGAATCATTAGATGTAATATTCGGATTATTCCATACTCTTGTAGTTGAATCTCTTGAAACTGAAATTAAAACTGGATTTGAGTCAATTGTTGTGTTAGCCAAACTTTTGACATCTTGTTCATGCCCCAGTAGAGTTGAGCTCAATCTATAAGTCATAGTTGATGCAATGAGAATAACTTTATTGAAAGTAAGACTGAACTTAAAGCCTTAAAAGTGGCGAGTTGATATTCAATGGTTTTACGTATATGCAGTCTGTTGATTTGAATTTTTCACCAAAGTAAACTCACACTTCAAAAAATCTAACAATATGTTTATATATCTATTTCTAAATTTATAATCTATAGACGCAGTTCATAAAGGGGTTAAAACAAAGTTTATAAGAAGGAAAAGCAGTTGATTAAGCATTAAAGGGATTTAAATAGCCTTTTCCAACATCGATTCTCTACCTGGACCAGTACCAACCCATTGAATAGGAACGTTTAAATAATCTTCAATAAATTTTAAATAATTTTTAGCATTTTCAGGTAATTCTTCATATTTTTTAATTTTAGTAATATCAGTTTCCCAACCTGGAAATTTTTTATAAATAACTTCAACATTTGCAACATCAATTAAATCAGCTGGGAAATATGTAATTTCTTTTCCATTTAATTTATATGCAACTGCAACTTCTATTTCTTTAAATTTATCTAAAACATCTAATTTAGTAATATTCAATGATGTATAACCATTAATTAAAGTTGAATATTTCATAACAACTAAATCTAACCATCCACATCTTCTTTTTCTACCTGTAGTAACACCATATTCAGCCCCAACATCTTGTAAAGTTTCACCAACTTCATTTAATTGTTCAGTTGGAAATGGACCTTCACCAACTCTAGTTGTGTAAGCTTTTACAACACCATATATTTTTTTAATGGTTTGGGGAGGGATACCTAACCCAGTTAAAACTCCACCAATACCAGTTGAAGAAGAAGTAACATATGGATAAGTACCAAAATCAATATCCAACATTAAAGCATTAGCACCTTCAACTAAGATTTTTTTCTTTTGTTGAATTGCTTTATGCATAAATTCAACAGAATCAACAACAAATGGTTTTAATTCTTCTCTATATTTTTCATATCTTGCTAATTCTCCTTCAAAATCATAATCAAATTCTCCATATCTTTTCTTTCTTGAATCAATTAATCTCATATATCTAGTTTTAAATTCTTCCCATGAATCTGGGTTAGAATTAACTAAATGATGAACTCTAATACCCGATCTTGAAGCTTTTGTTGAATAAGTTGGACCAATACCCTTACCAGTTGTACCAATAGATTTTTTATTTTCAGATAATTCAGCTTCTTTTAATTTATCAGTTCTTTGATGAAAATCAAAAACTAAATGAGCTCTTGAACTTATGAATAATCTATCACGACAATTTAATCCTTTTGATTCAATATTTTTTAATTCTTCAAAAAATGATGGAACATGAATAACAACTCCAGATCCAACTAAATTTTGACATTTTGGATTAACTAATCCAGAAGGTAACATATGAAAATCAAATTTTTTACCATCAACAACAATAGTATGTCCTGCATTATTTCCACCTTGACATCTTGCACAAACATCTATATCATCACATAATAAATCAACTAATTTTCCTTTACCTTCATCTCCCCATTGAGCTCCTAAAACAACGTCACACATCTTTATTTCAAAAATGGATGGATAGTCTTGTGAATACAGACAAACTTTTAAATTAATATATAACTTAGTATATATAATCTAAAGGTTGAACGATTGAAATCGTTAAGAAAAAAAGAAGTCCAAAAAATGTGAAAAAAAATTTAATGAAATTGAAATTGTTTTATTTCGAGTCATTGAGAGAGATTTTGACTAACCAATAAAAAAAAGAAATAAAGGATTATTTTAAATTGAAATTTTCATATAATCAGTAAAAGAAACAAAATTATTGTGAAGTGTTGTGATGGTATGAATTTACTTTCAAAGACGTGATGGGAAAGTTCATTATGAGATTCAAGCATGGTGTTTAGATGGTATAAAGATTGGCTAAGTTTTAATTGTGAATAATTTGTCGAATGAATGACAAAGGATTGGATTTATTTTGAGTTGTGCTAAGCTTAGAGTTCATCGTTTCCGATAAATAATTTCAAGCTTCTTCCACTGTCACACGATTTGATTTCCCATATGAATTCCGAAGCCATACATCAATTTATAACGAGGTTGAAATATTGACTCGCTGGTAATTTTTGGTTACATATAAAGCAGTTTTGATTGTCAGTGGTATAGGTTAAATAAATTTAATAAGTTTGGATGTGGAAGAGATATACTGGTAATTAACTGTACTTCACCGAATTCAAGCTAGTTTCATCTATTATACCGAAAGTTAACTCAAGCCTAGCCTAATTAGAGAATCGTTGAATATAGGCACAGAGATCTTTTTGCTCCCACAGGATCTATGTCATGATCCCCCGGACATAGATCCTGTTGGAGCTAAAAGATCCTAGATTTATTCGATGCATCTAACCCAGCACAAATCAATTTAAATCAATGCTTAAAACGGTACTTTGGTATTAACGGGAACAGAAAGATAAACATCATTGTGGTCATTTCTCATCACTCAAATTAAACAACTTTATCTAATCTTACAATTCTTGTAACTTTTGCTAGGTATCAAGCGGACAACACGTCGCCTTTTTGGTCATCAGATTTAAAGGTATAGTCGATACTCCACCAAACATAGTCAACACCGGAGGTATAGTCGATATTCCACCAAATATAAAACCAATATTCGCCAAATGGGTACATTACCTACAAAGCTGATGACGAAAAAGATGACGCGATTTTGATCCTAGCAGAGTCAGTGCACCTACTTACGAACCTATCGACAATATATTTCTAATAGTAGAGAAACAAAGAAAAGAAGGATTGAGTCCCCAAAACTACATTCCTTGCTCTTTCAACATCATGCAACAGGGCAAGGATTAGATCAGTAACTACTAAACTTAAATTCTATTTATACTAATGACATAGTCAGGGATGACGATAGATTAATTGATTCAATCTTGATGAATTTAGGCTAAAGGTGAGGTTCAAAATGAATATCTATTCTCCTGATGGTAACTTAAAAGATTTGAAGATTAGATCTGGTCACATAAATCATTACCTAAGAAGTCTAAATTTTAAACATCTACTCAGATTTAGAATAACAATACAAAGTAAAAGAATAGCAGCTTTCGAACTTTAATCTCTAAAATAAAAAATTGTCTTTTATTTTATATTAAATTATCTGTATCTTCTATCAATTAATAATAAACATTGGGAACTAAATAAATGTTATTAATAAACAATTGTTTAAGCTAATAATTTATCAATAATAGCATCTGTAAATTCAGTAGTTGAATTTGATCCACCAATATCTTTAGTTCTAACTTTACCATCAGCAATAACATCATAAGTAGCTTTTGAAATTTTATCAGCTTGATCATTTAAACCTAAATGTCTTAATAACATAGTAGCAGATAAAATCATAGCAGTTGGATTTGCAGAATTTTTACCTTTAATATCTAAACCAACATGTCTACAACCTGGTTCAAAAACAGCATATTCTCTACCAAAATTAGCACCAGGAACTAAACCTGGACCACCAATTAAAGCAGCACCAATATTTGATAAAATTGAACCATATAAATTTGGAGTTACTAAAACATCAAATTGTTGAGGTTTTGCAACAGCTTGCATAGAAGCATTATCAACAATTAAATCATTAACTTCAATTCCTTTATAATCTTGACCAACATCTTTAACAGTTTGTCTAAATAAACCATCACCTAATTTCATAATATTTGCTTTATGAATAGCAGTAACTAATTTTCTATTATTTTTCTCAGCAAAATCAAAAGCAAATTTTGCAATTCTTTCTGATTTAAATCTTGTCATAATTTTTAATGATTCAACTACTCCTGGATATGATTGATGTTCTAATCCAGAATATTCACCTTCAGTATTTTCTCTAACTAATGCAAAATCAATTCCATCAATTATACCTTTTACACCTGGAATATTTTTAATTAAAACTAATGAAGCATAAATATCTAATTCTTTTCTTAAAGCAACATTTAAAGATTTTCCTGATTTATCAGTTGGAGTATATAATATACCTTTTAAACCAACTTTATTTCTTTTTAAAGATTCAACAGCTTCATCAACTCCATGATTTTTTCCACTTTCACTTTCAACACCACTAACTTCTACAACTTCCCAATCAATTGGTACGTTTTGTGATTTGAATATGGTTTTAACAGAATCAGTAATTTCTTGACCTGCTCCATCTCCTGGAATTAATGTAACAGTATATCTACCACCATATTTTTTTGGTAATACTGATTCTGGTGATGCAAATGTAGCTAATGAACGAATAGCAGATCTTTGAGCAATGATGGTTGTTCTAAGCATATTTATGAATTGGATAAGTAGAATTGGTGATTTGTATATTTTTTATAAGAAATGAATAGTTAAAGTCCTTAGGTTTTAAATTTAAATTGATTTGATGAAAATAAATTTTCTCATTAAAATTAATTCAACTACTGTTAAGAAAAGAAATTTTTGTACTTACAATTTAACATGATGTGTACACAGAGATACATTGATTGATTTGAAAAAGATATAAATCTCTACTGTGTTCATTATTGTATGAATTCATTAGTTCATATAGATCTCCAATGTTTTATCGATACGAATTATGTGTCCTTGATTCTTATATCTTAGAACATCGTCTGATGAGATCTTCTCTTAAATCTTCATTAAAAATTGACACGATAGAACGAAAGAATTAAATTTTTACTCCGAAAACCACACAAAATTAAAACAGTATTACAAAAAGAAGATGTTTCAATATCAACTATACCTTGTTCAATCATGGTAATGAGAGGTTGACTAGCATCAATTTCAAAGAAGGTTCAGTAAAAAATAAATCCTGTTGATACTCTGCTAAAGGAGAAAATGCATTAATCTCATCGAATTATTGAAATGAATACTTCTGTTACATTTACTCAAACATCGGCTTTATAAATTTAGAAATATTATTTTTGAATTTAGTGTATATTTTTTATTTTCTTTGAAGAGAGCTTTCTATTTGAATTGTGTTATCTCTCTATATGAGTTCGAGTCCGAATTTAATTAACCTTAAATATTATATTTCATATGTTGAAATACTGGAATATAATTGGTTAATAAAATAAACTCATCCGTAATTGGTAGCATTTTAAGTTTAATAAATAAAAAGTCCGACGGATAAATTACTACGAAGCCGCATTGATTACCTAATTAATACTTTGTAAACTCTATCAAAGATTATTTTTATCATCACTATTTTTATAGCCATATCAGAATGAATAAATCAACTAAATCGGCAATTTCAAGCTTGTTATGCTTGAGTCTTGCTTCATGTTCAATCGATACAATTCCAATTGATTCAATAGATATTGAAGATATACTGGAAATAAATCAAAATGAAAAATTATATAATCAATTGAAATTATATATAAATTTAATAATACCTCAACAATTTAAACAATATCAAATTATAGGATTTTTTATATTAACATTATTACAATCTCAATTATTTAAAACTTTATCAAAAATTTATAAAAATCGACCTAGAGAAATTGATGGTATTCAAGAAAGTTTAAAATTTGAATTTTTTAAAAATATTTTTGAAAGTTTTATTTGGATTTTATTTATTGTTTCAATCTTGATATATTATAATTGGTTTGAAAATTTAAAACCATATTGGATTTTATTTCTTTATCCTGTTATAAATATATTTTTGATATTAGCTTTCTTGGTTGTGAGATTTACAAACTAATGGTAAAGTGAATGATCTGGAACTTAATTCGACTTCGAAAGTATTGTTTTGAAAATAACTTCCAACTTTGACATGACTTTAAACATAATCAGTGAGTAATTGATAATTTAAGATGATACATTTAAATTCAATTAGAGATTTTTGTCACTTCAGTTCTGCATAACATCTTAACAGCAAGGTAAAAGAGAAAACATCCAAAAATCTTAACTTGTGGATTTAAAGTTATCATTGATGAGTTAATGCGATTAGAGAATGAGCATTTTAGGACAATCAAAATATGTGGATTAAATTTAGTGGTATTAAATACTTACCTTTGAAATGTTAAAACTGTAACAAATTATTGGAGATTGTCAGAGTTTCACATTTACTGAGGATATATATGGTATTTGCTTTTTTAAAAAGATCTAAATATCATATCAATGTTGATCACTAGTTGTTGATACTACAAATATGGTGTTGGTTCTTAAACTAAATGATGTAAAACGTTTTCAATTGTCATAATAGCTATTCAATAAAAAAGTCTCTTGAGTTTAAGCTCATGAGGTAGTGGACATATTTTATTGGTGAATGAATGTGTTTCGTAATGTTGAATGACGACATATGATGGAATAGTTGTAGTTTGGATATTCACAGATAGATCTGAACCTGCATATTAGAACTTCGTAAAATATCAACTCTTTTCTAAAACAATCTTTAATATAATTTCAACTTTACTTCAACCAAAATCTACCTCTCAATTACTAAAAACAGATAAAGAATGTCAATTTCATCAAAATCATTACCAACATTTAAACAAATATATAGATCAATATCAAAAGAATTATTAATATATGAAAATAAAACAATTGAATTAAATTCTAAAAATGAAAATAAAAAATTAATAACATATTATAATTATTTAAAACAAAATGCAATAAAAAATGGTAAAACAAATGAAGTTAACGAGCTAAATGAAAAATTAAAGAATCTATCATCTCAAACAACTCATAAAAACAAAGAATTAAAAGATTTAAATTTATTAAATAATATTATAGATGATAAAATTGGTATAAATAATTCTTATGAATTAAATAATTTAAATAATGTATTAATATATTTAAAAAATCAAAGAGAATATTTTGAATTGTTGATAAGATATAATCCTGGTTTAATTTTTGATCAACAAGAAAATGTTCAAAAATCTGCTAATAGAGTTGGATTAGATGTACCTCAATAAAGAAATTTTGAAAAATTTCGTAGGATTGAAACCGGAGAAGAGAGAGTAACTAGAGATAGTTTTCAAAGACGTGATGAATAATGTTTGTTTTGATGATATTTAACTTTAATCGGATTTTAATAATACAAGAATAATGATACATAAATTCATACAATTTTTTTAAATAGTGAATTGAAAAATGGTTGATAAACTTATTCCATTGACAATTGAACGAATCTTAGTTTAATCTTCTTCTTCTAAAGTTCCTAATTTCCCCATTGATACCACCACCAACTAATATTTCATCTCTCATTAAATCATCATACATTTCTTCTTCCTCTACTTCCTCCCCTTCATCATCATCAAAAGATCTTTTACACTTATTAACCATTAAATTACAATCATTTAATTTAATTTCAACATTTTCAAAATAAAATTTTTTTAAATTTTCAATAATTAATAAATCATCATAATAATTGAAATTAAAATCATTTATACTTGGTCTTTTTAATTTTAAAAATTTAAAACTATTTGTAAAATTAAATTTATAATTATCCATTATATAACTAATTAAAACTCCTGTTGATAAATTTAAATTACCATCTTCTGACACCACCAATATTTGTAAATTTTGATTAATTAATTTAAATATTGAAATTAATCTTATAATTTTAAATAATTGAATTTTTAAATTTAAATCATTTAATATGGGTGTTTTGATTTGGAAACTTTTATGTTGAGGTAATTTATAAATTAAATTTTTTATAGGAGAATTTAAATAAAATGAATTTATATAATTTTGTAAAATCTTGTTAAATTTTGAAATAAAATTTTTAATTAATTCATTCTGTTGTTGTTCTTCTTCATTAATTTTAAATGATGGATCTAAACTTAATATCAAAATATCTGATGAAATTGATACATTTTTTGAATTTTCAACAAGATTTAAAAATTTCATTGTTGTTCCACAATTTATTATAACTTTAACATTACTATTTGTTATAAAACTTGTATTATTTGTCGATGATTCATTTATTAATGATTGATATGGTCCTAACCATACATTTGGACAAATTTCTTGTGGTACCTCTGGATTAAAGAATGATGATGTGTTGTCAATTGGTGCATTACAATAATGGAATTGGTTTTGTTGATTGAATCCTTGTTGTTGTTGTTGTTGTTGTTGAAACATTTTGTGGTTGTAATTTTTTGCAACACTTTTTTCGAGTTGAAGTTTGTGATTTTTAACGCCAAAATTTAATTAGTTAATAGGATTGAGTATAATTTGATGGATTGAGTCTTTAATTAAATAAGTCCTCTATAGTTGTTTGATATCTTTATATATGTGCTCTATGTTTTAGAATGTTTTAATAATATGAAACAATTCTTTTGTATACTGAAACACTAAAAAAAAATATATATTCAATATACAAATTTACCCCACTGAAAGTATAATCAATTCTGAGGTAATACAATATTCAGTATCTCCAATTATATATATTCTAAATTGGGTTGAGCCAAAAAGAAGAACATTCAAATATAGATTGATATCAAATTATCAATTGAATATCTGTATGGAAATATAATAAATTTGGTTGTAAAAAAAATATGTACAGAATGAATAATATTTTGCAAGTAAAAAAAAAAAAAGGGAAATGAAAAGAAATTTATTTTTAAAAATTCAATTGAGCTTACTTAATTTTGAAGACAGTATTTGGTAGCATAAAAGTTCTACTTATAACGTAATGTTAATGTCTTATTATAGTAAGTAGAAGGTCGTGCAAATCCAATAAAATATTTACGAGAAATTTTGTCTTATTATACTTTTGTAACACAAATTATTCTAGTCGAGTAATATCTCTAGTCTAAATACTTTGAATACAATAAAAATTTCAATCAATCTAAAGTCAACAAACAAGTTAATACCACATGTCAAGAATTGTCATAAAGTGTTGTTTTTGCTTTTCATACTTACTTCTGAATGTGTGTTAAACTGTTCAAGAGCTAAACTTGAAAATAACTTATTCAAGTTTAAGATATACCGGTTTCCATCGTCTAATATGGTCATCTGAAAGCTCAGCTTCCGATTGAATTCGTCGATGTCCATTTAGTCGAAGTAGTGCTCTGATGTACCGGTCAATTTTTATCATTTCGTTCCTTTTATGATCTTAAAGCAAAGTGTCCGAACTGCAGATGAAGCAGATAATAAAAAGTTTGGTAGACTTGGAGAATTTTCGACAACAATCCAGGAAAGATCAGTTACTAACCCAATTCATCATCCCAGACAATTGAAGCAGGAAATTAAAAGTTAGTGAATCGAAATGGAAATAATTTTTCAAGAATCTCAATAGCGCCAAAATTAAATATCCATATGAATTGGTTAATTTCCATTCGCTCAATTTAGGGCATTATCGATACATAGACAGAGACATACAAGTTTTTATTTGATTTGCGTACGGAGGAAATTCCCACTAGAACCCTTGGAAATCATCCAACATTTCAATGCCAAAATTTTTATAGGCAATTGCTAAGACCACAAAATAGTAAATTACAATCCAAAATCCTCATATGTAAGTCAGATTTTAAAGGATTGGAAATGACAAAAGTTAACTAACCGGTACCTCGAAGCTCTTCTTCGTTAAATGGATATCGACGAACTGTTTTTCTATAAAAAAATTAGTATGTAGAACAATCCCCTTTCAAAATCCATTGGGAAAATATATCTTTTACCAGTAAATCTACTACACTGTATAATTGGGAGCATTGGTCGTAAGACTTATTTTCTCCTTTACCTGCATTTGTTTCGCCAATCGAGTTCAAAACAAAATAAATACAGAAAAAGAAGGAAATCAATCTTACGACCATTACTTAGAGTCGGAAATAGAAGGATATGAAGTCTGAACACACAAGATTGGACACAATCCTTTTTGCAGCTTTGCAAGATCAAAGGAATATTTCCTGATGGATTGGATACAATTCATTGAATAAGTTTTGGACATGCAGTAATTACCATTGAATTAGCTGGGACAATGTGCTACTATTGACAGACTCTGAAACTGGAATATCATGAAAGTATTCAAATTAATTGTAATTATACCTACTCATATGACCACAAGTTAAAACCTCTGGACTCAAAAACAAGTATCCAAACTGAAGTGCTCATCTCTCATTAAGTGTCTCAAACATGCTCTATCTCAATGGATATCCAGTTGCCGTCAATGAAACAATCAAACCGACAACGACAAGAACCGAAACGTTAATCAGTCTTAAGATATTCAAAGATGATAAAATCTTGAGTGATAGTACTTCTTTTAGATTTGGCGACAACTTAAAGTGATGTAGAATAAGAGCCTAATTTTTAACAGCGGCGTATTGTAACTCATGCCCAAGGCTATTTCCATACAAATTTATTCAATTGATTCCTTTATAGAACGGAAGAAATATTTATGTTTCATCATCGTGTATTATCCGTTTCTGTCTTTTAAGTTTTATGTCATTAATTTTATATACAGGTGCCCCAACATTTGTTAGAACTAATACGTAAGGTAATTTATAGACTAATTTAAAAATTGCTGTTTTTAAATAAGTTTTTAATCATCAAATTTACTTAAATATTCTACAACATCTTCATAAGTCAATTGACTATTGTAGTTATATTAATAAATAAGAATAAATAATGTTTAAATCACCATATTTACAAACTATTATTAAAAGATCATTTACACAATTGAAACAAGAATCAACCACGAGATCTTATTCCACTTTTAAATATCAAAATCCAATTTCAACCGTTTTCCCAAACACCAAAAGTCATTACTCATCATCAATTGCATCAACATTGAAGATTTATTCCAAAAATTCCTCTAATTCATCATCATCATCATCAATTTTCAAATTGTTATTTGCAAGTGCAGGTGCATCAATTTTAATAACAACTTCATTTACAAAATTATTTATAAATAATGACACAGCAGTAACATTACCAAGACAACAAATTTCAAATGATGTTAGGGTAAATAAATCAACTGGTAAAACAGAATCAAGATTTAATGGATTATTAAATTATGAAGAATTAACAATTGGGTCAATAACAGGTTTATTTATTGGTATAATATTAGGAAAATTATCTCAAGTATTTTTATTTGTTTCTCTAAGTTCATTTTTTTTAATTGAATTTTTAGAAAATAAAAATATTATTTCAATACCTTGGAATTCTATAATTTCAATTGGTTCTAAAAAAATTGATTTAAAACAATTAATTTTTAAAAATCCAAGTTTTAAAATTTCATTTATTTTAAGTTTAATTATTGCTGCTTATAATGTTTAATATTCATTGTTGAATTGAATTGAATTGAAAGCTAATTATTTAATCAAATGACTGTCTATATTTTTTTTTTTATTTTATATTGTATAACTTCGTAATAACAAGTTTGATATAGAATCAGTTGGAGTTGATGATGTTGAAAATGATGAAGTCTCAATTACATTTTTTATTTTTTGATTTATTTCATAAATTGTATTTTTATTTTCTAATTCATTTAATAATTCTAATCTATCTGTATCATCATTTCTATCATGATTCTTACTAAATATTGTTTCATCTAATATAAATGATTCATTTATTGGATTACCAAATAATTTATCATACATTGAATCTAATAAATATTCATCATAAATTAATATATATTCTTTTTCCATAATTTTCATATTTTTAAGAAATATTTGAAAATTTGATATTGATTCAAAAGTTTCATAACCTTGAATATTGAAAAAATTGGACATCTTATTCTTAAAATCAAGTTCCAGTCAAATTAAAAGAACACCATTTGAAAAAATTATAGAGAAGTATCATATAGTATTTCATATCTTTAACTTAAAATTTTAATCATCTTTTTATAATTCATAGTTAGCTTGTTGTTGCACTTTACTTATAAAATATTAAAATGTGGGGTTTTTCTTGGAAAGTTGAAATTTTTATAAATACCCCTTAAAACCTTTTTTAACATTATATTTTCTGAATTGATTCAAATACAACTTGTTATGCCAACCCTACTAGATCAGATTTACAAAATCTACAAGTCATCTAATGATTACGTTATCAAATTATCTCTGTTATTATGCTATAAACAATGAAATATTCAAAATCTAAAAGTGTTGTCAACAACTATTCTTTTATTTCTTCAATTTTTGGCATTTGAGCAAAAATATCAAATGATCCTGTACCAACATTTGATAATTTACCCATAACAATTTTAGCAGAAGGACTTTCTAATTCTTCTCTATCACCATCTAATACAGCTTTTGTTAAAAATTGACAAGTTGTTTCATATGACATTTTCATAAAACTTGAAGTTGATGAATCAATACCTTGTCTATTAAATGCAAGATATGAACCTTCTCTTGTCATCATATCTGCTATTAATTCTAAATGTCTTGAAGAAACACTTATACCATAAGTATCAAAAACTCTATAAATTTCATTTACTATAGTATTTCTTGCTGCTTCAACTCCATAAGTTTTTAATACAGAAGCAATATCATTTGATGTTATAGAATTTAATTTTATAAAATCTTCTTCTTCCCACATTGCTTTAAAATTAACACCTTCTGTTGTTAAAATTCTTTCACCTGATATACCAGGTTCTGGTCTAAGACATCTACCAATATTTGGAATTTGTCTAACTACAGTTTTTCTTAATAAATCTTCAACTATATTTACCATTAATAATTTTTGAGTTTCATTACCATTTAATTCTAATTTAAATTCACACCATTCACCTTTGTCATCATCAAAATTAAAACTTGTAACCATATTATGATTTGCAATAACTTCTGCTTGACGATCTTTTGCTGATTTTGATAATTCTGATTTTTTATTATCCATTTTAATATCACCATCTTCATCTTCAGAATCCAGATCTGATTCTGATTCTGAATCACTAGAAGATGTATCTTTTCCATCAACATCTTCCATTTCTTCATCACTTGTTTCTTCTGCTCTTTTCATAGTTTCAACTTCATCATCGTCTGGTCCATCATATGATACTTGTTGTTTAGCTTTAGATTTCATATTTTCTTCTTCTGCATCTTCTTCTTCTCCTTCATCTTCATCATCTGATATATCTTTAATTTTACCACTAACAGTTTCCATATCAGTTTTACCAGCTGATTTACCAACTGTTGGCATATAATCTGGTTTTTTTTGTTTTTTAACTTCTTTAACTATTTGTGTTTCTAATGCATGAATAAATGATTTAGTAACAACATATTCTAATTGTTGTTGACTTATATCATATTCAGTTTCATATTCTTCTCTTGTATAAAAACCTAAATGTATAATATATGATCTACTATTAGATCCATCTTCATCTTGTGAAGTAGTTTCAGTAACAGTTACATTATCAACAAATTCAGACATAACAACTTTAGCAATTGATTTACAAAATGCATCAGCTTGTTCATCAGTAACATCATCTAATATTGGTAAAGTCATTTGTGGAGTTTTTATAGAAGCTGAAGCAGTCATAATAATTTCTCTCATACGTGGTATACCTAATGTAACATTTGCTGCACCATGACCAGCAAAATGGAAAGTATTTAATGTCATTTGAGTTGATGGTTCACCAATTGATTGTGATGCAATTATACCAACTGATTCACCAGGATTTATTAAAGATCTCATATATTTTAATTGCATTAATGCTCTAAATTTCTTTTCAGTTAATTTATTTGATGTTTTAGCTTCTTCTTTTGATTGTGCAAATAATTCTGGATGATCATTTACAAATGAATCTAATTTTTCTGAAAATTTTTCTGAAACTGCACCAAGATATTTTGAAGGATTATAAACATTTAATATTGGATCATATTTAATAACTTGATCATAATGAGGAATATCTTTTTGTTTTTTTAATGATTTTTTAATCTTTTTAGAATATGATGCTGCTTCAGATGTATCTAAATTATCAATACCATCACCAGGATTATACTTAGCTAATAATGCATCATAATTTTCCAAACAGAAATCAAATTGATTCATATGTGATTGTTTTGTAGTATCTATGGAATCACCACCATATAAGAATTGAATCATTGTACCATCCCCATCTCTAACAGTATTATCATAATTAACGTGTACACCTTCTAATTGTTTAGTTAAACAACGTTGTAAATAACCAGATCTAGATGTTTTAACGGCAGTATCAATTAAACCTTCTCTACCAGCCATACAATGGAAATAATATTCTTGGGGTCTAATTCCTGAGTAAAATCTTTGTTTAATATAACCACCAGCTCTTGCATCAGTTTCAAAAGATTTAAAAGAAGGTAAAGTTTTACCAGAAACCATTACCGGAACTCTTCTACCTTCTAATGCTTGTTGACCTAAAAGACACATAATTTGAGAAACATTAACATTGGAACCTTTAGCACCAGATAATGCCATTGCTTGCATAGAATTATATGGAAATTTTTTCATAGTACCATCAGGTACACATTTTGAAACAACTTGAGATGTAATTGCATTAACTTTAGATTGAGTAATAGCATCAAGAATTCCTAATTTATTATCATCTCTTAAAATTTCTTCCAACCTTCTTCTTAATTCTTTATCATCATTTGGTGTTTCTTCATCTAAATTAGTTACTTCAGTTGCAGCAATTCTACCAGTATCAACTGATTGTTTTAAAATGTCTTTTCTCCATTCATTTCCATCTTCAGTTAATCTTAAATCATCCATACCACAAGTAAAAGCAGTCATCATAATATAGTTTGTAAATAATCTACCTAATACACTTAATGCTTTACCTGCAACATCTGGACCATATACTTCATGTAATGAATGAACAATACCAAATTGTGATGCACCATATTGTGATTTATCTAATATACCTGATAATAATTCACCATTTTTGAAAATAACTTCATTTTCTGTACTTTCTGCACTCCAATAATCACTTTTAATTTTATTTTTTGATATTAAATTTACACCAGGTACATTATCAGGTTTAATGTTCAATAAAATCGTAGTAATAACTTGTTTACCAGTCCATAAATATTCTGGTTTGAAAATAGCTGGAGGAACAGTTATTATTCTACTTCTACCATTTGTATGTCCATCTTCTGGTCTTATACATCCATAAATTAATTGTTGATAAGTTTCTTTATTGAAAAAAGTATCTTTATTAGTTAACCAAACACCAGCTGAAATATGATCTTGAATTAACCCTCTTAATGGGGCTCCTGAAGTTGGAGTTAAATATTGAGAATCAGTATTAGCTAAATTTAAAGCTTCAGCTTTAGCATTTTCATTTTGTGGGAAATGCATATTCATTTCATCACCATCAAAATCTGCATTATAAGCACCAGTATTTGCATAATGTAATCTTAATGTTTTTTCACCAGGTAAAACTCTTACTTTATGACCCATCATAGAAGCTTTATGTAAAGTAGGTTGACGATTCATTATTACTACATCCTTGTTTTTTATATGTCTGTAAACTTTTTTCCCAACAAATGTTGATGATCCAGATGGTGTTAATAATTGATTTGCTAGAGCTTTTCTTTGTTCTAAACTCATTCCATTTAAATTAATTAGTGAGCCGTCTTCGTTATGTATTTGTACTGCACCTGGCCATTTATCTGGACCGTTAATAACAGCTTGTCTTAATTCTGATGCATTATGAGAAGTAACAGGTTCAGGATAAGTTAATTTTGTTGCAAAAACAGGTGGTACACCAATTTCATTAGTTTCTAAATTAGGATCAGGAGAAATAACTGAACGAGCAGCATAATTAACTCTTTTACCCATCATATGTTTTCTAAATAAACCTTCTTTCTTTTCTAGAGCTTGTTTTATACCAGGATTCGGTATTTTACCAGCTGGTGCATTTTGATTTTTTGTTGAATCTATAAAAGCATTTACATCATTTTGTAAAGTAACAAATGAATTCATAAGTCTATTAAAAATAATTTTCTTTTGTTCACCACTTAATTTTTCTTGATACATTTTAGTTATTTGACTATTTAAATCTCTTATAAGTACTGAAGTCTTTAATATATTTGACAATAATTCATTTTGTGCATTTTCGTGAATTTCATCACCTAATTTAGAAGGTAATCTAAATCGAGTTGGTGGAACTAATATTGATTGTTTGAAAAAAATATCACCACTTGTATGTTCATGCTGATAAGGTCTTGAATGGAAAACTTTTTGTAAAACTGGTTGTTCTTTTTCAAAAACTGCTCTTATAATGTTTCTTATTTCTGAAGCTAAAACATATTTAGATCCACTTTTATGTTTAATATTCGGTATATCAGTAGTTCCAGAATTAGATTTTGAACTTCCATTTTTTTTAATCATATCAGGTCTTTGATATCCTCGTACTCTATTATTTGTAATTTGTTTATCATTTAATGAATTTTCAAAAATTTTTACAAATCCATCTTTTCTAAAACTTGGTGAATACATTCCACAATTTGAACATTTAGGTCTACTTAATAATCTTCTATAAAAATCATGAATTGTAGATTTTCTTTCTTCACTTACTGATGCCGTTATTACTCCCTTTGATGTTGTTCTTCCATCTTTAATTGCATTTGCAATGGCATTTTTAACAAATAATTGACGACGTTCATTCAATTCTTTTTTCGATTTTTCATCAACTGATGTTTCCTCATCTTCTTCTTCATCATCCATATCAACATCTTCAGTTTTAGATTTTCCAGATACAGTTAAATTCTCCAATTCTATACATTCTAATAATAATCCATATTGAATCAATTGTAATTTATATTTAAAAAAATCAGTTTCTACTTGATTTAATTTAAATTTATGACAATATAGACAAGAACTTCTTAAAAATATATATAATTGATTAAAAAACATTGGATTATAAACTGGTACAGGTAATTCAATATGACCCATATGACCAGGACAAAATTTTTCATCTAATCCACAAGTAGTACATACATTTCTTAAAAATGCACCTAATGATAAATCATAAAGTCCTCCATTTACAGGATGACCTAAATTATCAAATACTATTGGATTTGTGATTTGTTTTGCTGATAATTTTGAAATTTCTTCATCTGATAGTATACCGAAATCAACAGATGATATTTCTGATCCTACTGGTTTCGAAATATCCATTTTTATCACTAGTAGTTGATTATATTTTTAATTTGTGATTGTGATACGGTGAGATTGTATACTGATTGGATCTGATTTTTTTTTTTTCTATTGCACTTGTAAAAACTCATCTCTATTTAAATTTCCGAATAAAATCAAATTAAAGATTTCAATACACAAAAACTAAACTATTCTAAATCACGAACTATCACAATTCACTTCTGATGGTCTCTGACTCTTTAAAAAGAGATTACAAATTGAATCAAACATATATTTGAGCTTATTATACAAATTTGAATTAAAATATCTAAACAATAACAAAGTTCTCAATTAAAAAATCTTCTTAACAACACCTTTTGCTGCTCCATAACCAGCTTCAACACCTTTACTTGCACCTTTAAATCCTAAACTTCCAATACCTTTTCCAGCACCAGCAACTCCTTTTCCAACAGTTCCAACACCATGACCTACTTGGCCAATACCAGTCTGTGATTTTGGTTTAACGTTTAATACAAATTCAGGTTTAAAAGATAATTCAGCATATGCAAATCCTGCTGGATCACCTTCTTCACTTTCTAATGGAATTTCAACTTCAACTGGTCCTTTTTTCATATCATATTTATTTAAATCAACTAATCCAGTACCTAATAAATCATTAGCATCAGCCATATCCCAATCATAACATACAAATTTTAAAACCGAATCATATAAATTAGCAACTTCAACAGTTGTTTTTTGATTCCATTTAGGATCAAGAGTCTTTTTAATTGTTTTAGTTTTGAAAAATGAATTTTTTTCAGTATTTAAATATAATTTTATGAAAGGGTCAGAAAATCCATTTCTATCTGATGCTGGTAATCCTTTTGCATGTTCAACATTAATTGTTAATATACCTGAATTATCAGAAGAATCTTGTGGTGGAATTCCAGATTGATAAATTAATGGAACCCAAGAAAAACGAATTTCAAAAGAAGCATTTCCTGATCCTTCTAATTGAATTGACATTGGTTTATCATAACCATTTTTTAATAATTGTAATGTTGGAATAGTTAATTCTGCAACACATTTATCAACTCTATTATCACTTTTTTCTTTAACTAATCTAAAACAAGTTTTAGACCATTCTAATTCAGTTATAGTTGAATCTCCTGTTATTTCAATTTTGGATTCTTTTTTAGTTAATTTTTCAGATATAAAATCAGGATAACCTTGATTACCTGAATAAACTTGTAAATATGTATCATTTTTAGGTATAGTTCCTTTTATAATTTCAAATACTAAAATACCACTCTTATAAGCAATCAATTGATCTAATGATAATCTTAATTTTTGACCATAACTTTCTTCATCTTCATCATCTTCTTCAATTTCATTCTTATCTTTAGATTCTTGTTGTTTTAATTCATCTGAACTTTCCATACCTGATGGAGCTTTACTATCTTGTTTAAGATCTTCTAATTTCTTCTTTTCTTCTTCTGCATTCTTTTTATCCTCTTCTTCATCTTTATAATCTTGTAATGTCATAACTGGTAAACATGGATAAAATGATAATGTATATGTAACTGAACCTTTTGGACCCTTTTTCGAAATTAATTTATTAGTTCTTTGTTTTTTATCAACATGTTCAATATATTGTCCTCTTTCATCTTTTTGAATGAATTCATTTAATTTAACATCAAATGAACCTAAAGTACGATCAGCAGAATGAGATTCAACATCCATAACTTCAATTGTTAATTTTTGATTTGGTGAAGATATACTAACATAATGTACTTCATTCCAAGTAGGATCTAATGATGAATCAACTGCTGCCGTTCTTGCTTTTTCAAATCCATTAATTAATATTCTTGCATATGGATCAATTTTACCAATAGTTTCTAAATTACGTAAATCTTCTGCATGTTCGATATCAACTCTAATAACACCAATTGGATTAGTGTAACCACCAGCTCCACTTGCACCCTCTAATTGCACTGGTTTCCAAGTAGTATTGATTCTAACTTCACCACCTTTACTCAATGGAAACCAAGTTTGCTCAACTTGAGTAGCATCAATTAATTCATTTAATGTATGAGAAATTTTACCAATAACTTTTCCATTTTGATCTTTGATCAATAACTTAGCTTTTGCTTTTGCTCTATTAAAAACAATTTGTTCAGTTGTAGCACCCCAACCTGGTGTATTTGTATTTTTTTGAACTGGAGTTTCAATAACAGTTTTATTATCAAATATAAGTTCAGCACTAGTTGATGCTCCTTTATCACCACCTTTCAAATGTCTGGCTTCAACAACTTCAATTCTTGCAATACCGGTATTCAAATCTGGTGGTGGAGTAGTAGCACCATCAGCTTGTTTTTCAGGTTCTAAAGTTTTCATATAATTAATACCGAAACTGAGTTCACCAACAGGTTTATTATTTCTCAAGAATGCTGCAGTAAGATTAGGTTGTTTTGGATTATCAATTAATGCCTCTAAATCAAATTGAACAGCACCAACTTGTCTATCTTTCCTAAAATCATTATAGTCAATAACACTAATGGTTAATGGTTCTGATAATGATGAAACCGGAACATAAATTGTTTCATCCCATTTTGGTGCATCTGTATCACTAATAGTTTTTGTTCTTGCTAACACTTTATTTCTAAATCCAAAAGTTAAATAAGGATCTAATGTATTTCCAAGAGTTTTAAAACCTTTCAATCCTCTTGCCGAATGAACATTTATAGCTAAAACTCCAATAGCAGAATCTAAAGCATTACCTGCTAATAATTGTTGAACATTTAATTGAAAAGACATTGGGTTAAACAAAATGGGACCAACATATTTTTTAACCATTTCATTAATAAGAGGATATAAACCAGGAAATGCTAAAACTTCCCACCACCAAGAAGCTTCACCCAAAATTTTGGTGTTAAAATCATATTGTGGAGGTTTGATCATTGATACATTAACTGTTTCAACATGCGGAAAAGAAGTCATTAATCTTAATCTGATTCTAGCTAAACCCTTAAATGAAACATCAGCAATTGTTATTGGTAATGTAACACCAAATACAGTTGCTTTAACAACAATATTTTCATTAACGTTATTTTTTAATTGTTTATTATTAGCATCAACATTAGCGTTTGGTGTAAATGAAAAACCCCAATCCATTACAACAACATCATCTGCTGTTCCAATTAATGTTTTTACTTTATCAATTCTTGGGGGTTTTGTTCCTAAAGTAAATGTATCTAACCAAACTGCTGAAACAAAAGCTGGAATAGGTAAACCAGCCATAATAGGATTTGCTTGATCACAAACAATTTGTGAAATAGAAGGTTCAAGGAAATACCAAAATTTCTCCAAAAAGTAATTACACCAATCCATAGTTTCATAATCATCTTCAATTTGTTTAACTGAAAATTCTCTTTGAGCTTGTTCTCTTAATATACCTCTATATTTTTTAACTGATGCACGATATAATAATGAAAATATAACCATTATAAAAAATAATGGTGCAACTGAAAATCTAAACCATCCTACAATCCATGATAAAAGACCTCCTAAAATTAAATAAGCTGTATTATGATACCAATCACCATACATTATAGCTGGTAAATATTGATCGAATATAGATCCCTTTGATAATAAATCAACTGATTCATCAGCTGCAGTTAAGGCATCATCAGCTTCATATCCTCCGACTTCTTTCCATCCTCTAAATGTTGGATCCACTGGTTGTCTTGGTGGTGGTTTACTTTTAACATCAGACATATCAAAATCTGGGCTTGGTTTTAAACCTGCATTATCTTGTTTTCCAAAAACTGCAGATTTTTCATTATCTTCAATATTTTGTTTTGATTCTGATTCATTGGATTTATTCTTTTGTATTGATTTATTTTCTGATTGAGCTGAAGCTGATGGTACAAGTGGTCTGTTTAAATATGTAGGGTCTTTTTCATTAAAATCTGATTGACGTGCATTAACATTTTTATGAAAACCATCACCAATTGATGGATTAGGTAAATCTTTATGATCATTATTATTAGATATTTGTCCATTTTGAGCATTCCCATTTGATTTTGAATGTGAATTAAGTTGATTATCTTGATGTGCATTTTTTTTCAATTGTTTAATTTTATTTGGTTCTAATGCTTCTTCTGGCGATGGAGCTTGTTCTATATCAACTTGTTTTGGAGGGGATAAAAGGTCATTTGGCTATTATAAATTGAGTTAGTAAACGTTCTTTAATTGCAATTGTAATTGTGATTTTATTTGGTCTGCTAACCAATTGAGTGTGAATAACATACATTTGAAGCTCCTCCTGCTTCAGGTGCAACACCAACATCAGCCATTTTGAATCAAGATTTATATAGCTAATTCAACTTATTTAAGATCAATTGGTATTATATTGACTAGTACAAGTATAAGCTAATTATTTTAAGTTGTTTTTATTAAAATAGATAAACTATTTTGCAGTGTGAATTTTAATATTGCTATAATATTAATAGATTTATTATTATTCTCGAGATAATAAAAGGAAACATGAAATTTTCATTTACGAACAAAAGAGTGAAAAAACAAAAAAAAAAGCAAATTGAGTGTAATGTATCAATGATGTAATAAGATCTGAATTCATATCAGGATTAACATGTAGATGAAGGGCTATTCATTGACAAACACATCAAAATTCTAGGAATAATTCATTGAACCTACGATGAAGCTAATTTTGACATATTATTATTTTATTATAGAATTACATCTACAATTCTACTAATAATTTGTACCTTTTTTCACAGTACATTATATTTGCGTTATTTTGTGTAATCGTTTTAAGTAATAGAATTGGTAGACTAATGAATAATATATCTTTGTAAAACTAAGGGAATATTGATGAGTCGGAAAGAAGTCATGATTAAAATCCTCGTTACGATCTTGTTGGAAAATATTTATTAATCTACCGATCATGAATGCATAATGAATGCATAACCTTTGACTTGAGTATTATGTTGCAAACAAATTTTCGATCAAATTTGGTTGCAAAATTGTTCTAAATGCGGATTAAGAATTACAAAAAGAGTAACACCAACTTTCAATGAGTTAATTTATTTAAAAAATAAGTAGCAAATCTGAACCCTTTCCAGTGGTTTCAAATTGAAAACATATCTTGATGATCTTGATTAGATCAGAGATCCATCGGAATAAGATTTGGATCACTTACAATCTCGGTTGGTAGCATACGCTTATCGTGTGTTGAGAATTCTAGCATCGCGTTAAGCGCAAGTCTAAAATCAATGACAAGTTTATTAATTATATGAAACAAGGAGTTTTGAATAAAGTTTTACGTGATACTATTTATTGATAAAAGAGGAGTTTGAATGAAATTGGGGTAATGATGATTGTTACATTATATAAAGATCAAAAGTATCTTTGAAATGATAAATGAAATTATTAACTGTTTCTTTAACTCAAGTACAGATTATCATCAACTACTACAATTATTAGATTGTTATTCATTATTTATATTATATATATTAGTATTACAAGTGTCAACTGCTGTTCTTATAATCATTAGTATTGAAGCAGTATTATTTATATATTAGAAACTATTATTGTCATTATCGCACGCATCTCTAGTCTGGTTTTACAACAGATTAGAAGTCAAAAGCGATAACCATTTCGCTGATAGTAATAGTTTATCAATTTATATTCATTTGATTGAAAGTTTAAAGTTCATAATCAAAATAAAAGAAAGAATTTGTATTATTCAAAATGAATTACTCGTCTAGAGAAACTTCTGTTGAATTAAGTGAATCATCATCAAGTGTCGATCAAAGAAGTAAAATTGTTGTTGATAATAATGGTGATTCAGATATGGACATAGATGAAGCATTAGTTGAAGCAATTTCTGATGTAAATGATGACAATGAAGATCAAGAAATTGATGAAAATTTAAATTTGTTACCTAAGAAAAATAAATACAGAGTTTATCCAAAACATAACGATTTTACCAAATTGATGCAAAATTTCCAGTATTTAAAATTTGCAAGAGAATGGGTAAATGATGAGGTTGAAAGTATGAATTCAAAATTTATTAAAGATGCTCCAGCAATAAATGTTAGAGATGGTGAGAGTATTTTAAAATGGAAGGGGATTATTGAGAAGATATTTAATCATTATAAAGGTTTGAAAAAAGCAATCACAACTCCTAATGAATTTGATCCAGAAGTTGATAAAGTGAAAATGATTTATTTTGGAGAAGCTTCTGAGATTGTATATTTAATTCAAAAATTTGATGAAAAATTATGTGCTGACTTACAAGACGGTAAGTTATTGCAATTGAAAGATAAAATTCCTGAGGTAGATGATTTAACTTTGAAAATTATCTGGGATTATTTGAAGTCATATGTTGATCCAAATTTATCAAATGAAATAAATGATCGATTTGCTCAAGCAGCAACAATCAGATTAACTACAACTGATTATAAGATTTATCCAGAAAGAAGAAGAAAATTTGAAGAACTTGGAAAGACTGATGAATTAATTGAATTCATATTGAAATTAAATAAAGGTCAGATTGGGGGTCATTATACTGATTCATTTTATATTGCTGTACATAATAATTTTAATAAATTGTTCTGTCAAAAATTAGTTCCAATTTATAAAAAATGGGAAAATGATAAGACAATTAAACTTCCTGATGTTGATGATTTTTTCACACTGGTTCAAAATGATGTTCGTTTTATTCCAAAGAGATTGGAACCTGTTGAAAGTATTAATTATGTTAAAACAACAGCATCAGATTATAGAAATAAAACTATGGGAACAAATTATAATAATAATAATAGAGTTTTTAAACCGGATGTGAATAAGAGGTTTTATAAAACCAGTGGAAATAGAAATTATTTGAATACATCTCAAGAGAATGATGAAATTGATATCAAAGAAGAACATGAAGAGAATAAGATTAAGAAAGAGAATCAAAATGAAAACTTAAATGAGAAATTGAAAGAATTAACTAAAATGGTTTTGTCATTATCAAAAGTGATTGAAGACAAAACATAATTTATGAAATATTTTGAAAATTATATGAATGAAGATAAATTTATTGAAATTCAGATGAATAATTGATAATGATATTTGAAAATTATAAAATTAAGATTTTAATTAAGTATGCAAGATGTACTTATAGTAAGTATAAATTTAATTTAAATTTTTTAATGTATTTAAATGAAATGAAAAATGAACTTTGTTTTTAGATCTAGAAATGATATAACTGAAGAGTCTTTTGATCACATACTGATATAGCTCAGGATCCACCATTGGTTGGTAGTATTATCTCAACTCCAACTCACAAAAATAAGAGGGAGATTAAATAAGGTATTAAAGATAATTATAATAATTTAATTTATAAACTACTACAGAGAAAATACCAAATTGAGATAAATATGAATTCCAATGGGAGATATATCGGAGTGAGAACCACAAAGTGGTGAGACAGAAGTATGCTTCTATAACTTCAGATGAAGAATAATGTGTTAAACGTTTAGATGTAAGTCGAATAGTATGACAAATTTAAGTACTACGATGAAGAAAAGTACAATGTCTAATAAAGAGAAATAATCTTTTAGACTATCATACAATACAAGAGCTTTCTAAACAATTCACAACTAGATCAGATAGATTTAAAACTATCAAATAGAGAAATATTTAAATTTATATAACTAAATTAAAGAATTTAGTAAGAAATACATTATATATAAAGTGATTGAAAGTTGATAATTGAAAAGTTATTACTTTAAATTTTGAAAGTATAAATTAATTATAAATTTTAACCTAATACTGTTAATGATATTAAGTTTAATGTCGAAATTGATATTGATGAATGAAATGATAATAATGATTATGTGGTAATTCTTATATATTAAATTAGATTGCAATTGACATATGATTGAAGGAAAGTATATTTACATTATGAAAAATGTTTTTATATTATTATTTAAATTGAATATGAAAATTAACTATTGGAAAATATATTATTTAATATTAAAGCATGAATATTAGCTGCATGAATCATTAAAATTGATAGATGTATGAATAATTAAAATTGATATTCAAAATTATTTAAATTTTAAACTAAGATGAGTTTGTCTGTTATGAAATTAAACAAATAGGGGGAGATATACCGATTTTAAAATTTATTAGCATATACTGATTTTAACATTTATTCTGCATGATGGATAAAAAGGGCAGATTTGAATTTAATTTTAAAGTTTATTCTGCATGATGGACAAAAAGGGCAGATTAGAATTGAAGATAAAGAACTATATTTTATCATAAAGATTGGGTTTTCTTAGAAAATTTGTGAATTCTACAATTTAATTAAATTTTTACAATCAGACAATAAGTTATAAATTATTTTACACATATGAAGTGGTTTAAAGAAATTACATTTTTGAAAAAGACATAGATCAAATATTCATTATTTATAAGTATTATTAATTTTGAAATTTTAGGATGATCATAAAACTTGGTCAATTAATTTGATTTATCTGCTATAATTAGATTCGTCGTTCATAAATTCCATCGAATAAGGGCAGTGTTGAGAATTCTAGCATCGCGTTAAGCGCAAGTCTAAAATCAATGACAAGTTTATTAATTATATGAAACAAGGAGTTTTGAATAAAGTTTTACGTGATACTATTTATTGATAAAAGAGGAGTTTGAATGAAATTGGGGTAATGATGATTGTTACATTATATAAAGATCAAAAGTATCTTTGAAATGATAAATGAAATTATTAACTGTTTCTTTAACTCAAGTACAGATTATCATCAACTACTACAATTATTAGATTGTTATTCATTATTTATATTATATATATTAATATTACAAGTGTCAACTGCTGTTCTTATAATCATTAGTATTGAAACAGTATTATTTATATATTAGAAACTATTATTGTCATTATCGCACGCATCTCTAGTCTGGTTTTACAACATCGTGACTGAAAATAAATTTTCCAATGGGACAAATATTATAGACTAGTGAATCAGATTGTATGACAGAGATGTGACACTTTCTTTGATCTATCAACGATCAAAATGTGATTGATCTATATTGGATGTAGATTCTATTCAATATGAAAAATCATATCCTGAAGTTCAACAGCGTATAGTGCAAAAGAAATAGTATTTGATGTAACAAAATCTGGAAGAGAGATGAGTTCAAAGACGTTTTAATATTTTATTATTCTTTTGTGTAAAAAAAAAAAATTTAAACTTATTAGCATATTCAGATTCTAGTATTAATAAAGTGAAAAATTTAAATAATCTGACTCTTTGATATATACTCATTGATATTCAGTTCAATCTTTTGTTTTTTTATCAACAACTCACTTTCATTCATTTACATCTTCATTCAAATCGAAATATCCAACGAACTTCTCCAAGAATGTCACCAACTAATCCGGAAGATGTTCCAATTGAAGTATCAAAAGTATTTGATACTATCCTAGTATTAGATTTTGGTTCTCAATATTCACATTTAATTACTCGTCGTTTAAGAGAATTCCAAGTATATGCAGAAATGTTACCATGTACTCAAAAAATTTCAGAATTATCTTGGAAACCTAAAGGTATTATATTATCTGGTGGTCCATATTCTGTTTATTCTGAAGATGCACCACATGTTGATCATGATATTTTCAAATTGGGAGTACCAATTTTAGGAATATGTTATGGTATGCAAGAAATAGCTTGGATTAATGGAAAGGGAGTAGCAAGAGGAGATAAAAGAGAATATGGACCTGCTACTTTAAATGTTGAAGTTAAAGAATGTGCATTATTTAAAGATGTTGATCATTCACAAGTCTGGATGTCTCATGGCGATAAATTACATGCTTTACCAACTGGTTTTAAAGTTGTTGCAACATCAGACAATTCTCCATATTGTGGTATATCAAATGAAAAAGAGAAAATATATGGTATTCAATTTCATCCAGAAGTTACTCATACTTTACAAGGTAAAACATTATTAAAAAATTTTGCAGTTGATATTTGTCAAGCCAATACAAATTGGAGTATGGAAAATTTTATTGATACTGAAATTGCAAGAATAAAAAAATTAGTTGGTCCAACAGCAGAAGTTATTGGTGCTGTTTCTGGAGGTGTTGATTCAACAGTTGGAGCTAAAATAATGAAAGAAGCAATCGGTGATAGATTTCATGCTATATATGTTGATAATGGTGTAATGAGATTAAATGAAACAGAAAGTGTTAAAAAAACATTAGATGAAGGATTAGGTATTAATTTAACAGTTGTTGATGCAGGTGATTTATTTTTAGGTAGATTAAAAGGAATAACAGATCCTGAAAAGAAAAGAAAAATTATTGGAAATACTTTCATACATGTTTTTGAAGAAGAAGCTGCAAAAATTAAACCACATGATGGTTCAGAAGTTGAATATCTTTTACAAGGTACTTTATATCCAGATGTTATTGAATCAATATCCTTTAAAGGTCCATCACAAACAATAAAAACTCATCATAATGTAGGAGGATTATTAGAAAATATGAAATTAAAATTAATTGAACCTTTAAGAGAATTATTTAAAGATGAAGTACGTCATTTAGGTGAATTATTAGGAGTTCCACAAGATTTAGTTTGGAGACATCCTTTCCCAGGTCCAGGTTTAGCTATTAGAGTATTAGGAGAAGTTACAAAAGAACAAGTTAAAATTGCTCGTGAAGCAGATGCTATTTTCATTGAAGAAATTAAAAAAGCAGGATTATATAGACAAATTTCTCAAGCTTTTGCTGCATTATTACCAGTAAAATCAGTTGGTGTAATGGGTGATCAAAGAACTTATGAACAAGTAATTGCTTTAAGAGCTATTGAAACTGTTGATTTTATGACTGCTGATTGGTTTGTATTTGAAGCTCCATTTTTGAAAAAAGTAGCTTCAAGAATTGTTAACGAAGTTGATGGTGTTGCTCGTGTTACTTATGATATTACTTCAAAACCACCAGCAACTGTTGAATGGGAATAGATTTTAAAAATGATAAAATACAATACTTTAATGAATATGTAATATTAGAATATGTCTATATTTTGTAAACTTTTTGTCTTAAGACTGTAGCAATAACTAATGTATCATCATGAGAAAGACTTAAATGAAATTCCTCATCTTCCACGTTGTAATGATCACTCCAAATAAATGGTTTATTATAAGAATCATGATATCTATACCATTGATTAAAATTGTAATTTTTTTGATCTTCGGGACCCAATGTTTTAAATAATGCTTCCTTTGAAGCCCATGCACCAGTTATATATTGAATTTGTCTTTCTGTCGTGAATGATTTAAATTTAGGAATTTCATGAATTGGATGTAAAATTCGATCACATAATCTTGATGTAAAAGTTGATGATTTTGTTTGAAGTAATTTTTGAAATCTTGATGAATTTATTACATCGATACCTATACCTAATGTAATCCCAATTTTTTTCATTTACTTGAATTAATTCTAAAATAAGTCCTTTTGAATCCAATTTCGTGCTTGTTTTTTTTTTGGCGGTAATATGGATCAAATTCCATTACTCATTTTGTACATTTTCTGTTTCAAATTTTGAATACCCCATCAAATCTCGATTTAATCACTACAGGTCAAAAATCAATGGCATCAGCAATTAGTGGTCCTGTTCCACTTCCACAATCTAAATATGATTTAAACTCATATTGGGGTAGAGTTAAACATTGTGCTCAAATTTCCGATCCAACTATGTTATTAAATACAAAAAAAGATATAGAAACTGCAAAAAGAATGATATGGGATTATAGAAATGGAGTTACAAATAAATGGAGTCCTGAATTATGGAGAGCTAAAAAGGTATTGGATTCAACTTTACATCCAGATACCGGTGAAGTTGTGTTTTTACCATTTAGAATGTCAAGTTGTGTTTTATCTAATTTAGTTGTAACAGCAGGTATGTTAACTCCAAATTTAGGAACAGTAGGTACATTATTTTGGCAAATTGCAAATCAAAGTTTGAATGTTGCTATAAATACTGCAAATTCAAATAAATCTCATCCTTTAACTACAAAACAAATTATTACAAATTATACAATGGCAGTAACTGCTTCATGTACAGTTGCTTTAGGTTTAAATTCTCTTGTACCAAGATTGAAAAATATAAAACCAAATACAAGAATTATACTAGGTAGATTAGTTCCATTTGCAGCTGTTGTTTCTGCTGGTATTGCTAATGTATTTTTAATGAGAAGTGAAGAATTGAAAAAGGGAATTTCAGTTTATGATAAAGAAGGTAAAGATTTGGGAAATTCAAAGATTGCTGCTTGGTATGCTGTGGGAGAAACTGCTGCTAGTAGAGTTATTAATGCTACTCCAATTATGGTGATACCCCCTTTAATATTAGTGAAATTACAAAAGACTAAGTTTTTGAAAAATAAACCAAAATCTGTTGAGATTTTGACTAATATCGGATTGATTTTTGTTACTTCATTGGTTGTATTACCATTTGCTTTAGCTGTATTTCCACAAAGAGAAGTTCTTCCAGTTAGTAGGTTGGAGAAGAAATTTCAACATTTGAAAAATAAGGAAGGACAACATATCAACTCAGTCGAATTCAACAGGGGAATTTAGACTACATAGCATAATATTGAATAAATTTTTGTATATAGTCATTATGCATTTAATTAATAATGTTCTTCATTTACCAAAATTTCCATGCCGGCTCGTTCTCAACAGCCAAGTCTGATTCAACCTCACCTCGATTTGTGTAACCACAAAACGATTCCGATGTGAATATCTTTCTCTTTTCTTCATCATAAAACAACATTCCAACACCTTTACCACCTAAAGAAGTTTCAAAACTATCATACCCTTCTTTTTCAAATTCTAATAATGCACTTTGAATAACAGATTCTTCAACACCATCATTAACCAATGTTATAGTACAACCTCCACCTCCTGCACCTGTTAATTTAGTGGCTCCAATGTTCAAATTATCACCAATTATTTTAATTTTCTCTAATGATGGATGTGAAACACCCAACGCTACCAAAAGACCATGATTTATATTGAATAATTTTCTCAAAATGGATGTTTCTTCTGCTCCAAATCCTGGTCGTATCATTACTTCATATGCTTCTTTAACCAAATGCTCCATCGCATCCAAAATCGAAGTTATCATTTTCTTATATTCAGTATGTAGTTTACCAACTCCACCAACTAAATTCGCTGTACTTTTTGGAACTTTTGTATTTGTTAATAATAGTTTGATTGGAGGAAGTTTTCGTATATTAGTTCTTACTGATGATTTTTCAGGTTTTGGAGTTCTTTGAAACATTACTGCACCACCATGTGTAGCAACTGCATTATCAATTCCAGAAGGATTACCATGAAAACATTTTTCACCAATTAAAGACCAATTATCTATAAAATTTAATTCTACTATGTCTTCAACAGGTGAATCTTCTGTTAAATTAATTGTTGGTGTTTTTAGCCATCCTCCAAGTTTTGATAATGCCGCAGATAAACATACAGAAGTTGATGCCGATGAACCCAACCCTGCTCCAATTGGTAAAGTTGATCTCACAATAAATGTCATTCCTTGTAAAGATTTATTGCATAGATTGATATATAGATATAAAAAACAAAAGCTAGCAATATAATGTATGTTGTTGTCTTTAAATCCATCAATTAAAGGTGATATTTTTTCAACGATTTCTGGAACTAGCTCATTCGGTATTTCTGGTCTGCCATCTTTGTCATGTTTTATAAAATCTTTGACCTCATCCCATGGAAGTTCATTTTTATCCCAAGTTTGATCTAGTTCAATATCGGGAAATTGTAATCGTAAAGTATTGGAGTCTTCAGACGGTATAACTAATAGATAACATCTTAAACTTAATGCTGCTGCAATTGCTGGTTTTCCATAAACTGCTGAATGCTCACCAAATATAATCACCTTACCTGGCGCACTGACAATGAACGGCTGTAGACTTCTCGAGGTCATCCAATTGTTGCAGCGTGTATTTTTTTGTTATACGACGATAGTGAAGTTAAGTTTGATATTGGTTGTGAAAAAATGAAAAACTTAAAACATCAACACACACGAGAAAAAAAAATAAATATTACTTTGATACATCTTAAGTTTAGCAGCAACACAATTCTAAAACAATTGACGAAGAAAGCTCACGTCTTGGCTTCCACTTCAAGAACAAGGCTAGTTGAGAAAATATAAGAGAAGATGAGTTCATCTATTGCTACCATAGCAGGCTCATCGAAGCTACCTTCAAAACCAATTCAACCAACTCAATATTGGACATATGAAAATGCCTTGAGTTTGATAAAATTTTGTCAAGACCCATATTTATCAGACGCATTGAATGAATTTCTACTACTCAACAAAGATGTGATTTTAAGTCCCGAACCATTTGAAATAAAAAATAAATCAATAACTATCAAAACTGACACTAAAGAGATTTCAATTAGAGGGATACTTTTTACAGATTTGACTTCAAAAATGATTGAAAACGGGGAATTGATAAGTTCTAAATTGAACCTTGATGTAAAAGAAGTGATAAGAGTTATAAGCCAAACATGTAAGAAAATTCCACCAAAATCAAAACACAAATTGAATATTAAAAGCAAATTGGATGACGAAAGGCACCATGATTTTGAAAATGAAAATCTTAATCTCTATATACTAAACGTATTGAGAGAAAGAAGAATTATTCTTAAGATTGCGTCAGAACTTGCAAGTAACAAAACAAATCAATATGCATCATCAATAATCCGAAATCTAGGGAAAGAAATATTTCTATCTGGGAACTACCTTAACTCATTGTTGAATTCAATTAAAAATACCAGCGTGAGTATGGTAAATGGTTCATACATCACGGGGCTATCTGATAGAATAGATGAAACAATATTTAAAGAGTTAGCCTTGTTTTTTATTGAATCCTTGAAATTATTAATAGAATTATCGATGCAGAATCCCTTGGTAACCAAAAATATGCTTAAAGAGTGGTTCGAATTTTTGCAAGCATCTAAATTTGGAATAGCTGTGGGGTCTCCGCTTTTACATCAAGAGGCTTATGACTTAATACAAGCTTTGATAACAATCATAACCGTGGAATTATTAGATCTTGAAAACACATCCAACTCTGATGATGATGATGGTCCAGACAAATTTATGAATGACATCGAGATTTTCACTTTCATCAATAAAATCTGCACAAGTGATTATAATAATAATTCTGTAATAACGTTTAGTTGGTCGATATTGCTTCTAAGGAAGTCATATTTTTTACTGGAGTACCCCGACTCTGAAAGTTCCAAAAATTTTCAAACAAAATTCGACATTACATCAATCAATGAAACAATCAATCAACTTAACAAAAAGAGCTTAAATTTCGACGTTTTTGGTTTGTTGAAAAAAATTAATAACATTTTAAAGTATGATCCATTGTATTCAGCTATTTTATCAACTGTTATTACTTCATCTGTTGCATTATTAGAACTCACTCCTGAAATCACTAGTACCATATTGGATGTAATACGGAATTGTCCAAACAATATTGTCGAAAACTTTTTCAGCAACGAAGCAACAATCGATACATTTATAATTGCTAGAGCCAAATTCCCATTACTATTATCACCTTATATTAAACTTGCTTCCATCAATGGAAACTTTGCATTACATGAATTTAATGATTTAAGATCATACATTCAAAATTACAAAAAAGATTATTTTGATCAGCTTTATCATCTTGATGAACAGGATCCAGAATTAATTCAAATCACAAGTGAAATTAATATTTATCCTCCATTTGAATCGAACAAAAAATTGGCTATGGCATTAACATCTGGAACAAAAGCCAAGTTGCTTCCAGCTGCAAACCTGGATGAAGTATTGGTCACTTTCCTTTATCAATATAACGGCTGGGCCTTTCTTGGACGAGTGCTACAAAATTTATCAAAAAATCTTAACAATGTGGATGTCTTAAGAGAAGAAATTATCGTTGACATTTTAAATTTAATGAACAATGTCGCTAAAGATAATGGTGAAGAAGAAATTAAATTAATGTTAGAATCTATGTCTGCTTATACAGATGAATCTGATATAATGGAAATTATATTTAGTTTCCTAGAACAAGCATTACACTTAAGGAATGTCACTATACTGACTGCAACAATCAATATATTGACTACTTTAATACCTATTGTTTCAAATAGAATTTGGCCATTTTTGACTAAAAGTGCATTATTTTCTAAAGATGGAAAAGAAGGATTAGCTGCACTTATATTCGGTTCTGTTGAAATGGTCAATGGTGATTATAAATTTTCTGCTTCTTTGATAAATTTTGCTAATGCTTTGGTAGAGGAAAGCATATCCATCAATTACAATTATCCATTCAATACTAAAAGTGAGATTTTACACAAGATATCAAGTCACCTTATATTCTTATTTGAGAATATCTTTTACAGCCGTTTTAATCATTTTCATCAAAAATTACAAATGAGTGTATCCCTTATTGATTTTTTTACCACAATTTTAACTACCGTTTATGGTGTCCAAAATGGTCTATCTTCGGAAAATAAAGTTACAAGTGTTTTTATTAATTCAAGCAAGCAAATATTCGACTCGTTTACCGCTAGTACAAGAAATTCAGCACGAGCAATTTTACCTTTATTATATGTTATAGAAGCAGTGGCACAAAATTTAAATGCTATGGAATTATCAGACAATACTGGTATTTGGACTTACAAATATATTGAAAGCACATTTTCATTTTCAAAATTGATTATTGAATTGAGGAATAATATGAAGGTAAAACCGCTGGCTTTAGAACAAGAGCTTTTTACGAATTCACTACAATTGGTTCAAATATTTGCAAATATTGAATCGTATGGAGCATTTTCATTAGACTTGTTAACTAGTCTTATTGATGCTGATTGGTTAAATGAAACCGCTCCATCTTTATTATCATACTTGGGAAATGATGGAGCAAAAATACTACAAAATTCATTGGCCAATGGATTAGACAATACTTTTGATGACTACGACATGAAAGTGTCTTTATACAATTTTATATGTGCTGTTATGCGTAGTAGTCAAGAAGGTTTAATAGTATTATTTAACACTGGAAAAGGTGCATTCAACATTGAGTCTAAAGAACCAAAATTATCATTAATTCAAATTTTGAAAAAAAATGTAAGAGAAATCAAATACTATCCAAATTCAGTTAGTATTCATTTAATTGATGCTATAGCATTATCTTGTAATTCATGGACCACAGTAAAAGAAACTAAATTTGATGAGGATTTTGTGGAATTATTACTTGATAGAACGAAATTACAAATTAAAGAATCTCCAAAATCAATAGAGGGATATATTAGTAGATGTTATGAAGTAACCTTGGCTTCAAAAATTGCAGATATTTTAGCTTTATATTTGTTCACAACGAAAAATGAAAAATGTAAGAAGAAGATTAATGAATTTTTAAATTCAAAAGAATTTATAGAAGTTGTGGAAAATAAATTTGAAATTCATAATTATCATCCATTTTTACAAAATGAGTTGGAATCTTCATTTGAAGCTGCATATCCTACTTCAAATTTAGCAGATTTCGTTACTTCCTTGCATGAAAGAGATAAAGTCAGCATAGATGCAATTTATAATTTAAAATTAATGGATAAATTATTCAAAAGTTCAGATAGTTGGGATGAAATCAAAGAAAGGATAATAGCATCGAGTATAAATGATCAATATCTAACAGCTCAATTAAATGGTGTACATTCTTTTAAAGCGTTATTGACAAGTTTCTGTACTCGTTTTGAAGGAAAATTAATTGATGAATATTTAACATTTACTAATTTTTTATTAAATATTGATATTGAAGAAAATATTCCAACTGAACGATTTAGATCAGTTTTTTTTGAAAGAATAGATTTAGGATTTTATTTAATTTATTCCATTTATACAAGAAAACCTGAAAGACACACAACTGAAGCTCTTGAGATTTTAAAAAATGCAAGCACTTTATTGACTTCAGATGGGTTGAATTTTGCTTTCGAATTAACATCATCAAATGGAACTTATAGGCCATTGTTAAGAATCATATATTGTGCTTTAAAAATGATAGAAAACTCTACAGTTTTCGGACTTACAAGTTTATTTGAAAATTTGTTTAATATTATAGTTACAAAGAGTATTAAAGTTTTGTCGATTGAATTACAAAACGAGATTTATTTATACAAAGTGAATGGTTTTAAAGAGTTGTCAAAGAAAGTAAATGAAAAATATGATGATTTACTTTTGGTTTTGTCAATTCTTAAAGTTTTCATGCAGATTCAAACTAGTAATCCATTGTTGCTGAGTAAAATAGCATCATCAATCAAAAGTTTTAACTCAATAAAGACATTAATAAATATGTACATGTATTCACATCCAATTGAATTAAATGAAGAATTTGGATTTGCTCAATTAAGTTTAACATTTTTATCAGAGTTCATGTCAATTGAATCAGTTGCTAATGACATCATTAATTCAGGATTATATATTACTTTATTAGAAAGTCCAATATCAAAACCAATAAGAAATGGGGAATTATCAATCACTGATAACAACAAATATTATAAACTTTGGATCAATGGAATCTTACCAATTATCATTACAAGTCTTTATAAATTGGGTGCAACAGTAGCACCTGAAATTTGTGTAGCATTACAATTATTTGGAAAACAAATTTCATTTTGTTTTAATAGTTGGAGTAATGATTCAAAAAGTATTCAAATTTCAACTGCATTATTAATTGAAACTAATCAATTGATTGTAATATATGATATATTAAAAGCTATGAATATTGAAGAATATTTAAAAACTCAACAACCTAATGAAATATTGGATAGTGAAGATATAGATATGAGAATATTACCAGGAATTGAATCTGAATCAAAAAGAGACGATTTTATTGATTGTATTGATAATTTATTAAAACATCCAAAATTTTTAACTTCACGTATTATTCCAAGTTCACATGAAGAACAAATTATTATTGAAAGAGGTGATGAACAATATAATAACTTTGTGAAAAGAGTATTTGAAGAAATAAGAGGTTTAAAAACTTTATTAAATGAATGAATTATGTAATAATAACTTTAAAATTCAATCTATATATATTAGTTTGTATAAATAAGTAAACGGTCTATATCATTAAAAATAATAACTTTTATTAGTATCAATTGGAATTGGATCATCATCATTTAAAGGATCATTTAATTTAATTTCATAATCTTTAATATAACCAGGTGAATTTTTAATTGTTGTATTTATAATACTTGGTAATTTATCTTTTGAACCTTTAACTTTTCCAGAAATTAAATTTTGCCAACTTTTATGACATTCTTGTATTATTTCAATAGTTTCTTTTGCTGATTTATAATTTCCATTAAATGCAAATTTATTTTCTGGTTTTGAATCAGCTAATTTATAATCTTTAAACCATTGTTTTGTTGCTTCTAATAATCCAGGACATTTTTTTCTTACATCTTCAATATCATTAACATATTGTGATAATTCATCTTCTATATCTATAACTATTACTTTCCAATCTAATTCTCCATCATCAATTAATGCTAATGATCCTAAAATTTTACATCTTTTAACATCACCTGTATTCAATATATTTGATCCAATTTCACATACATCCAATGGATCATTATCTCCATAAAGATCATAATGTTTTATAAATGGATCTTCCCAAGTTTGTGGAAATGCACCATAATTATGAATATATCCATGATGAGGAAATAAATTTTTAACAAATCGAACTTTACCATTTTTAACATCTTGAACAATTGGATTTCCTGGTAATTTTGTAGCTATTTCAAATTTAGCATTTGACCAACGAGGTATTTCACATATAAAATTTGCTTCTCTTTTTATAGGATCTAGGTCTAATGAAATATCATGAAAATATGATAATATTTTAACTTCATTATTAGAAAGTTTTGTAGTTGCATAATTGGCATATGTGGCTGAATATTTCTTACCTTGTGAAGTTGGTATTATAATTGGTCTTTCTGATGAAGATTTTAATTTGGTTTGTGAAGGTGTTGATGATGAAGAAGATGAGTTTGTACGAGATTGAGTTAAATGTTGTTTAGTTAATGCTAGTCTTGCAATTGCTGGATTTATATGATTGTTGGTCATAGCTTTCAATTGATTTTTGAATAGTAGATTAACTGAACTTGATAAGTTCATTATTTGATAATATAATTTCTTAATTTAATAAATTATGCTTATATTGATATCGGTACAAGATTAAAAAATTATTTTGGTGGGGAAAAAAAGAAAAAATTGACATATGAAACAAACAACAAATAACTTTCGGTTGAATGGTCGTTGTAAAACATTGAGAATTTAAAAATTCATACAACGTCATAAGTTGTAGGACTATTACATTATGAACTACTTGAATTACTTGATGGTTGTTACGATTGGGCATTATGCCACTAAACGCTTTATTCCCTTTTTTTAGTACAAAGTTCAGTCATTTGAAGCAATTAACTAGTCCTGTGCAATGGATGTTGCTTCAAATAAAAATTAACCCTAACAAGTTACACTTGGATTAAGTTAAGGATCCATTTAAAGTAAGTCGCAAGTAACCACAGTCCTTTCTCAAAATTGGATGTTGGTAGGCGCCACTGGGCCACCTCCCCATCAGCACTTCAATTTTTCAATTTTGAGCTTTTGGTCTCAAAAGATGCAGAATTTTTCCCTGATTAAAAAGATGGATTGAAGTATGTGTCGTTTGGCATTTATTAGAGAGTTATTCGATTTTAAATATTGTCCAAGGTTGCAAAAAGGTTGCAAAACCGTAAATAAGTCAATCAAAAGTGAGCAAAGTAGACTTTTGATCCATACAAATAAGATTCAAAATTATTTAAGCTATCCGTTGATGCTAACATTTAACAAGCTCCACAAATCTTGAGATTTTTTCAAAACTGGATTGCAGCTGGAACATTCCTCGCGGTTTCACAGGTCAAAACTACGTACTGTATTATATTCAGTATATCCAGTTTAAATAATAGTAAATTCGATCGTTAATATAGTGGTGCAACAAGGTATAACGTGAACCTCTAAATGATGTTATATCAAAGGAGAGGCAAGATGGTAGGCCTATCTAAATGTATGCAATTTTATATTAAATATTATATATCTACGAGATTATTCTAATCATTAATTTGGTGGTTTACCAAAAAACACAATTTTACCTTTTTCATTAAATCCAGCATTTTCATCACTAATATTAACAACTGGAGATAATTTTTCAATTTCAATTGAAGCTAAATTCATTGGATCCTTAGGAATCCAAACCCCAGGACATTTGGCTGAAATTGCAGGAGCATCATAAGCATGTTTATCATCTTCAATTGGTGGTTCAATATTAAAAGTTGCAGGTAATAAACTTTTAACATGTCTATAATTATAAAAAACATCTGGTCTTAAAAATCTTACTATTGGATTCTTCAGATTTGTTAATTTATGATCACGATCAGCTAACAATGGAACAACTGATATTTTTGATAAATCTGTTCCAAAATCTGCTTCATGATCTTGCTGTGTGACTTCCTTTTCAAGATCTTCTTTAATCTTTTCTTCATTAATTTGTTCTTGTTGATATTTTGCTTCATATTTTGGATCATGATGATGTCTTTTCTTGTCCAATATTTTATATTGAAATTCAGATGGTCCATTATATGAAGGAGTATTTGAAATACCATCTAAAGCTCTCATACAATCTAATGGAACAACTTTTAATAGATGATCAAAAGCTTGAGCAAGATGTACATGAATGAAAACAGTTGCAACTAATCCAATAACTTGTAATACAATTGGTCCCCATCCTTTTCCAACTGCAAATATACCCAACATACAAACTTGTCCAATATATATACCAGTAAATGTTTGAAATAATGCTATTGGAAAATGTTGACCTCTTGTATCTGGACATTCTGCAAATACATAAAGTAAATTATGACAATATGTAATATATAATAAAAAGAATCCAATACATGCAAATGCTATAATTAATGGTGAAATAACTGAATAAGCTAATGTAATACATGCTAATTGAGTAGCAATGGGGAAAGTAGTACCATAAGCCATAGTTCCTAATCCACTAAATCTATTCCATTTCTTTCTAACAGTATTATCTAATAAATATCCCAAAATATAATATAAAAATAATCCAACAACTTGAAATAATGAACCACCTGCAATTGCTAAACCTTGTAATACTAAATATGAAATATAAAAATTTGATGATAATGGTAATTTTTCAGCTAAAATAGTCATAGCTGATGTAGGTTCAGCAACAATTTGTGTAACAGTAGCAGTTGCAGAAGAAGCTAAAGCAGTAACTAAAAAACCGTTAACCATTAAAAATCCAAAATAAGCATTTTGAGTATAAATTTCAACACTTTGATAAGATATTGCTCCTGCAATTTTAGCCATTGCTCTTATAAACATTGGTAATAAAAGCATTAAAATAGATAACATTGCAGTTGGTAAAATACCAGTAACAATACCCAAGATTTGACTTGGCATTCTTTCAATCCATCTTAACCAAGGTAATTTATTAGTTAAATATGTAAAATTTGAAATAACACCTACAAATGCAACAGGTATAGCCCAAAATAAAATTAATGCTACAATAGCAGAAAATGCTAATGATCTTCTTGTAATTCTTTCCCACCAAAACATTCTTAAATTTATCCAATTAATATCAGCTGGTTCAATTCCAATATAAGCAGGTGACATTCTCATTGGATTATGATGTATTGTTGTTTGATAAGCCATTTGAGCATAATATTGATTTTCAAATTCAACAAATAATGAATTAGAAGGTATTTGATGTCTAAATTTTCTTTGTAATTGTTTAACTTCTTCATTTAAAATGGGTATTTGTTCTTGACAATATCTTATAGTATCCGTTTTTTTAGAAAAAATTCCTCCAGTTCTTGTTCTTGGTCTTTTCTTTTCTGGAACATATGCACTTATCTCATCAATGGGTTCTAATTTTTTCCCCTTTTTATCAGCTTTCATTTTATTTTTAACAGCTAATTTTAAAATTTTATTTTCAGCAATTTCTAATTTATTGACAATTGCTGCTCTTTTATTAACTTTATGTTCTAAAGTTCTTGAAGTTCTTGCAACATAAATTCTTTTGACTCCATTAAAAATTTTATAAATTTGTTTTTCATCTAATAAAACATCAGGTACTCCTTGAAATAAAACAGTTCTTGATGATAATTTTTTTGCATATTTTGGTGATGATAAAACAACATTTTTTAAAGAATTATAAAAAAATAATTCTCTATATATAACAAACATTATAGCTCCATACCATACCCATCCAATAAAAACATGAGCATAATATCTTCCATGATAATCAACATTTGCAATAGATAATTGATCAAATCCTGTTAAACCTTTCCCATTAGTTGCATTTATAGGTAATAAAATAATCCAAATTAATAAACCAAATAAAAATAAAAATGCAAATATTTTTAAATATCTTAAATAAAAATAACCATCTAATCCTGCTTGTTGTAATATAAATGATTGAGGTTTTGATAATAATATAAAAATCCATCGTATTGGATCTTTTGGTAATGGTTCTGGTTTTTGATCTTCAGGAACTAAATTAAAAGAAGATTTTGGACTATAAATTCTTTTAAATTTTAATCTTAATATCAAGAAACATGATATAAAAGTTGCAAATAATAAAAGATTCGCTACTAATGTAGAAACAACAGTTGATGTAGATTGGGAACTAGATGCAACCATTTATATGAAGTTGTGATACTTGAAAGAATCGTGAAGCAATTGACTTAGGTAAGGGTATGAATTTGAACTTAGTGGTTTATGATTTGTAGTTAGACAGCTAAAAATGATTGATGTAATTCAATTTCTCGAGACTTTAGTGAATATTGGTAAGTATTAAGTGAAATAAATGAAAGAAGGGAGGAATGTTGATGTTGTAGTATTTTCAAATGAAGTAAAAGTAGTAGTAATGAACAACCAACTTTAAAGTTGTAATTATAATAATCAAAATTTAAGTTTTGGTAATAAAAATGTTTCAGCCTTTTCTTGGATCAAAAGCAAAAAAAAAAAGAAATGAAAATAAAGCAAAAACAAAACAAGATACGATTAAGATGGGACCAAATTTTGTTATACAGATCATACATATATTTATATGAATCACAACAAATTATCGCAATACTTCTTATTCATGAAACCAAACCAATTAGAGATGAATCCCCTATTTCAATTTATGTTTCATTCTAAATGTAAAAGCTTTAAATCTTCGTGACACTACAACGTGAATAAAATAAAATAAAATAAATTATTCAATTACGTAATTACCAAATTTTATATTTGCGCGTTTCAAGTCACCTGATCAACAGTAGTTAATATTCAATTGAAAAATCTATAAAAACTTGTATAAATAAACCTATATAATCCATAGCTATAATCATTATAAAATTGATAATCCAGCATCCAGTGCTACTATTGAACCAGTTGAAGTAGATAATTTACATAAATGAATATATTCAGAAGCACATTCTTCAATATCAGTTGATTTTTTTATAGGAGATAAATTTATTGATTTTTGGATTTGTTCATTTGAAAATCTTTTACCCCAATCTGTTTCAGCTAGAAGTCCAGGACAAACAGCATGAGTTCTTATATTAGGTTGAGTTTTTGCTAAAAATTTAATTAATTGAATTAACGCAGCTTTACTTACTGAATAAGGTATAGAAGATCCTGATCTTGTTCTACCTGCAACACTTGCAGAAGATATAAATGTACCACCTTCTTTATTTGAATCAAAATATGGTTTTACAGCTTTAAATAAAAAATAATGAGCTTTAACATTTGCACTAAATGTATTATCCCAAATTTCTTCAGTCATTGCATCTAAATTATCATAAGGAATAATTTCAGTCCATCCAGCATTTGATATTAATATATCAATTCTACCTAATTTTGATACAGTTTCTTCAACTAATTTATGTAAATTTTGTATATCAAATATATCTGCCTTTATAATAATTGATTCTATACCATATAATTTAATTAATCTATTTGATAATTCAGAAGCTCTTTTTTCATTATTTGAATAATTTATTGCAACATTGACACCTTCGGCTGCTAATTGTTCTGATATACTTGCACCTAATCCTGCTGATCCACCTGTAACTAATGCTACTTTACCTTTTAATTGAATCATTTTTTGAACTATTTGATGATTTAATTTGAATTGACAAAACGAATTTGTGTTTTTGCAATTGATGAATTTAGAATATTATTTAAAGTGATTTAGCTTAGTAATTGAAATTTTCCTAATCAATTATTAAAGTGAATTAATATGCTGAATACTGACTAATCTAAAAATTGTGTGGTTTTTTATAGATTAGGCAGAAAAAAAAAATACGAAATCATGGGGTATTCGGACTTAATATTACGCATTTATTTTGGGTCCCTAGAACTGAAAACTTTAAAGAAACCCGCCAAAAAGAACGAGTTTTTACATTTAGACAAATGTAACTATTCGAACGATCATATTGTCATGTTATGAACTACGGGTTAAATTACTATTGGTTTCGTTTCTAGGGCGATCTTAGTAGATGTCATGTTTTGGTTTATGATTTTGCTGCAAAATTCATTAAATGAGATTGACGCCAATAAACCTTCAAGATACTTCTTGGAATATTTGATTTAGAAATGATTAACTTAGAAGACAAAATTTATGAAAGGAGGTATATTTTGGAATAATAATTTGACTCTCAGTCTAATCGACTTGTATCGACTTAGCTTTATGTGAAATCCAAAACGCAAAAATCGAAGTAAAAAAAATCTTTCGTCTTAACATTTTTTCAAAGCTTGGATTGACCAGGAAAACATAACAGTTGTTTTTTACGATTTTGGCAATTTGTCCGAGTGGTCTAAGGAGGTTGACTCGAACTTTTACACGAATTAGTACTGTGATCAACTGGGCTTGCCCGCGCAGGTTCGAATCCTGCAGTTGTCGTTATATCTGAAATTATTTTTTTTTTTTGCCTCTATTCTGCAGTGTCCTTATTTTTTTTGGCTGAACAGATTTACGACTTAGGTACCTCAGGCAATCAATGGGCGATAAGTCATGGTTTCAACAATAAAAGTAAGCTGAAACGGATTAATAACTATATTAAGAATGTTTGTCTTAATGTATTTTTGAAGTTAAACAATAAAGCGGCTTTTTTAGTTTTTTCATTTCAAAAATTTAATTTAAAATAAAGTTTATCACACATCTTTTAAACAACTTCAGTCTATCAGTTTTTATATAATACACCAAAGCATTACATAAAACTCATTTAAATTATCACATATGTCTATAAACTCACGCAAAATATAATCATCACAAGCAAACAAAGACAATAGAAAATGCCACGAACTTCAAAAATTAAAAAATATTCAAATCCACCAGAAGGTTATTCAAAAATAGAACCAACAATAGAAAAATATAAATTAAAATTAAAAAAAGCAACAACCACCACTTCACAAGCAACAACAAAACAACAATCACAATGGGAATTATATAGAATAATACATCAAATAACAAAATATATTTATGAACTACATAAAGATAAAAAAATAAATGATTCATTATATCAATGGTTGATATTACAAGATTATTGTGATAAGAACCTAATTTCAAAATGGCGGAAACGAGGTTATGAAAAATTATGTTGTTTAAATTGTATAAATGGTGAAAATATATGTATTTGTAGAGTTCCAAAATTTGAATTATTGAAAAAAGATGAAACAAAAGATAAGATTGATATTGAATGTATCAATTGTGGTTGTAGAGGTTGTGCATCAACTGATTAATGATTGAGAGGTTAAGAGGTTATTTTCAGTTCCTTTTATATAATGTGTATTATACAATTTATTATTAATAAATATATTCACTAAGTCATCAATATTTATTTCCACCTCAGTAATAATTTAATTTAAAAAGCTCATTATTCGAATTATTATTATGTATTATAGGACTTGATTGAATAGATAATTGAGGATGATTTAAATTTCTCATTATCATATCATCATCATCATAAGAATTTAAATTTTGATTACCACTATTGTGTTTATTATGATTATTATTCATTATATTATTTAATTTTAAATGAGTTGATGAAGTAGTTGCTATATGAATATTATTTGAAAGTAATGAAGAATAGGAGCTTGAAGAATATGATGAATTTAAATGATTATTATGATATTGAAGATTTGAATTGTTAGTATGATTTGATTGATGTGATAAAATTGTTTGATGAGCTTTACTTATTAATGGACTAAAATAAAAATCATCTAAATATGAAGGACTATTCCATAATCTTTTCATTATTGAATTAGTTTGTGGAGTTTTTAAAGTCCTTAAAGGAGTTGTTGAAGAAATTGATGATGATTTTGGAGTTTTTGATTTATTTAAAAGTGTTAAATGATGAGATTGTTGTGATTGTGGTTGTAAGATTTGATGTTGAAATTGATGATTATTAGTTGATTGTGACTGTAGTTGTGAATGTGAATGTGGATGTGAATGGGGTTGTGATTGTTGCTGCTGCTGCTGTTGTTGTTGTATATGACCTTTATATGAACGATTTGCAGGAGTTAATGGTTCTAATAAAGGACCAGTCTCACTTGTTCTTAAGGGAGATAATTCAAAATTAGAATTACAACTAAAGGATGATGTATAAGTTAGATTTTTTTCCGCCAATACAGGTTTATCAGGTGAATCAATTACAAAATTAGGTCTTGATGATTGTGATGACGTTGATGAAGAAGATGAAGAATTTATATTATTCCTTTTTGGAGTAGAATTTAAATGATATATTGGTGGTAATTTTAATTGTGAATTTGGTGAATTTAATGATTGCCAAGGTAATTGTAAAAAATTATCATCTTCATCATCTTGTTGTTTGAAAGATTTGAATCTTTTCACTGGTGGATCTAATATAGTTATATCTTCTTCATCATATTGATAACTTGTACTTGTATTAGAAGGAAATTCATCATCATTTCTTTTCCTTTTTATTGCATTATATGTGGGGGATGATAATAAAACTGATTTATCAAGTGAAACATCAGTTTGAATTTGTTTTTGTTCACCATTTTTATCTTTTAATTTCACTTTTAATTTTTTTACTTTTGGTATTGATTTATCTTTTGACTTAGATTCATCTTTTGGTAACTTCACTTCTTGCTCGTCTTTTGGTTCTTCTTCTACTACTTCTTTTTCTTTTGTTTTCTCCATTTCAGCATCCGCTATTGCTTTTGCTGCTGCAGCAGCTTCATTTAATTTTGTAGCTTGATGAATTTGATCCATTACTTCATGATAAGAAGATTTTTTAACACTTCTACTTTTTAAAAATTGTTCTTCAAATCCTGGTTTTATACACCAAAAATGACCTTTACCATCTTTTGATTTTTCACCTTTTATAAAAGCTTTATTTAATGATAAATTATGTCTAATTGAATTTTGCCAACCAACATCTTCTTTTCTATAAAATTTAAAAGTATCTGATATCCATTGATAAATATTTGATAAAGTTAATCTTTTATTTGGATGAGATAATATAGATATTCCAATTAAAGTTGCATATGAATAAGGTGGTTTATCATCAGAATATAAATTAAAAGTTGTGGAAGATGTATTTGAATTTGTATCAGTAGATTTTTTTTTCTTCTTTGTTGGAGTTGAGATTTGTTGTGGTTGTTGCTGTTTTGATGATTCAAGGGAAGATGGTAATAATGGTAATGAATGAATATGATTTTCTTGATTTTCTTTATTTTTTTCATGTAATTGTTGTAATTGTAATTGATGTTGATTCTGAGGAGATGATAAAGCAGGTGATAAATAACTTGATTTTACAACAAAATTATGTTGATCTAAATTTGAAATAATTGTAGGATCTAAATGTATATCTCTAAATGGTGTTGCAAAAACATCAAATATTTGAATATCTTTATCATTATTTTGAATATTATTACTACTTTCATGAAGTGTAGATTGTGGTGGAGTTTGAGTTATTAATGATCTTTGTTTATTTATTTGTTTCGATTTTGATGGAGTTTTGATTACGGATGTTGTAGAATTGGAAGCTATTGGTTGATCATTTGATGCAAAGTAATTATTTGAAGTATCATGTAACGGTTGTCTCATGGAATTTGTAGTTGTAGCTGTAATTGAATTTGAAATTGTATTTAATTTATTCGGTGTAGTTTGTAATCTATCAGTCGCTGAAGCCATTGAAGACATCTTTTTTTAAGTATATTGTTTCTTTCTTTTGGATGTTTTGAGATTTAAAGTGGCTATTCGAGTTCTTGATTTCAACTCAAGGTGATATATATAAACTTGTTAAAATGTTAATTTATTTTATTGAATTTAAAAAACAATCTGATTTCAGATAAAGGGGTATTTTAATTAAAAGTTTTGAAAAAAAATGGATCTTTTTCTTCTAAAATTGTGGTATAAGAATAAATATGGTATAAAAAGGTATAAATGTGTATAAATATGTATATGATAAGTGGTTGGATATATATTATTCTGAATATTGATTGCTACATATATGATTAAAATGTAATCTATATTAAAAATAAAGAAAGATAATGAAATATGAAATTAATTTTAATTTAATTTTAAGATTACGCGTTTTTTATTTTTTTATTAAATAAAAATAATATTTCATGACGCGACAAGTTTTAAAAAAACAAGTTTGTGTAACATGTATAGAACAATTATAACTCTCTTTACATTTTAATTTATAAATTTAAAACATTTAGGGCTAATTTGAGAAAAAATAATAAGTTATTACAAAAGGCAGTTATCTATAATGAAAAATGATACATGATAACATGTCATAAATTAAATAGAAGTGTAAAATGTTCGAATTTCATCGCTCACATTTGATTGAAATTTCAAATTGATTATGAACTTCTTTGAATGATCTCCTCTTTTCTACATTCTCTTTTATTTTTTGACTTCCTTATTAAATCAACTCAATCACCAACCATCACCCCATCCATCTTCTTCTTTATCATCATCAACAGTTAAATTTAATTTTAATGTCAGTTTAGGTTTATTATTTTGTTTTGAACCTAATTTTAACAGTGATTTAGTAATTGGTTTTTTAGTTGTTGTTCCTAATGATAATGGTTTTCTAGTTGTTGTTATTGTTGTTGTGGGCGTGTTCCTTAGATTAATTGTATGTGTTGATTTACCAAGATTTAGTTTTTTTGTATTTTCAATAATTGGAAAATTATTACTTAAATTTGTTGTTTTCTCGTCTTTACTCACCTCTTCGCTATTATCTATCCAATCATCATTAAAATAATCCTCTTCAAGTTGATCATCATTATCCCATCCGTCATCATCTTCATTAATTTCATCATCTAATTTCAAATTTGATTTTGAATTACTTTGCTTATGTAATGGCAATTGTTTTTGACTTGGTGTACTTACTCTTGTTATATCTGGAGTTGATTGATTAAAATCTTTATTTAATTGACCAGCATTATTAGTTGTTCCAATTGATGTTAATTTTGACATCATATTCCAACCAAAACTTGATTCAGTTGATTCAGTTGATACTTGTCCAGATCCATTTGGTTGTTGTTGAGTTGATGAATATTTTTTAAAAAATTCTTTTTCTTCTTTATCTTCATCTTCTTCATCTTCATTATCACTCAATTCATCAGCAAAATTTTCAACATTTTTTAAATATAAATCAAAAACTAATTTTGATTCTTTTCTAACTTTATTTGATTTTTTATCCATTAATGATATAGCTAAATGACCTAAAATTTTAGAACAAATTTCTTCTAATGTAAATTCATTTATTAAAGTTTTAAACCCATTTAATGCTGTCATTTTACACGGTATAAATGAATCCCTTAAAGATTTTGATAATGCAGTTATTAATACATTATTTTTTGAATTTTTATAAATTTTTGATGAAATTGTTATAATTAAAATTAAAGTATTTACTCTTATTGAAGGTTTTGGATCAATTTGAGTTTTAGCTAATATTCTTAATAACTCATTATTTATTTGTTTTATTGAAATTTTATCAATTATAATAGTTATTGATTTTAATGTTGTTTCTCTAATCATAAAATTTGTATCTTGAAATCCTGTAATTAATGGATTAAAAATTTTATATTGTATATCTGAATCATTTAAAAATTTTTCATATGATGGTAAATGATTTAATAAAATTAATCTTATTGATCTATCTGGTAATATAAATGATTCAAATATTATTGGTTTAATTTGTTTATTAAATTCTTCTGTTGGTAATTGAATTCCAAATTTTATTATAAAATTAAGTATTATTGATATTATTTCTTGATTTGCTTGTTGTTGTTGAGGATCTGATGATATTGGTTGTGTTTTTAATTGATTAAATTGAGTAATTAATTCAGGTAATAATTTATAATTTAACATTCCAGGAGGATATGTAGTGTCCTCTTCATCATTATCATTATCTATAAATTTCAATAATTCAAATTTAAAAAATTCAAGTTTTTGATCATTATTCATAAATTTTAATTCATTTAATAAATTATTAAAATTAATTACTTTATTTTGTTTAAAGATTGGATCCATTTCTTTTAGAAAACTTGAAATATAATTTCTTTTGGCAATTAATCTTTTACTTGGTCCAATTAATCTTGTTGGTATTTTAAAGTTTAAATCCAAATTACCATTATTAAAAACTTCAAATATAAAATTCCCTAATTTAAAAGAATCATATTTTTTAGGATCTTTTCTTAAATTTTCAATATCTATAATATCTTTTTGCAGTGGACTATATTGATTTAATCTATAAATAGGTTGATCAGGATCTGAAATTAAATTTGTAATTAATTCAAATCCCATTAATTTCCAATCATTTTGTAAATTTATAAATATTGAATTATAAAAATTTAATCCACCATATAGTAGATTACATTCTTCATTTAAAAAATTTAATGTATTACTTATTGAATAAATTCCTGCAATAATTGAATCTTTTGATAAATTTGGATTTGTTTCTAGATATGTTGGTAGTGGAATCACTCTCTCAGTAATTATATATAATGTATCATTTAATTCCAAAAATTCAATTATTGAAATTATACCCGGATATTTGATAGTTTTTAATTTTTTAAATGCATTTTTAGCTAAATTTATATATTGTGAAGTTTTAGGATTATTTAATTGAAATTCGAATATTGATATAAGTGAATTATCTTTAGGATTAATACCATTATATATAGTCCATATTGAATTTTGATCTAATTTTGTTGATTGAGTAGTTGGATCTACTATTTTTTCATTGAATGTATAAGGTATTGAATTTCCTGTTAATGTGTTGAATGTCTTACTTAAGAAATTCATTTTCAAATGGGAAAGAGTAAATTGTGTTATCCAACTTAGATTTGTTTGTTTGTTTGTTCTTAGATGGTAATTGTAAAATTTGGTTGTAAAAAATGATAACATTTATTCTACGCGAAATAATTGATCTTGAAATATTATAATTTCCAGAACTCATTTTAATCTAACGAAAAACAATTATATTATACAATACATTATATTAAATAGTTACTATGTACTAAAATTCATTATTAAGTTCATCATCATTTCCCATCTGCTGCATTACCACCATCATTAGCCTTTTTTTCTTCATCTTTATGTTGTTTACCTCTACCTCTTATCCCCTTATTTGAATTTTTATATAAATCTTTAAAATAAATTAATAAATTTTTTTCATCAATTGGTAAATTATTTATTGCATCACCATTTAATTCAGCTAATTTATGAGTTAAACTATTTAAAGTTTCTAAATGAAATCTATTTTGATGAGATTTTAAATTACCTAATTGTGTAAAAGATTTATCACAATTATCTAATTTACATTCATAAGGTTTAACATTTTCATGAGTTAATTTATGAGCTTCTAAATTTCCTTTTCTATTAAATGATCTTGTACAAACATCACATGTAAATGGTTTTTCACCTGTATGTAATCTTAAATGAGTTCTTAAATTTCCACCTTGAGTAAATTTTTTATGACAATATGTACATTCAAATGGTTTATAACCAATATGAGATCTTATATGTACTTCCAAATGAGTTGATTGTGTAAAATATTTTAAACAATAAGGACATTGTTGATTTTTAGTTTTACGTTTTTTAATTCTTGATTCTTCTTCATCTTCATTTTCATCAATATTAGTTTGTTGATTGGGTTGTTCATTTTTAACAATAGTATGTTTCGGTTTGTGAGGTTTATCAACTCCTCCAACTAAACTAATTGGTTTTGGTAAAACCCCTGATTGATCTTCATCAAAGGGACCTTGATTATAATGTTCAGGTGATGCTAATATACTTCCATCAGGACCTTGATTAATAGCTTTTGTGACTCCTTTTTCTCTTGCTTGAATAACCAACATTAATTGATCAATCTTTGTTGCTCCTAATAATGGTCTTCCATCTTCAGATTGTGCAAATTGTTGTGCTGGTACAAGATTGGAATTTTCAGGAACACTAGGAGTTGGTAAAGTTGATAATGTATCTTTTGATTTTCTTGTTCGCTTGGTCGATTGTTTCCTTGGTCTTTTGTTGTCAGAGGCAGTTGATAATTGTTGCTGCTGGGGCTGTTGATAGATTTGTTGCTGTTGTTGTAGTGGTTGTTGCTGAAATTGTTGTGGATGTTGATGATGTTGTTGCTGAAACAATTGTTGTTGATGTTGTTGTTGTGGTGGTAAGTAATATTGTTGTTGAGGAAATGATGAAATTGTTTGAGGTGGATATGATATAGGTTGATAAGGTTGTTGAGATGGAATCAGGGAACGTATTTGTTGAGGCATCATTTGTTGCGGTGGTTGGGATTGAGGCGGAATTTGATATTGATAATTCCCCACAAAACTATTTTGACGATTTCCTACTGATGGCATCCCTTGAAATCCTAAAGAATTATTAAAACTTGAAAACAGTGAATAAGGATAAGAATTATTTGGAGAAATTGGATTTATTGAATTCAGGAATAATTTTTGTGATACGGAATTCATTGATGGTCTTTGATTATTTGAATAAGGATCTTGTGTTTGAGAATTGTTGAACATTGTCGGAGACGTCTTTGGAGATTGTGGGGCTTCATCTTTTGGTTTGGAAGCTTTTGAAGATATTGATGAGGTTGGTGATACATCTTTTTCACGTTTTTGAGTTTGACCATAGACTACTTGAGGCAGTTGTTGAGAATTTTCTTCCTTAATTGTACTTGTTTTATTCTTATCAAATATATCTTGTCTTAAATTTGCACTAGCATTTGAATTGGCATTTGTTGGATTTTTTTGACTTCTTAAGTTGTTTTGATCGTTAATGATTTTCAAAATAGAATCTCGTCTTTCTTGAGTACTCATATTTGATAAATCTAATGAACCATTGGAAATCATATTTTGAACAATTTCTGTAATACTATTACTAAATCCAATTGAACCAGGTTGATTAGATCCATCCATCCAAGCAGACAAATCAATAGAGCCAGCTTTTGATTTGCCATTGTTTCCCGTATTTTGAGCTGATAATCCACTAAATGATAATTTTGGATCACCTTGTTGCCATGCAAACAAATTAGCCATACTCTCTTTATTGGTACCAAATAAATTTTCTAAATCTTCTACAGTAAATTCTTGATTGGGTATTAAGGACATTTGACGTGATCTTGTTGTTGTAGGCGGCAAATTGGGTATTGGATTATTTGTGTAAGATTTGTTTCCGCCAGCGGAGTTAAACGGTTCATTTTGCTGTTGCTGCTGTTGATTTTGTTGTTGTGGTTGTTGATTTTGTTGTTGTTGCTGAGAATGCATCATTGATGAAGACGGTTCACTAACAGAGTTCCCATTAGATCCAGGAATATTAATTAAGGAGCTAAATATACTATTTGATCTCGAACCTAATAAGTTGCTTTGACTTATATTTCCCGAAGTTGTTTCATACGCTTGATCCGTATTTGATTTGGAAGTTATTGGAGGAGGTAAAAATATTGAATCTCCCCTAGCACGGCTTGCCAAGTGTTGTTGACTTTGTTGCTGCGGTATTGACGGACTGGTTTGTTGTGATGATGGTTGTTGAGATCTTTGTTGATATATAGAATTACTTGAGTAGGGATTAGTAAACAGCTGTGGATTCTGCATTGTTTGTTGTTGTTGATGATGAGGTTGTTGCTGTGAATGATGATTCATAGTTTGCTGATTTTGGGGATGTTGTTGACTTTGTTGGATATAACTCATGTATGATGTATATTTATGATCAATGGATTGGCTAGGTGATGTATTATTTGAAGCTGGAGTTAAATAGTATTGATTACTTGAATGAATTAGATGTTGTTGAGAGCTCTTTGATCTTGTGTTTTTTATATCTTTGTTGTTATAGATCAAATTCCCAGTTGTTAGATTTCGATCAGAATAAGATACTCCTCTTTGATTATTATTAATGTTTTTATTATTACTTATGAGCAATTGATCATTTTTATTCTCAAAAGATTGAGATGATCCAATTAATTTGTTGTTGTTATTGTTGTTATTGTTGTTATTGCAAATTTGGTAGTTATTGTTGTTATTATTGAGTTGACTATTATAATCTGTGAAGTCAAAACTGTTTCTATTGTATGATAATGATGGTATGTAATAGTCAGTATTAGAATCCGTTTTATTATGTGAATTGTATATGTTTCTTGATGATGGTATTAATGAATTAATAGATGATGATGGTATAAAATTATTATTTGTAATTGCGGACTTCCCCATTAAATTTAAAAAAAAAATAAAATACAAAAAATGAGTAAAGTTAAATAATATTATTATAATAGATTGATTTGATATTATAATATCAAAAGATTGAAAGAAGAATACAGAAACTAGAAAATACTAAAAGTGTTTCTCTAATTTGATCGTATTTATAAAAGAAATGTTTGATTAGAAATGGACTTGAATAGTATTTGTTTTAAAATAGAGTCACCAACTTGAGGCTTGTATCTTTTTAAAACCAGTCAGGGAAAAAAATAGAATTAAATGACAAAATTAATTGAGGTTATTATCGAAACATCATAGTCTAGATATTTGAATGCTTATTAATGTCAAATCTACAAGAATAGTATCATATTCTAACAGTTTCAATAGATATATACAAGTGCACTTTCATGCCAGTCAGTGAGAATAATCATGATAATGATAAAAAACTTACCATTTTTTTGAAATCCGTGTGTCTTCTATTTGAATCTTAAAAAGAAAAATATAGAAATCTATTAATATATTAAACTATCATTCAGATCAATTGTTCTGTGCATTTACCATGTAATTGATGAGCATGTTTGTGTTATAATACTATTCTCTGATAATCTTCCAGAAGAATGTGTTAAATATACTAACTGAAATTCGAATGATAATACTACTTAAGTATCCAATCATCAAATTTTAAATCAGTAAGAAGTTTCAAGTAAATGAATGATTGCTTTTTATGTTAAGTAATTTAAATTGCTTATTGAAAATAAAATAAACTTCAAACAACCAAGCCTTTTTCCACTACAAATGATGCTACCATGGAACCTTAATTATATCTTCTTAATGATGCGTCTGTGTTGATGATTGAAGTGACATAAGCTCGGTTAATCAATTGACGTATGAGCTTAACAGAACATTAAATCGTATGAGGTTTTTGACTCCTGGACCAATACATGTATCCATTTTCATGCGAATTGATGTATTGTTTAAATATCGAAACAAATGTTTAATTTTAACCTTCTATCATATAACTAAAGTTTTCAAAGAATGATAAAGAAAAAAAATAAATTTTAAAAGAAACATTAAAGTTTAAATATTTGCATGAAGTTACATTTCCCACTGTTCCCATTCTTTTTTGTTTTGTTTTTGGTTTTATATTCGTTATTAATGTAACATTCTATTTTCATAATGTTTCCAATCATAGTGGTATCTATTAAATGTAAAACTGCCTATTCAGAAGAACAAACAAATTTAATAACTTGTATCGTCGATATAATGTTACATTACATGAAAATCTCTAAAAACTTGTAAATATTGTTTTCGTGATATTAAATATTTCGTCGTATTGATGGTTAAGAAGAAACAACAATTTATATTAATGAGCTTTTCATCACGAAACAATAAAATTACGAATGCATACTGCAACTATCTTGTTTTCTTTTCAAAATATCAATTCAACTTTGTAACCTGAAACTGAGCCATGATCTTTTCAACATTCCTTTTTTTTTTTCTGAAACAAATAGCAGACTGTCGACAATTATCAGCAAATAGTGCTGATTTAACTTTACAACTACAATTAGAACAATAATTTCAAAGTAGTAATGAATAGTTTGATAAATTTGTGTAAAGATACTTGGTTCTTATTTTAATCGAAAAACAACAGTATCACTTATAATGTCCTACCCCCTAATACCCCCTAACGATTAAATTAAAGTTTATTCAATCAAAAATTATTATTGTTTTTTTCTTTTTGCTGCAAAAGGATCTTGTGTAATTTATGTCAATTCATCAAGAGAAACAACACAAACAAATATCAAGTTTCGTAATAGAATCAATTAACTTACCATTATATAGTTTATTTGATTAGTAATTCGTCTATAAATAGAAAGTGTACAAGCTCATGTTTTTAATCAATTCTAACTTTTTTACCTTTCTTTTCAACAATTCGACTTTTTAAATCAACTAATTTACTAACATCAACAATCATAGAATCAAGACATTTATTTAATTCATCCAAATCATTATCTATTTCTCCTTTATTATTCATAATTTGACCTTTTAAACATTTACCAACACTTAATTGTTTTTGATTTTGTTTTAATATTGAATGTAATTTTTTTAAAAAATTTGAAGATATTGTGATATATTTTCCAATTCTAAAAATTTCTAAAATAAAATCATCAATTGATATAAATAATGAAGAAATTAAATGTTTTGCAATAAATTGTAAATCTTGATTTGATAAATTTAATATTTTTTTTAAATTTTCTTCATCTTTTTTCATTATTGGTAATGGATAATTATATTTCATTGTTTCAAAATTTGGAAATTTATTTGTTTGTTGAACTTCTTGATTTATTATTATATTAGGATTATCATCTGATATAGTTGTATCACTTGTATTATTTTCAAGATTGGTTTGATCATTTTCATTTTGTGCATTAGAATCATGATTTTGTTGTTTTTGTCCAGTATGTACAGGCTTAGTATCAGAAGCAACACTTGCTGGTTTTGTATTTTCGGTACAAGTGGCATAAAAATTACTCGAAGAGTCTAAACTCTGGGTTTTAAAGTCTTCGTTAGCTCCACAAACGCATTTTTTTGGTGGTTTATATTTTGGATCCGAAACATTCAGAGTGGTAGTCTTGTTGACAGGAGAATTTTGTGCATTTACGTGTGCATTTGCATTTCCATCAACCTCAGTACCACTGTTATTCAAAGTACTTGATTGTTTATTTTGGACTAATTCTTCAAGCGTACCAATATCACAACCTGTAAACTCGTCATTTTTCAAAGTTTGGGTTCCATTCTGTTCTGAATTAGAAGGCTTATTCGAATTATGACTACTTCCGTCTGATTCATTGCTTGAAGATTTCTTTGATGAGGCTTTAGCGGAAGATGAATGCACATCGGTCGTTGTTGTGGGATCTAAATCAATTAAGGAGACTTCCGTATCTTGTTTATTATTCAAATAGGATATTTCTCCTCCAGATGCTCTAAAGTTGGATTCATTTATAAATTTAGTTAATTTATTCAATTTGTTTTTGATGGAACTTATTTCTCCATTAATAAATTCATATCGATTCAGCTGACTCAATTCATACACTTCGAACACTTTGTCACTTTCAATTTTATTCTTTTCCACTTTGTTCGATATATTTACATCATTAATTTTCAAATCATTTAATTGATTTTGAATTGGAGTTAATTGTGTTAAAAATTGAGTATTGATTGCATTTTCCTTATTCTGAAATTCTTGTTTATATTGTTGATTTTGCTGTAGAGTTCTCAAATAATCTGATTTTTTTATAGTAATATATGGTTCATTATTTGGATCATTAAATGGATCTATATTTACATTTACGGCTTGATTTGATTCGTATAACTTTTTAACGTTGGGTGTACTTTGATGAATTGGACTATTAAATTTTGTATTCTGATTCAATTTTGGTATTGAACTGAATTTTATTTGTTTTGGTTTTAAAATTGATGATTTTGATTTTAAATTCTGATGATCAGGGTTGTTCTGAATTCCATGGGGAATATTTTCCTTGTTACTTGCTGAATAAGAATATTGAGATGTTGACAATTGTGGTTCACTGTGCATTGATCGTTTATAATTAGGATTCATCCTTAAAATATCTTCACCACTAAAATCATCGAATACTTCTGGAATTGAAAACGATTCATCATTCAAATCTCCATATAAGTCTGTTGTGGTATTGGCATATGAATTTGATATAGGATTGGTTGGTGGAGATAAGATACCGGTGTATAAATTTGCCGACGTGTGTTCCTCTGTATCATTCATCTCATGTAGTTGATGTCGATGTAAGATATAAAGAATTTGATAAATGTGTAAATAAATAAACATTGCACACAAAGACAAAAAAATAATTTGAAACGCGTTTGAACTCACAATTGATCTTGAAAAGAATCTACAAATGGTTGCAAAAAATCAAGACTTATTCAGTTTGGTCTTCTATTAGTGATTCATTTACTGAATCTATTGGTAAATTTTGGAGGTGATAACTTAGTCTAGTGTAATGGCCATCTTAATACGGAGTAAACTGATTTTGAAAAAAATTTTGGAGTTATTGCCAAAGACTTATTGAACATTTTGATCCAAGTACTTTAGTTGACATTATATATGACTTCAACTGTAAGATCCAGCAATGCTGAGGTTTTAATTAGAATTCAAATTCTTCATAGCTTATCTAAATGTTACTATACTATTTATTCATGTAACCCTTGTCGTGAACATACTATTATGACACTCTCAAAAGCCAAAAAAAAAGACGAGTCAGTAAATCGCGGTACAAAATCAAATTTTATAGAATCAATTTAACAAAAAGGTAAACAAATCTTGAAATAAATGAAAAAGGGAAAGAACAAGTTTTAATATATCACCAAAGAAGTTCCATAGATAATGCCAACAAGCATATAAATCAGAACAAAATCTATCATCATTCTTGAAACACTTTCTCAACATATTCAGTAATGACATTTGAGAGACGGAGTATAATAAAGTTATATCTTCATCGACTAATTAACTCATTGGTTCCACCGGAATTGGGAGATGAATATGTTCAAAGTATGGCCAATGCTTTATATCAACAACTCATAAACACACATAACCAAGGTCATGAAATATCTACAATTATCAATAAATATAAAACATTTTTTCTTAGTAATTCAAATAAACAAGATTGGGAAAAATTTCAAGAAATAATTACTGCATTAAACAAATACAGGACATTGGATCAAATATCAAACTATTTGGTTTTCATGGATGAATTGAAAGGAAGTTCTATATTGTCAAAACCCGATAAATTGAATTCATCCAGTTCCGATTTCAATGTATCGAACAACAAGACATTATCCCAATTAATTGAACCATATTATGAATCATTATCAGAAGACACAATTTTAACTTATTTACCGTACACTTTGATGGGTATGGATTCAAAATTATTTCAATTTACAAGAGATGGCAATTCAATCGAGATACCCAAAACCATAAACAATAGCTATAGCTCACTACTAAAGTTGATTTTTGAATACTCATTACTTTATAAACGACTATTAGCCTGTGTTGAGATCAACAAAGGCAAAATGAGATCAGCAATAAAGTCAGCATATTTTGCATTAGTTGAAGATTATTTGAAGTTATATTCTCAAGATATTAATGAACTATTTGTCAATAAACCATCATCGATTCTTTTTGTCTATACTTCAATATTCGACTGGATTTTCAAATTGAGATTCTTGTATAGAACATCTTTGAAAATGGAAAATTTGGACGGGGATAAATTTTTAACTTATGTACATAAATTCACAGAATTTGGTGATCAACCCATAAAAGAGATAGCTCTAAAGACATTTGATAACATTGTTAGGCCATATTATAATATTTTGGAGTTCTGGTTAATCAAAGGGGAATTAATAGACCAAAACGATGAATTTTTCATATCATTTGATGTTAATGAGAAAGAATTCAATAAAATCATAAAATTTCATTCATCAAAAGTTCCCAGTTTCATACAGTCACCTGAAAAAGTTTTTCAAATTGGTAAAACATTAATCTTTTTAAATAAATATTGTAAAGAATTACAGTGGATAAATAATTATAACCTGAAATATTCGACTAAAATTTATTCACAAAATGATGGATTAGCATCTATGGGAATTGATGAAATTCTTGAAATAATAGACGAGCAATATAGAGACATTCTAAATACATTGACATTAATAATACATCTGAAGAATAAATTTTTTGATCATTTGACTAACTTCAAAACATTTTATTTCATGGGAGTTAATGAATTTACGGAATCGTTAATCATTAAAGGAGAATCAATTTTCAACGAAAAGGCAATAGATATTTCTTCAAGTCATTTACATAAAATATTATTTGACGCAGTCCAAGTTTCATCCATTAAAAAACTATCAAGCGAATATCTAAACAGGTTAGACACGAAGATTTTTAATTCAAAGTCTAACACCTTTGGTTGGGAGTCATTTTTAATAGACTACAGAATTGACGATCTACCTTTCTTTTTCCTTCTTGAAGATCAAATAATTCAATATTTGAAAATATTTCATTTCTTTTGGAAAATACGACATCTTCAAATATTATTTAATTCAAATTATCAAAACTATATGGAATTGGGCCTAAAAATTAAAAAAATAGGAAGAACTGGAGAGCTATCACGAGAATACGGGAAATTGTTAAGTTCAATTGATCAAATAAACATTATACGGAATCATTTTATTAAATTTTTACAAGATGTGGTTTTGTATTTAACCTACGAAGTTATAGAGGAATCTTTTAACGAAAATATAGTGAAAAAGTTTTATTACAACAATAATAAGTCAAATTTGTTATTAGACAAACTGTTTTTGCCTCAAACTGAACAATCGAATGTTGCAGAGGAATTGGAAGCGGTCAAAAATGTGAATAGATATACAATTGATGAATTAATAACTATACATGGAACTTATCTTGGTAAAATTGTTAACACAAAACTTCTTGATGATTCAAATCTAGGTAAAAGATCAAATATTAGTTTTGTAAGTCAAATTCATGATTTCTTACAAATATTTTACAGATTTATTAATTTAAATCAAGAATATTTGGGAATATTGGAGGATTTTCTATTCATTTATGAGAACAATTTACAAGGAAATATCCTGAATATAGAAAATGAACTAGATGAAATCTTATTCACTTTGGATAGAATATTTAAAAAGTTGAAAAATGAATATTTTGAAAATGAATATAAATGTTTGTTGGTTGATTTTAAAGAGGATTTAAAACTTGACAATGAATTGAAAGAGTTTGGAAGCTGTTTGTAAATTGTTAATGTATTATTAAATTATTCCTAGAGGTGATGAAACTGTTTTCTTTTTGCAACAAATTTTATGGCTGCAAAGTTCTTAATTACCTCTACTTGTTTTAACTTCATGCACAAAATCGCTTCTTTTGTTTTCTCGGTTTATTTTGATCTATGATGTAATTGGAATTAAATAGACTAAACTCACAAATTAACTAACAAATATTGTACGAAACTCAACAATTCAAACATAATTCACAAACCTTCGCTTGCTACATATCATCAATTGTCAATGGAGGAACTTTATGATGAATCAATCAATAATTCAAGACTTCTATTTCAAACTTCAAAAGCTTCATTATATATACTACCCTTTCACCAAACGAATATAAAAGATTCAACCAATGACTATAATCAACATCTACCTGAACCAATTGACTTGAAGAATATTAAAGAATGTATTTGGAGGGGTAGCGTGCGATTGATTGAAGAGACAGTTGATCAATTACAACCATCGCAAGAAAAAGAGGTAGACAGAAACATAATAGAACCATATTCACAATTAAGAGTTAAGTTGGAATTTATAAACATTATAAATGAAGATATAGAAAAATTATGGGGAGAGACATGGTTTATACCAACAAATAGAACTATAGAATCAGAATTAGAATCAAATTCATATTTGTTCAAAAAGTATAATATTACTAATAAGTTTATTGATAAAGTATCAAACGACGGAACAGATTCAATTAAGCTAGTACGAGATAGGGGCAACTACAATACTATGAATTGGTATAGAGTTATAGTGCAAGTACCAGGAACTGGTTTTCATCCAAGCATATCACCCACTGTTGATGACAACAATTCTCATCAATATCAGCAAGTAGCATTACTTTTAAAATTTAAAACAAATATAGAAGCAGAAAGTTTCAGTGAACGATTGGATGATTTCACAATGAAATTCGAAGATCAAGAATTAGCGTACTATAATGATAAGTGGCACTCCATTTTAAGTAACGAAGATATCGAAACTAGTTTTGTCAACAAAAAGCCATGGACTAAATCTGACTCAAAAGACCTTGATACCAAACGTTTAACTGAAAAATATCATGATATGATTTTAAAAGAAGCCAATAAAATAATAGAAAGAAAACAACAAAAATGGAAAAATAACAATACTACTAATGATTCTCAAACACGAGTCCTAGATAGTAGTGAAAATTCGTCTACAAATAGTTATGAAGAAGATGATTTTGGAGATTTTATATCAAAAGAGTGATTTTCTAATTACAAGATAGTAATACAATTATGCTCGACTGTATGCTCTATTTCAGTTGTTGTGGTTGTTGCTGTTGTTGTTTTTTCTTGTAATACATCTTTTGAATCAATGGATGATGTGACTCCCTTAATTCTTTGTTCTTGTTTTTACTATACTCAATATATGCCATGTCTTCTCCACCAGCCAAACCAGCTAAAGATCCAGCAGTACGTGTTGCTCCATTGTTGCCATTTTGTCTTTCCAATCTTTGCCTTTGCTCCTTAGAAATAAAGTTTGTGTCAGCATCATCTCCAACCTCTAATCCAGCAGCGTCTTCATTTTTCAATAACACTTGTTGTAAAAGCTCTCTTCTCTCTCTGGCTGATGCATATGCTAAATCAGGTAACTGCTCCATACCACTCAAATGAGTAATGACTTTAAAAGCATACCCTTGATCCACCAAAAATGCCTGCCTTTTTGTCGAATAGTACATTTCTTGGGTATCCTTTGAAACTAACGAATAAAAAAATGCATTGAAACCTTCATCATTACGTCTTTTTGCTCTCAAAATTCTTCCCAACCTTTGTGCTTCTTGTCTTCTTGATCCATAATGAGAACTGATTTGTATCAAGCATGTTGCCTCTGGTAAATCGATTGAGGTGTCACCAACTTTTGATAAAAATATAGTATTTATTTGATCATTGTGTTGAAAATTTTGTAAAATTTTCATTCTTTCTTGTTGAGGTGTGGATCCATAAATAAACGGTTTACCCAACTTGAGGGCATATTCTTGTAATGCATAAACATTATCACTAAAAACAATAATCTTGTCACCTCTTTTTTCATGATAATGGATTAAAAATTGACATGCTTGAAATTTAGTAGGGTTCATGATATATAGTAACATTCTTTTTCTTGCACTTTCTCTTAAATATTCTTGATAAAATTCAGAAGTCATTGGACACCAAACTTCGGCACATTGGACGTTAGCTATGTGACCTTTCTGAGCCAAATCCATCCAATTAGCTTCATATAATTTTGGTCCAATCAAGAAATTTAAGTCATCGATTTTGTCGTCCTCTCTGACTAATGTAGCTGTTAAACCTAATTTAGCATGTGCTGCAATTGTGGTAACAACTCTTCTAAACATGTTTGCTGGCACAACGTGAACTTCATCTAGAATAATAAACCCCCATTCTCTTGATCTTAAAAAGTCCATGACTTTCTGAGAATCGTGTGATCGATTTCTGGTATTTGCAACCATCGAATAGGTAGACACTACTAAACCAGATTCACTAGCAAACATCTCTTTATTTTCAGATGTGAAAACTGCGACATTTTCGGGTTGAATTGTACACCATTGTAAAAATTGCTGTCTCCATTGCATTACTGAAACAGATGATGTGCACAAGACTATGACTGATTTTCTTATAGTACAAGCTGCAGTGATACCTACTAAGGTTTTTCCAGCACCACAGGGAAGAACAATAATACCAGATCTTGCTCTTCCATTACCAAACATTTTAGATAATGATTTCTCTTGATAAGGTCTAATTTGTGTTGAAGGTTTTAAATCAATTTCGAGATCAGGGTTTCTTGCATCATTACGGAAATCATACTCTTCCAATACGGGATAATCTATTTCTTGACACCTTCTCTTAACAATTTCAACTGAGTCATGAGATATTTCAAACGAATGAACTGTATCCAAATCATCGTCATCGTCTCTATTTCCAACGACTGATGCAAATATATCTTCAATTTCGTCATTTCCATTCTCCGTTTCACTTTTCTTAGTTCCTGGAATATTTATATCATTTTGAGGAGGTGCTGATTGTACTAACCCATTACTAGTGACAGTATTTTCAGTTGATTGGATTCTTAAAGGCCCTATTACTTCGTCTTTAAGTAACATCTGAAGTACATCGGCTTGAGTACTTTCAACAAAATATCTATTATTTTTCAAAACTAGTTTCACTTTACCATATGATACTGTCGCTGCTTTAATAAATTGTACAATGGAATCTGCCACCGGTACTTTCGACAACCGATTCAAAACGGATATTATATCATCGGTTTCGAGCCCAACAGACACTGCCGCGTATAATGAATAAACCGTAATTTTATATTCATGAACATGAGAAGGTCTTGATATAGGTTCTGCTATAGTGATTAAAAAATCTTGTGCCTGTTCTGCTAATGGCGAAAATGATTCCAATATTATTCTTATATCATTCTGATTAGGTGCAATCCATATAGGTCTTGAAAAATGATCTGGTCTTAATTTTAAATAAGAAAAATCTTGCCTTCCAAATGATTTTGATACTGCATCGGGTATATAATCTTTTGGAATATCTGAGGTTATGTCTATTAGTTCATCTTCGGCGTTTGATGTTTGTTGCAAATCATGTTTCAAAGCTTCTACGGTAACTTTCGCTTTTTTGCGCTTAGCTTGATTATCCTCACTTGGAGTAGCTGATCTATGTTTCCTTCTTTTGCTTGAAGTTGTTCCATAATCATTATCTTCCAAGTCTATAGGTTCATTATATCCTTCATCGGAAAAGTTGTCGTCATCTAATTCTGCATAATTTACTGCATTGGACCTTCTAGACATAATATTTGCAAGTGACGGATTGCTATGGTGAGGTGAAGGAGGATTTAATTATTGAAGAGATGATTGATTCAAAATGATTTATGATTAATAATTCTTTTATACAAGTCTAATATTCTATAAGTAATTCTGAAAAGTCACACAAAAATAAAAGTCGTGTAATTACAGCAAAATCTTTTGCAACCATTTTCAAAGCTTTCAATCAGTGAATTTATATGAACCACTTGCAAAGGTAATACTACCTCCTCTATAACTTCCCTTTTTCATCTTATTCTTATTTTTAGTAAAATCTTTACCTCTAACCTGTAATAATTTTTCGCTTGCTTTTTCACCCCAAGTACCAGCAACACCTTTATAGGTATTGTCCTTTAATGCTTGATCTTCGAATGCTATTTTACTACGATCTATTCTTGAAAAATGCTTTCTTTGACCAGGTTTTAATTCTGGTTCTACTGTTGCTGCTGTAGAGTCCGGTTCGGAAGTAGTTGTAAGGGTGATTGAGTCTGTTGATGACGAGTCAGAAGTTGGGGTAGCAATTTTTGACTTTTTGACTACATCTTTTGCCAGTGCACCATCTTCAAGACCTCTTTTGCGACTGGTTTTAGAATGTGAAATTGAGTCTGAGTCTGAGTCTGAGTCTGAGTCTGAATTTGAGTCTGAATCTGAAGCTGAGCTGCTGTCTGATGATGAAGATGATGAGCTTGAACTTGAAGAGCTGGACGAGCTTTCAGATGAAGATTTGTCATCTGAGTCAGACGACAGGCTGCTACTATCCGAGGATGATGAAGATGACGACGAGGATGATGATGATGATGATGATGATGATGATGACGATGATGATGATGAGGAGGAGGAGGAGGAAGATGATGATGAAGAAGATGATGATGATGAAGATGATGATGATGAAGATTCATCTTCGCTTGAAGAATTAGATGAAGATGAAGTACTTGACGAAACAGTCTCCTTTTTAATACTAAGATTTTTTCCGGCGTTTTCAATTTTATCCTCAACGCTTTCACTGTCACTTGAATTCTTTTTGTCTCTTTCATCTTCTGATTCACTCGAATCACTGTCATCGCCTGAGCTATTTTCATCATCACCATCAGAGTCAGAGCTCGATGAGCCAGATGAACTTGAACTTGAACTTGAGCTAGAGCTCGACCCGGAAGACACTGAATCTTTGTCTGTTTTGGCAACCTTTTGGTCCAACACACTGTTAATAGCTTTGTTGATCTTGGAATCCAATTGAATGTCTATTTTTTGTAACAAGCGTGACATTTCCTTCTTTGGTAAGTTCATTAATTTTTTATCGCTCCTTATTAGGTTTTTCACATAATTATTCAATAATGAGTTGGATGACATTTTTAGTGGTAGTACAGCAATTGTATTGTTTGAGTCTTTAAACCAGTTGATGCTTAATGAGTTTAATGCAGACGATGAGATTTAAATTTTATTTTACTTTGTCTCGTAAATCTTTTTCTTACACAAAACAGTCTATTGTGAAATTCAGATTAGATAAAGAAATTTATGAAAATTACGTTAAACGATGGAAATAGAAAATAAGTCTATGTCAAAAATCTATTTCTTCTATTTGATCAAAACATTATTAGATTTTAGCTTTAAGACCTCTATTAAATAAGTCACGACGTTCCAACTCAAAACCATAAATGTTATCCAAATCTAAATCATCAACCAACTTGGAAAACTCTTGATTGGCAATAGCTTCCTTATCGCCTTTGAAAACGGATTCTGGCTCCTCTGATTTTTCTTTCTTGTATTGATCGTTCCTTTGAGTCAAAAAGGTTGCGATGGTATCAACTATATCGTCTGGTTGTTCGGCGTTGACTAAATGTTCACCGTTTGGAATGTCAACTCCACCAGCAAAGTATTTTGGATATATAGTTTCTCTTATCCATGAGGTACTTTCTGGTGGATTCCAAGCTCCTTTAGCACCTATAACATGTAAAATAGGAACTTTTATACTTGGTAATGCCAACATTCCTTTTGAGATAGATATAAAAGCTCCAAAGTAGCCTGCTACTTGATACTGCTTATTACATTTACACTTAATTTGAACATCACCAGTTTCTGGATCTTTTACCTCAATTAATTCGTCTTCAAGATAATCTTTCATGACTTCTTTTTGAAATTTTTTTGTGAATGAAAATTTAGTAAAATAAAACAATGCATCTTCATGTGAATCAAAAGTATCAATCATCATTTGTTTGATTTTATTAAAAATTTTTTTGAATTTGTCTAAGCCATCTATTTGTCCGTAAAACACAGCTTCAATTGGAATAACAGAATCAAATAACGAAGCTTCTAAGAAGGCTGCATATAATGCAATAAATCCACCCATTGAATGTCCTACTATAACGTTCCTGGACTCAGCATTATTTTGGAAATCACCAGTTGTTTCGATTTCATGTTTGATAACTTCCAAAACATCTTTTGCTCCATCATCCCATGCAAACACCGGACCCAATTTTCCAGCATTAGCCAAAGCTGAATCACCATGGCCTAATGCATCAATCGCAATGACAGAATCTAAAAACCATGGAACTTGCATTGATTGTGATAATTGATATAATTTTTTAATGTGATATTTCCAAATTGACTTGTTAAAACCAGTTCCATGGCAAAAGATCAAGTTAAATCTTAGTTGATTCACAGGTTTGGGTGGAGGACTATTGGTTTTATATTTGTGGTAAACAATTTTCAAGTCATTTGTGTCGTTTTCTAGTAAAGTACTACCTTTAACTCTGTATGGGTGAGCTCTAACCTCTTTTTTGGTTAATGTGAAAGACATTTTCCTGCTTTAGTGATTATCTAGACAATTTGAAATAAGTGTGTTGAATTTTTAAATTTCTAAATTGTGATTCCCCAGATACTTGAAGAAGAAAAAAGGACTCAATATCGATCAATTTATGGGGTCGAGGGGCGGGTAAAAGAATTGATTTTGTTCCACTAACAAGTTTATTCAAAACCGTATATACAGTTCTATTACTATCTCCGGTTGATGCTAATCTCCGATCAACGAAAATGACTGTCTTACTAAATATATTTTTTGTCAAGAGCTGGTAAAACGTGATATTTGTAGAAAAATTGAACTCAAACAATTTTTGATCCCTCGGCAGTTTTAATGTCTGATTTTGCAAGAATTGACAGTCCAAATTTAAAACATTTCAATTTTGTGACGTAAACTCAAACTCAAAAATAATGAATTTATAAAATTTATAGTATTTTGCAATCATACCGTTAAAACTACAAATTATCCCCAAAACATTAAATCCGGCTCTCCTAGTATTGGCACTAAAGAAACTATATAAGATCAAATTAACTACAAACCCAGATGATTGACTCAAACTATTCGTCGACTGCTGAGAAAATTTCCAAATTTAGTTTCTTTTTCATTTCTTTCTTCTCCAGAAAATATAATTTTTCTTTTTTCTCGAAATTTTTCAATTTAATACTCTATACATTTACTTACTGAAATATTAGATCATCTAATATTCATAAAAACTCAGTCACCAAATTATTTCACATCAACTCAAATTTACTTGGACAACAAACTTCAACATAGGGTTTTCGCAGTCAGCAGGTTCATTTTGCCTATTACAGTTTAAGATATGACCGTATCAAGTAAAATCCAAATACTAAGAACTGTACAACAAGTAAGACAATGGCGACATCAAACTTTAATCAATAATCAGTCAGTAGGATTTGTTCCAACAATGGGAGCGTTACATCAAGGTCATTGTTCATTGGTGGCAGAATCAATTAAAGAGAATGATAAAACAATTGTTTCAATATTTGTAAACCCATCACAATTTGCACCTCACGAAGATTTGAATAATTATCCAAGAACTTTGGATCGAGATTTAGAAATCTTGTCCACAGAATTTAGAAATAAACCAGTTGATGCTGTGTTTGTACCGAAAATGTCAGAAATGTATCCAAACGGAATAGTTTTAGAAGTAGAGAAACAAAGAGGCACATTTGTAACTGTACATGGATCAAGTGAACAATTAGAAGGTGTAACCCGACCTCAATTTTTTAGAGGAGTTGCTACAGTAGTCACAAAATTACTAAATATAGTACAACCAACTAGAGTTTATTTTGGTCAAAAAGATGCTCAACAATGTGTGGTTATCAGAAATTTAGTCAAAGATTTAATGATACCAACTGAAGTGAGAGTTATGCCTACCTTAAGAGAATCCAATGGATTGGCGATGTCTTCAAGAAATGAATATCTATCAAAAGAAATGAAAGACAAAAGTTCTATAATATATCGAGCATTAAGAAAAGGTGAAGAATTATTCAATAAAGAAACTAAGCTACATCATAAAAAATCAGTTGAATCTAAATTAATAATCTCAGAAATTGCCGACTTAATACAGCAAGATCCAGATTTTGAAATAGAATACATAGCAGTCAGCCATCCCGAGACTTTGGAAGATTTGGGTGAAGTTAAACCAGGCTTGGGTGCTGTCGTTTCCTGTGCTGTGAAAGCTCCTAAAGAAAATAGTAACGAACTTACGAGATTAATTGACAATATCATTTTAAATTAAACATAAAATTTAAAAGTAAAATTACACTAGAATTACGACTGCATACATATATATATAATGACATTAAAAAAGAAAGATTGATAGTTAGTCATGCTCTTGAAGTAAAGAGCATGCACGTATAGGATGAAGGTGTTAATAGAATGACGATTAACGAATTGAATTCCTCTCATTTCAAAATGCAGTTCTTCTTTTGAACAACAAACTCTTCTTACCACTAGATGATGGTAAATCTTTTCCTTTGTCTTTTAAACTTTTAGCTTCAATGTCTTCAAACCTCAAGCGATCTTGTTCTAACTCTTTTTCAAAATCTTCTTTCGTGGTAAAATTCTTCAAACCAATCAATTTATCCATTGACTCCAATGGAACACCAAAAAATTTGAATCCATATTGTAAGAGCCACATGGGGTCAACACAAGTTACATAATTCATATACTCCTTCGAAGTCAATACCAACTCATGATAAATAACAAAGTTTGAACTCAAATTGCTATTATTCAAACCACTTGTTGGGTGTAAATACATCTTCATATAGGAATGACGCAAATTTTGGAATTCTGGAGTACCATTGATATGATTTTTAACTAGTAGTGCCAGTTGTTGATAAAAAGAAGCACATAAACATTTTTTTATGTCTTCGTCATTGTAAGATCTCAATATAGGTAATTTTCGTTTCGCCATTATGGTTGTCAATTGTCTTTTTACTTCTTTAGCTCTTACTAAAGATCTCATTTGCAAAAAATTGCTCTCACACCATAAATTTAATTTTGAATAACTATTTCCTACCTTATTGGAATGAGTTTCCCATTGATTGTAGATATTGAGTAGCGTCAAATGATCAGAATCATTAATAATGAATTTTTCTCTTGCTTTATCAGCTTCACTACCTCTTTCTTTTGATCGTTGAAAAATATTAGGTACACTCAACATTCCAACTATGGTCAATATCTCTTCAGAGCAATGAAACTCATCCTTGCACGACAACAAAATAAGTTTTGCTAACGTCGGTTCAATTGGAAATTGAATCATATCCAAGCCTAATTTGGTTAGTTCGCCTAAATTATCAATTGCCCCAATTGCCCATAAGTCATACAATGAACAATTTAATAGATCTTTTGGTGGCGGATCAAGAAAGGGGAAGTTGTTAATGTCATTAATCTTCAAAGATTTTAATAAAAGCATCGTGTTACTCAAATTTGTTCTTTGAATCTCTGGAATTGGTTGTTCATACATATTCTGAGGGTCAACGGCTCTTTCGGTATATAGCCTGTAAGCTACACCAGCATTCGTTCTACCTGCTCTACCACTTCGTTGATCTGCATTTGCAACTGAAATAGGTACAACTTGTAATGTATCCATACCCAATTTTGGATTGTACACTTTAACTTTCACCAAACCACAATCTATGACATACTTTATTCCATCGACTGTAAGTGAAGTTTCGGCAATATTGGTTGCAACAACTACCTTCCTCTTATTAGGATTGGATCTATTAAAAATCTTTTTTTGTAATTCCTGTGGCATTGACGAATAAATTGGAATAATGTCTAAAGGTGGTGGATTTTCCAACATTTCGAGTTTTTCTCTTATCATGTCACAAGTTATTTCAATATCCTCTTGACCTGTCATAAATACTAAGATATCCCCATCATTAATGAATTTGGTCGTATTCTCTGCTGATCTTTGTAAATGTATAGAAATGACTTGTTTAACTGCGGTCTCAACATAATCCATACTTACGTTTTTATTAAAATAGACGTCTACAGGAAATGTTCTTCCCGGTATAGTGAATTGTGGAGCTGCTCCAAAAAATCTTGTGAATCTGTCAGCATTCATTGTAGCAGATGTCACTATTAATTTTAAATCCTTCCTTCTTGCTAATAAACTTTTGAACAACCCTAACAAAATATCAGTGTTCAAAGCTCTTTCATGCGCTTCATCCATTATAATACAGCTATAATCATTTAATGAAGGATCTGCTAAAAACTCTCGAAGTAAAATACCTTCCGTCATGTATTTAATTACCGTTTTAGATTTAACAGTTTTATCATCAAATCTGACTGAGTAACCAACTTCTTCTCCTAGTTTTACATCCATTTCCTCGCTGACTCTTTTTGCCACTGACATTGCTGCCACTCTTCTTGGTTGCGTACATCCAATAATTTTTCCTTCATTTGTCAAACCTTGTTCGTATAAAAATTGAGCTAATTGAGTAGTTTTACCTGAACCAGTTTCACCAATTACAATTGTAACTTGATTTTCTTTTATTGCAGATACTACTTCATTTCGGACAGCATAAGCTGGTAGACTTTGTCGTTGCTTTTGAATACTATCGTAGTCATATTTTTCATCTGGTTCTTTGTCCTTTACTTCCTCACTTACAACCTCTTTCGTATCGACCCCTACTTTTGATTTTGCTTGTTTGGCTTTCTCTTTAGTCGATTTCTTACTTTGGACCACTAATGAACCTTGCTTCGCCATGGATGCCAACTCTGAATTAATATTCTTGATTGGATTAATAGTTGGACCAACGCCTTTAACGGAGGTTCCAGTTATTTGTAATGTCAAATAGTCTTTCAGTTTCGTCAAAAATGGAGGAATGAAAACATGGCTCACTATGGGAATCCTACTAAAATCATTCGATTTTGCATGGTCGTTGTCTACATAATCTCCTTTTTCGTTGAAATATCCACCAGTCCCTACATTAGACTCCTGTTGACTTTCTGAATTCACATTTTTAGTATTCCTTCCAACATCGCTTGGCACATTAGTCTTCATTGGTTTGTGACCTCCTTTTTTAAATTCAATTTGGTTTCTTCTCTCTATATGTGGTTGAGTCTTCGTAGAATGATGGGATTGTATTTCTGGACTGACTTGCTTCATTTGTGCTGCATCTTCTTTCCTCATCTTTTTGAACGACATTTGTTTCGACTTGGCTGATTCATCTCTGGGTCGTATTTTCACATTTGGCATTACTGTTTCGTCTTCATTTACATCTTCTTCTTCTTCTTCATCGTTCTCTGTTTCTTCATAAGATAATGTCACACCTGGGCGTTTTTGCTTTGGCTTAAGATTATCATTTGTTCGTAACTTGTACGAAACTTGAGTTGGTTTATTGTTATTAGCAGCCTTCACAGAATTGTATACATCTGATATATGATCTTCATTTTTTAATCCTATAATCTGTGTAAATTTCGAAAAGTCTTCTGAACTTTTTGCAGTTGCCTGACTTATGATCGTTTTGGCTAATGATTCATTGGGGGGTTTGTTTAAATACTTGGCTAATTTATCTATAATAGTTGTTGTTATATGTTCATTTTCATCTTTGTTCATTACTTGGTGTTTCAAAATGATGTACAAAAATTACATTTAAAATAGTTTATAATTAGTTAGATTTATGTGACTGAAATTTTTACATTCAACCAACACAACAACTTGTATGAAAGAGAAAGGGATTTCAAAACTAATCAAATATTTCAAATCTACCATTGAATTTAGATGTAAAATCACACCACCACCAAAAAGTTCATCAGAGTTGAATTTTATAATTGAAAATTTTGAAAAGTTAGGAACTATTGAATATTTAGTTAACACGACATTGAATGATGTATCAATAATTGAAAATGATGGGTTTTGGCTCAAAATTATATTCAATCCAATTTTGAAAAGATCTAGGTTTGGACCAATATTAAGTGAGGAGGAAATGCCAACATTAGACAAGAAATCTGACTTGGTATCTAAAACAATCAAATCAAAGTTTATCAATAATTTATACAACTTGATAGCGATTCCGAGATACCTCTACCTAAAGAATGATAATCCTGGTTTCTTCACAAATACGAATCATCTCAAGTTTGTATATGATTTATCGAGCAAAGGGTCAATTTTTTATAATAAATTCAAATTATCTAATTCATCAATTGAGCATCCTTTTATAACTATTATTGAAAGTGATCCGACCATAAACAAATTTAAACTAAGAGCGTCAATACGGCACAATTATCAATATTTTCACAAAATTGATAATATCGAAATCATAGATGATGCTAGAAGAATATTGCAAAATCTACAAGAGCCATTAGATAAAAATAAATAATGAAAAGAGTCGAGTACTTTTCGCATCTAGAATACCGACAAGGATATTTACAAGGATATAAAACTATGTCTGGATTTGATCCATCTGATGCAGTTGGATCTAGAATAGGTGAATTAGATGCAGTCGGGTTATAAATCAAATGGATTTGTTTCAAATGAAATTAAATTCAACTCCAACTGCATCTAGTTCAGCTATTTAAATCCAACTCCAGCTAGATCTAATTCAACTGCTTTTAAATAAAACTAAATAATGAAAAGAATCGAGTACTTTTTTTATTAAATTTGCATAAACTATACAATTACTTTTTAGATCGTAAACTTTTTTCTACTTTATCGAAGTCTTTTTCCAATAAATCGTTCAAATAATTCAACCCAATTTGTTGTTTCATTAAAATTTTTGTGAATTTTTCAATAATGTCATTACTATTTCCAGAACTCGTGGAAGCTTTGTTTTGATCTGTTGAGCCATTATCAAGTGTATTATTTATAACGTGAATTGATTGATCAAATTGTGAATTAATATCTTCTGCTCTTTCTTTTAGTATGTTCAATTTTGCAAAGATATCACTTAATTTTCCAATTGGACTATTAGGATCATTGATTTTATTAGTTAAATTGTCAAATTGTCTAGCTATTTCTTCTTCTTCTGGTAACAATGGATATCCCTTTAATTTCAATGTTGCTAAAACTGTAGCTAATCTCAATAATCTTCTTGATAATTGGGTATGTCTAGCCTTAGCCTTCAATATTCTGGTCGTATTTTCCAAATCATGCTTCGCTGATAAATTATTTAATCTCTCATTGATTTGATTCAAAACCAATTTTTCCTTTGATATATAATCTATTTGAGTCTCAATTCTTTGTGCGACTTCGTCATATGATGAAATTTTGATAGGGAATGAATTTTGATTTGGTCGATCCTTCATAGCTTTGTCCCAATCTTCTACCGTTTCATTTGAAGGTCGAGGTTGCTGTAATAAGTATTTGATTTCTTGATCATTGAATCTGTTATAAAAATGAGTTTTCAATGCACATTTTGGTGAGTTTGGATCCCATTGTTCCCATACTTTAGTCAATTGATCATTTATAGCAGGTGCATATGTATGTTGATTGTTTTGTGGTTGATTTGTGTTTTGATTGAATCCAAATAAACTTGATGTATTATTCACTACTGGTTGATTCTGCTGAGGTTGACTCCAACTGAATGATGGTTGTTGGTTATTGGTCGTGTTTGATGAGAATAATGAGGTTTGCTGTTGTGGTTGTTGTTGTTGCTGTTGCGTTCCAAATAACCCTCCGGATGTAGTTGTTGAAGGCTTATTTCCAAAAAGTCCACCTCCCGATTGAGTATTTGTATTCGAATTTCCGAATAAACCTCCGCCAGTAGTTGTTGATGCTGGTTTATTTCCAAATAAACCCCCAGTTGTTTCTGCTGGTTTTGTATTAGATTGACCAAATAAACCTCCTGTGCCACTATTGGCTTGTGTATTAGTACCAAACAACCCACCACTGGTGTTTGAACTTGTTTGTTGTGGATTCTTTCCAAATAATCCCCCACCAGTTGTGCTAGTTTGTTGAGTGTTATTGCCACCAAATAATCCACCACCTGTAGATGTTTCATTCGGTTTCCCAAATAATGACCCACTACCCGTACTTGCTCCGAATCCAGTTCCCGTATTTGTCAGACTTGATCCAAATAATCCACCAGTTGAACCTGATTTTTGTTGATTAGAACCAAATAAACCACCACCGGTTCCAGTCGCGGTGTTGTTATTCTGTGACTGTCCAAACAAACTACCACCTGTATTGCCCGTTGTTGTATTGGATTGACCAGATACATTTGATTGTTGTGGTTGTTGTGGTTGTTGAGATTGACCAAAACCAAAACCTGATGTTGTTGCTGATTTATTTCCAAATAATCCACCACCTGTGCTGGAATTGGTGTTGTTGTTTGATGAGCCAAACAATCCTGAACTGGTATTGTTACTTGCTCCAAACATTAAATCTTGTATACTATCTGTTTAGATCTTAATTGAGTTTTGTTTATATTTTTCGTGAAATTTTAAAAACTCGCAAAATCGAATTGATGAGACTGTTAAAATAAAAACATCAAAATCAAAATCCTGCCAAAACTTGTGGTATCTTTCGAGGACCAAGTGGTAGAGAAACCAAGTAATTTAAGAAGTAAGGTCTACATGTAGTACTAGATTTTTTATAACTTTTGATTTTATATTAATAATTTACATGATCCAATTCTAGCTAGATTTTTGTTTATTTTCCTCCAGTTGTATAAATTGATTAGTTAATTTAACATCTTTGGAACTAGTTTTATATATTGGATTTGGTTTATCTTGAATTTGTTCTTTAACTCCAGGAATTTTTTTCACTAATTTTAAATTATCAAATACACATTTACCTAGTAATTTTTCACTCGAACGACAACGACTAAAATATTGATTATTTTGTTCTAAACAATCATAATGTAATTTAAATTCATCGAAACAATATTTATTTAAATCTTTTAATACCGATATAGCACATCTTGTTACTCTTCTTCCTTCTTTTAAACAATCTATTGCTCCTCCATTATTTTCATCTTTACACAACATGAAATCATCATTATATGGTTTACATCTATCTCCAATGTAATATGAGGCAGATAATAATGGAGCAGAAGTTGCTCCAACTTCATCTACTTCGGGTATATTATTTGGTAATGGAGTTTCCTCTGTATTTTTCCAGTCAGAATTAAACATTTTATATATATGATTATGCAAATGTACTAATTAATGAGTATATGAATAAAGCTTTTGAACTTATCAATTGTCCTTACGTTTGAATTACTCCGTTGTTTCTTTTGGGTTGGATATTTTCTTCTTGATATCGATTACTCTATATTAAATTTTATTTTTTTTATTTCAAATTCGAAAAATTTGGTTGGTTCAATTTTGTACTTCGAAAACAAGATACAGTTAATATCATGAGAATAAGTTGAAAGATGGTAATCTAGACGCTTTAAGAAACTAGCTCATTAATTCTTTATATGAGTCAGATGAAGTAAGATGAAGTAAGAACTGATTCTAAACCACAAATCAATCAAATCCTAAGCCTATGCCCAAAAGGTGGCGTGTGGACATAGAAGAATAGTCAGCAGTGTTGATGGAAATATTCATCTTCGAAGTACGAGTCTGATAACCTTAACTTGAAAAGGGAGTGTTTTTTTACCATGCAGTATTGTGTTATCCAGTATTCTTTATGACACACGCAGAACTATCAGCGATACTGGTATTTCCTTTGACTAATCAATATTGATATTGAATTTTGATGAAACCTCTAACACTATTTTTAATCTGAAACTGTTAGGTCTTACATCCGAATTCAATATCAACGTCCTGAAGATGGATTGATCAAAGGGTCAAGTTTTACTGATACAATCTTCCTGATTTGGACAGTTCTACAAGACTATAAATTAGTCATTAGGAACTATATTCCCATAGGCGTGTTTAGAAGAATTCAAGGTACTTTTCAATGAATCAGATGTCGATGTTCGTTCTCGTGGCTCAACAAAGTTGTAAGGAATAGATGAAGGAGAAATCATGAGTGTTAATGAAATAATCTGGTGCAACTGTCAAAGAATTCAATCCTCTTGCAATCTAGTGATATTTATTTCCAATTAATCATCTTTAGTTCAACCAGCAACGAAATGACGTATACTCAATTCAAACCCTAAAAATTTCCCAATCAATGATTCCGTATTATATTTTGAATATTTAAAATTTCCATAACTAAATCAGGATCATCTTTATATTTTTTAATTTCATTAAATAATGATTTAGCATAACTTTTATATTCAATTATAATTGATGATTTTTTCCCATATATATAATTATTTTCAAAATTACTTATTATTAATTTTGAATTTGATGAAGAAGAAGATAAATTTGATTGATTATCTGATTCAAATTTTGAATTTTTCAATTTCATTGATTCTAAATAATCACTTATATTTAAAATTGTTAAATAAATTGTTGTTAATTTTTTCAAATTACCTTTATTAATATGAATTTCTTTATCATTATTGTTATGGATCTTATTGTTTTTATTCAATAGGTTTATAAATTGATCAAATTCCAAAATTTGATCATTTAGTAGTAAATTTAATTTAATATTAGTTTTTAATTCAATTAAATTATACCTTGTAATTAAAATTTTTTCAATTTCTTCATCAATTCTTTCAAATTTTTTCATATATTCTAATAATTCCATTTTAAAATTTTTTAAATCTTCAAATAAATTATTAATTAAATCATTACCACCATTAATTGATTTTCCTAATTTTATAAAATCTTTATAATCAGAATTAATTAAATCTAATAAATTTTGATTTAAATTTGTTGATAATAATTTTAAATCTTTGATTAATTGATCTATTGAAGTAAATCTATGATTTTTATATAAAAATGAATCAATTTCTTCAGTATTAAAATTTTTAAAATCTGTTGTTACTATTGATTTTGGAAATGGAAAATTATTATCCACTGAGTTTAGATCATAATTTAATGAGTTTATATCATCCAAGGTAGAGCTGTCATCAATTGGACCAGATTCGTAGGTTATATTCATATCAGTTTCATTTGGATCAGGAGTGTTGATGTTGATTTCTGTTAACAAATAATTGGTTGTAAAAACCTGAATTGGTCTTAAATTTACGATCTTTTTGAGATCCAAAGAGACAGTCGTGATTTTTATTTTGTGACACTAATTGCGACATCTTTACTCTTGTAAAGCTAGAAACGTGATGAAACACTCCAAAGTGTACTTGGTTTGTCGTTTATAGTGATACCGTTTCTTGAAGCTGAAGTAAAAATGTTATGTTGAGAGTCATCGCAATAACTTCATAAATAATTAGCATAAACCAATTTTTCAAAAATTTGGTTGCAAAATTTAGTCAATTCATAGACTTGTATAAGCTTGGTTGAAAGTCAAGATCTAAAAGAAGTTAACAACAAATTCATGACGATTTAAACCTGTAAACGTATATGAAGAATACGGTGCTAGGTGTTTTTGCCATGTTGAAAGATAGACTCAGTTTGTAACATAGCAGTTCACAAGCATTAAAAATTTAAAAACTTTGATGCAAAAGAAACTAGTGGGAATTTCAAATGATCGATTTTTCAGACTTGATGTCGTTCAATTTGTTTGAAGCTTGAAATGCATGAAGTCGCCAACCACAAAATATTAAGATTGATCAGATAATTACAAAATTATAGTTCTTTCAAAAAGCATTTTTCAATTCATATTTTAGTTCATGAAATTAAATTCTTTAAAATATCAAATTGATGGTTTTTCATCATTAGCTATGCTTGAAAGGATTATTGCAATTTCATACAGAATATAACATGTTACTATCCTTTTTTGCTTTAAATCCCTATTTCATTCACAATTAATTTATTCATTTCACAACCTTCTGTTTCAAATATGGAAGACAATATTAATCCCCCAATTTTAGACTGGATTTCAAAATTCATATTTTTTAAAGTTATTCGTCCTTGCAGATACGATAATCACAATTCTATTATCAAACTAAAATCATATCAATATTTGAATAGAAATAATTATGATGGTTAGTTCTTATTTTTAAAAGCTAAAATTTAGCTTTCACTCAAAATTAAAAAATGCGCAAATTAATCATTCAATTTTGTACTTCATAATACGGCTTATTTTCAAAAAGGACGGAAATAAAAAAATAAATTAACATAAAGAGTGTCAGATAATAAAATATGATCAGTTCTGTATGAATTTGATTTCAACCTCATTAACTTGAGACATTATTTGATTTTTAAAACCTTAGGACATTTTAAAACTGGTTTCTAAAAAATGATCAATAGGAGATCATTTAAACTAATATTCATTATTTTCCATATTTAATACAATAGTTTGTAGATTGCAGCAATGCTTTGATTATCTGATTTTATATTGTAGAAATTATGAGCAAATTGATTTTTAATTCAATAATTTTAAGATAACGTTGGTTTAAAATTAGTGACATAATAGAATAAAATTGGTCAATTTAACACCCTTTTTCTACTTATTGTTGACTTGAGAAGATAATCAGATTTATACAATAAAGATTGGTTTATTTAGTGTAATCTGTCAAATTATTATATTTCACTTTTCTATTGTTGTTTTAAGTATAATTTATTAAATTGTATATCTGAACATACACACAACCTCAATCAAAAAACCAATTTAAAAGTAACAAACGGTATTAATGCATAACTTGCAGTGTTTGATAATAATAATAGAAATTAATACATAAAATCTGATTGAAAAACAATATGGAGTTATACATAATATTATTGTATTTTTGATAAGATATAACTAATTTTGTTATCAATTAGTTCAATTAGATTGTTTAATTTACGTTATTTTGATTAAAAAAATCTATAAATGTTATTAACAAAGCATCCCCAACTTTTAGTTTTCTTTTATCACACAATTTAACATTTGGATATAATAAGAGAGACCTTCTTTCTAAGAAAAAAACTGTGGTTCAATTTCATTTAAATGAACTTTACTAAAACTTCATTGTTTTTGAACCTTTGTCGAAATTTAAAATTAGATTTTATATTTCATAATATCGTAAATCTTTTATTTTTGATAATAATTCAACCGAAAATAAAACAAAAAGATTTTATAGTTAAGGTTGAAAGGTGACATAAGTGGATTTTCCTTTGAATAAAGTAAACAATTATTAAAATATTTCTTTTCTTGATGGGATACATACATACAACATTTATCCATATTTCAATTGATCCGTTTTTAAAATTGAAAATAATGTTTTTTTATTTATTTTTGAGTTTAAATTTTAATAAGTGTTGCATACAAATATTTGGACAATTTTATTAAGCGCTAATTAATTTGACATATTATTTTATTTAACATAGCTTTTGAGTATCTTTCTAATCATCAATCAATCATACTTAGTCATAGGGATAGGGAAATTTTACAAATCTATTAAAGTGGCACAAACTACTTGAATAGGAAAGGAACTCATCCCCTAATTTGGAAATGATTTCCACTTTTTAGTAAAAATCAAAAGCGTAAGACAAAGTAGGGGGTTTTTCATTTTATTTTGAAAAATTGTGTTTTAATTTACTTTCATTTTTGACTCTCCTGGAACACCAATTTTCAAAATGGGCAGACTGAAGAATGTAGAGAAATAAAAGTTGGTCTTCCCATTCAACTGTTTCCAATAGTTTAGAGACCCACTAGATCAACAGATCTTTTGGTTTGTTTGTAATTAAGAAATGAATTCCATAGAATGTTTTGTCATATTATTTACATTTTAATAAATAGATATTATTGAAACATACGTATAGAGCAAGGCATTAACAATAGAGAAAAGAAAAAGAAAAAGAAAAAGAAAAGAAGTTGCAGCGATTATTATGAGAAAAGGGATTCACTAAAATATTATGCGTTTGAGAGAAATAAATAAATTTTGCGATACCTGATACTTTTTTTTGGGTGAGTTGGGGTATTATCAAGGGTCGAAAAAATTTTAATTACATACGTTTAACCCTTTTTTTCAAAAGTATGGCAATGGCTCGAATATTTTAAATTCACAACTTATTGAACCAGTGTATAAAGAAAAAGAAGGTTGAAAAAGGGTTATTTCGAATAAAGTTGTGAAGCATTCTATTGTTTTACGCCTTTAACTTTATAATTGAAAAAACGATGAATTATAAATAAAGCTTTAGGGATCATAACATAATGACAAACTTACAAAACAAAGTGATTTGATTTTTAAAAAAATGGGGGATAAATTAAACAATGTGATCGAATCTCTATCTTTTTGTTTATTTGAACTATATAGATTTAAACTGTACTAATTTGATGTTGAAAATTGATAATCAATCTCTTGTTCTTTTTTTTTATTTCATGTTAATCAAATGTCTTGTTATTTATCTTCGCTAATCTAAGCTTTGTTCTTGAATTATCCAAAGATTATATAAAATTTTTCCACTAGTTAAAATTCATGTTAAATTATAAAACAAGCACACGTTTTTCAAATATTGATTTAATTTATTTTTATTTCTGTTATTTAATAATATAAGGTTTAATTATTATCAATATAATAATTTAAATTTTTACATATAAAGCAAAAATGTGTCAAATTTTAAATTATAATAGTTATGATAACAATACAAAAAACATTTGCTAATACATACATAAATTCTTTTCTTTCTTATCTTAACGAATTATAAATAGTAGCTATCAATGTATCAATTATTATTAATCTTATAAATCAAACAATTGACAAGGAAAATGAAATTTAAGAAATTTAACGCAAATATTTAAGACTAACCAATAAATAAATTGTGTGAATGTTTTTTTCACAATAAAACGTTTTCTATCTAAATCTAATTATTATTTCATATCAATATATGGCTTTGAATGAGATAATTTTAATTGCGTAAATTATATTTAGTAATCAATTTAGGGGTATTTTATTCTATAACTCTTTACATTGTGCTGTAATCAAGAAATGGTCGTATTGAAGTAGAGAGTTGATCGATACTAAGTAGATATTAACATAGTCAGTAGAGATTAACATATTCATGAAACTCAAGCAAGCTTTGTATGAGAAAGATTTGATAAATTGCTTATCAAATAAAATAAAAATAAAAATTTAAATTTAAATTGAGATATTTTTAATTTCAAATTTAAGGTTTTTTAGACAAATTATATTTTGCGTTTTTTTTTATTTTATTTCTAATTACCAATCTTAATGAGTTTTGATTTTTTTTTGTCTTTAGTCTCAGTCTATTTGTTTGTTTTTATTTTCAATTTTTAGATTTTCGTTCCGGGTTTATTGTCAAAAAATATCAATAAGATGAGAAATTCGGATAGCTTTGATAACATCTTATTGTCAAACAATTTATGAACAAAGAGTATGGATATGACTTTACATTCATCTTTTCAAATGTTTGAATGAAAATTGAAAGCACAGAATTTGAAATAGTGAGGTAGCATAATTTCTTGCTCTTAAAATAAGCCTATACTCAATAATTATGGATGTTGACAATTCCGATCCTTTGAAAAATAAAAACACAATATTAAAAAGGGTACAAAAATCAAAAGTTAGTTTTATTAAAAAAAATAAAACCAGAATTTCAGGAGTGATATTAAGCTTAATCAGACATGAAATAATAAAAATCAAAAAACTCATCAAATTTGCATAAATTTCAATCGGGTAAAGTTTATTTTTGACACCTTTTGTGTGATCTTAAATAAAAAAAGAACAGCGCAAATGTATAGAAGAAGATGTGTGTAATCTTTTATCCACGTTGAGGTGGTGTGGTTTTTGATTAAAAATAATTTTCTTTTGCTTGGTTTCAGCTAATTTAGACAGTGAGATAGAGAGAGACCAATCTAATCTGTTCACCATGATCCAAATTTATTTGTCCTTTTAGCTCATAAAATTTCTATTTTTGTTTCTTTTTTTAATTGTGAAATAAACAACAAAGATAATAATAGGTTTGCTTTATTATTACATATAATCTAATTGTTTATGTAGACTCTTATAACTATTTAGATCAATAGAATGTTGCGTTGGTCTCAGATTAGATCGATTATTGCTAGTTGTATTTGTTTTTCAATCGATCTCATTCATCGATGAAATGATCCATAAAATTAAGTATCAACATAAATGATAAATAAATAAGAAAAGAAGGATATAATAGAACCATAACCTTGTTTTGCTTTGTCTGTGCCAGCTGTCAAAATGTTTAATTGATTAAAAAAGTAATATCGACTACATTATCTTTTTATCAAATCAAGTAATATAAAAATTAATAGTAAGAGTTAATATGAAATCTAAACTTTTTTTTTTTATAGATTTTGTGATTCAATAAAGATTAACCCCCTGAATTAATTTTTAAATTAAATTAGTAGTGGTTACAAAAACCTAAAATGGTAAGTTTGGGGGTACCAATAATTTTAACATGTTTGACATTTAATAAAATTTGATAAAAAAGTCAAAATACATTTTTGAGAGAAAGGGTATAAGTAAGCATATCTGTTTATATTTTTTATTAAATCACAAACATATTCTATGTGCTCAGTTCAAAGCATAAGAAAGTGAGGGATGTTGTAAAAAAGAATCTCCTGAAAAAATAGCTGAAACTAATTATATAGTAGATACTTGAAACAAAGAGTTGTTGACATCACCACATTTCCATACTATAAGTATAGGGAATGGTTAATAACCCATCTCTAAAAATTTATTTTGAATTTGAACCATACTAATTTAATTTAAAAATAAAATAACGCAAATTAATTATTTAAATTACCCATAATAAACCCAATACTGCATACAAATAAAACCTAAAACTCATAATATACAGTTTTGAGAAGTTTTACATTAAACCAAATTTACACGACCTCTAACCTATAATATTCACATTATTACACAAAGTTAAATAATAAAAAGTGTCAATCCCATAAAAATAGTAATAAATTAATAATTATAATAAAAATGTAATACGGATTAAAAAAATAATAGAATGTTTAAGTTTGGAGTTGTTGAATAAAAGTAAGATAAATTAAGTTTATAATTTTGAAGTATTATCTATCTATCTATCTCCATAGCTAATATAATAATATAGATCACAGAAATAGAATAGAAATTATACAGGAAATATAGAATACAATATTATACATTTCATTCTACACAGTTTGTCTCAGTTATAAATATTGATACTCACTCACAAAAATATTTATATATATAAATTTCCTTCTATTCTTTTTCAATTTACTTTTCTTTTTGAAGATTTTTTTTCTATTACTTTTCATACATTTTATTTTTTGATTGATTATTCGAAGACTATTTCAAAAATAAATTTGAATAAAATCTCCAAAACCATTCACTTTCAGTTTAAGTTTTATCATTGTTTCTTTTTTTGTTCAATTCCCTGTTTAAAAATTTCATTCTAAGTACATTAGTTTTGAAAATTCATAAAAATTGTTACCTTTAATTTGTTCAGTTCCATCTTCAAATAGTTTCCCAATTGTTAAAGAAACTAATATTCACAACCAATAAAAGTCGCTACTATCTTTTCGTTTGTTTTTGAGATACATCATATAAATCGTTTCACGAAATTTTTGATAAAATTAAAGGGTCCATCACTTGAAATCAAAACAAAGAGAATTTGGATATCCACCTACTTAAATCTTAACTACTATCTTTTATAAATTATGTCAACTGCTGTTTATTATACTCATCCAAATATGAATACTTCAGAGGATAATAATAGACATACTTTACCATCATTATCTCAAATTATGCCACCACCTCAACATCAACAAACTTCTATTCAAAATGATTCAACTTCACCACTTATAAGTAATGGATTTTATACTCAACATTTACAACAAACACAACCAATACAACAACAATCTGGTTATATAGATCCTTATTCACAAATTTCAACTGCTCAAACAACACCAACAAATTCATATACAGGTTTTGAAAACTCGAATAATAATAATAATAATAATAATGGAAACGTAATTCCCCAACAATCGAGTTTTAATTCACCAACAGAATCATCAAATGATGGAAATGGAAATAATAATCAACACCAATGTATTTGTAAAACAAATCCAAATAAAATTCCAAGACCAAGAAATGCTTTTATATTATTTAGACAAAAATTTCATCAAACTGTTTTAGATGAAGGTTCAGTAATAAGAACAAATCCTGAAGTTAGTAGAGAATTAGGTAGAAGATGGAGATCATTAACTTCAATTGAAAAACAACATTGGAATAATTTAGCAGAAGAAGAAAAAAAAAATCATGCTTTAAAATATCCTGATTATAAATATGCTCCAAGAAGAAATGGTAAAAATAAAAATTGTTTAGTTTGTAAAGATAAAATAACTCCCCCTAATTCAAATGTTTCAAATTCAAAACAATTATTAAAAGAACAATTAAAAGCAAATAAATTAGCTGCTAAAAAACAAGCTCAAGTTCAATCACAAGCTCAACAAGTTCAACAACAAATTCAATTACAAAGACATCATTCAGAAGCTGCTTTAGCTGCTTCAAATGTTTTATTGGCAAATTCAAATAATCATTTATCAAATCAATTCCAAACTCAAGATATTTTTAAAAATCAATTATATACAAATAATACAACTATTGGTAATTATAATAATAATAATACAAATAATAATAATGCCAGTGGCAATGGTTCATCATCGAATTTTATATATCCTCCACAACCTTATCATTATACATCTGGTACTAATGGATCATTATCTGCTTCATCAACTACTTCATCTTCATCAACTACAAATTTACCATTACCAAATAATTATAATTTTATTCAACAACAACAACAACAACCAACTTCAGCTACATCTTTAACATCATTACAATTTTATGATCATGATAAATTATCTCCATTATCTCAACAACAACAGCAACAACAAGCTGCTGCCGCCGCTGCAAATGGTGAAGCATCTGCTACTACTACAGTTACAGCTCAACCTATACAAAATCATTATACAGCTCCTCATTTAGGAAGTACAACTACTGCAGGTCCAGTAGATTATTCTTTACACCCTCAACATCAACAACAACAACATCATCAACAACCATATTTTCAATCAGCTCCTCCTCCACCTGTTCTTCAACATAATACCGGTGCTTATGGATTTGATAATTTTCATCAATAGAGAGATTTAAGTCAAGTGCTGAAATCTTTCATGGGGTAACGTAAGGCTGAAAGATTTTATTTACATTTTGTTACTATTTTTTTTCATTTTCGTATCATAGTTGTCTGTTTAAAGATAAAAAGTATTATTTTCTACTATACATTGTTTTATTATTTTGGTTCATTTAGAGGGAACTACTTTCATATTATCACTAATTTTTTTTTTTAAGATTTATAGATTATATAATAATAAAAGTCAAAAAAAAAGATAACATAAATTCAAGTTTATTAAGCGATCAGTTGTAGTTGTTCTAACTTTCCATTCTTTTATTTGAAAAACTACTTCCTTTTCGAAGATAAAAAAATCAATTTAAAATTTAAATTCAAAATCTGGTTATGATAATTGACTATAATTTTGATTATCTCATCTTCAACTAATTTAAATTTGAAATCTTCGTGCCTGAAATTTGATAGAAATTATTTATTATGAATGGTATCTGACTTATTTACACTACCATTTTAGATTTTGTGTTTTGTGTTATTGCGTCAAAGGGAAAAAAAAATAATGTCAATATAATGATGTAATTAAATAATAGTAATGAAATTTGGGGGTTAATTACATATCAACAACAACAACAACAACAATCAAAACGTATTGTCCTGTGAAATTGTTCCTTATTGTTTTACTCTTCCTTTGAGTACATGTAAGTTAGACCTGGGGTAAATGTTTTAGATAGTTTTCAAATTCTTTTAGCTTAATATTTGGTTATATTATTGATTAAGATGGAGTTCTTTAACCTTAAAGCAAAGGACAAAGATAATAAAGGACGTGGCCAATTGACTAATCCTTACTCTGTGATACTTTTCAATAATTAAATTAAAAAGTTTAAATACCAAATTGAACGATATATACAAAAAAAGGGTATACAGTAACAAAAAAAAAAAAATTACAGGACTTAAAGTAAGTTGACTTAAACTCTGTTAAATGGGTTATCAATCTACTATGCCAATAAAAAATATTTTCTTACTTGCGAGCGAGTTCAGTTGGAAAAATAAACACAAAAGGATTTTTCTTATAAGGTTGATCGCAAAAATTAATAATTTTTTTACACCTAATTTATTGCTTTCAATTACTTATGGATTTAATCAAGTTTTTTGATTGATTGTTTCTTTCATACCATGAATTTTGATGAAAGTAACGACTAGAGTAGAAATAAAAATATTGAAAGACCATTTACTATCACAAACCAGGAGAAAATGGAAACCCTTAAAGAGGTGGGAAGACGAAATCAGGATTAATACCTACCGAAGGGAATAATTAACGGAAGAATTGTATTGTTTTTTTAAACTTCTCAACTTGAATACAATAAATTTGAGACTTACAATTTTTGATTAGTAAATAGACAAGAAATTTCTTAAGAGATAGAATGGTTGAATGCAAACTAGCATGCATTTATTATTATTGCGTTTATACATTTAATTTTACAAGAATTGTACGAACTTTTTATTTTTACATGTTAATAGAAATGCACGTTTGATATTATACTGCATCTATGGACATACAGTACGATATTAAATGATAATCCCGATGATCGACCGGGTTTAATTTCAGTTCAAATTGCATTAATTTTTATTTAATTAATTTAAAATTTGACATTACCAAAGAAGAGATAACAGATAATCCTTTGGTGAATTTAGTTGACCGCAATGTAGTCCTTAGAATAATATGTTAGACTTTATAGTTATGCTTCCATAATTGTTTACTAAGTTCAGTACATTAGTAAAATATTACTCAAGTACGGTATCCTTCTTTGTCAAAAATATTTTACGATCTTATTGTTTAAAAATATAATAGTTCCTGAAAATGAAAACCTTACAGTAACATTTTTTTATTTTCTTCTTGATGTTTATATTGTTTTGAATACAATACAATAAGATTTTCTTTATGGCTAGTGTTGAAGTTAATGATATTTTTTACCATTCAGTTATGAATCTTTTTTCGATGAATGAAAGCATTGAAGAATAATTGATATCTGAATGGTCAAACTCCCGATTCACAATTTCAATGGAATTTCTGAAGAAGAGTTTACCACGACACAAAATAGAGAAAATTTTAAAGAGGAAAAATTCTGTTCAAATATTGATATTGAATCGAAAATGAACAAATCAGTAGTAAGAACTTGATCTTCTACCATATCTCTTATGATATAACATGTTAACCGTTGAACTCATCTTCCAAAAGAAACAATTTAGGCTAAAGCATTGAAGTTTAAGCTAAAAATTAAAACTTAAATTTTTTTATAATCTTAAATTTTTAAATGTATTGCAACATAGTTGCAAAATAATATTATTAAACACAATTGAAAACACAATAAAAGAAAAAATAATAGAACAGTTAGCACTAAAAAATAGTACTTATAAACAGTAACAATTTAAGGGTTTAAGATTTGGATCCAGTAGATCGTAATGACTTTTAAACATATAAGAGGGTAAGTAGTTGAAGAATTAATAAAAAACCAAATGGTTTGAAAGATGCTCTTTAAATTTATACTCTAATAATTCAAGATCAATAAAAGTTTAACAATGTAATTATTGTTCAATTCAAAATAACAATAGATATAACAGGTACAATAAATAAGAAGGATCGCTTAGTATTGTATTCAGCCGTTTGATTCTTACATTACAATAAGACATAAGAAACAAAATATGAGTTACTTCGCTAGATCGTGGTTTGTTAATTCAACTTGATTAAAATAAATAATTGTTTATTCATTATTAACGTTATTGCAAAACTATAAAAATTAGCTAAATATCAAGAAGATCAAATTTTATCTTCCATTAAAAAGTACTTTTTAAAATTACCGTTTATTTCCCTCTCTCTCTCTTTTCAAGTGTTTTAAATTAAATATCTTCATCCATTCCATCTAAAGTAATAACTTCTCCTGGTTTAAAAGGTGGTAAACCTAAATAAGGACATCCATCACATCTAAAAGCATCACCTAAAGCACATGAACCACACCCTCCGGTTTTACCTTGTACAGTAAAATCAATTTCATTTAAATCTTCATCTTTAAATTTAATAACATTGTCTGCTTGTTTTTGTTTTAAGTTTTTAATTTTATCATTTCTTAATTTTTGAGTTTTTTCCCTAATTCTTTCTTCTATTTTTGCAGCTTCTTCATTTGCTGATTTTGCCATTTTACTTAATATTGAATTTTGTAAATTTATTTGAGATTGATTTTCTTCTTCTTCAATTTCTTTTAAACCACATGTACAATCTTTACATGCTTTTCTTCTTCTTTTACCATTTGGTAATTCACATTTTTTGGGGATTATTAAATTATCATTATTTATATTTGAAATTAAATCATCTTCATTTATATATATTGATGATTTTTTATCTTCTTCATCAAATTCTCCTTCTCCTTCTTCATCTGATGATGAATCACTAAAATATGTTAATTTTGTATCTATTAATTTTCTTTTCATTCCTCCATTTCCAATCTCATTTTCTTCATCTGTATTTGGAGCTGAAGTATCTGTTAATCCAGGTAATGGAGGAGATGATAATTTATCTGATAATTTTTTAAATTTAGGTAATGATTTATTATTTAAATGTGTATAACTTGATGTTGATGATTGTCTATCGTTATTTAATGTAGATGTGTTTTTCTTTTTCAAAATTATGGTTTCTTTAACTGGTTCAGGTTTAAACCAAGATCCATCATCTTGTATTATAAAACCTTCCATTAAAACATCTAAATTTTGATTAATTGGTAAATCACCTTTTAATTTTCCTTCATTTTCTAATAATTCATATAATAATTTGATTAACAGAATTGGCATTTCTTTATATTTTAAATCATTTGGATTTATATATATTATTTCATTATATGAATTTTTATCTATTATTATATCTCCTTGAGTTATACGATTTATAATTTGTTGATCTATTGTATAGTCGCTGTGAGATTTTGATATATCGGTTTTTATTGTTTCTACTAACGCTTCATCCGTTACAACGGTTGGGTGTAGTAATAATAGTATCCTCGTACTCATTGTTATGTGGAATATAAATGTGTTTTTGTATGATTATATGTGACTTTTTGAAATGAATGTAAATTGAATTAGTTATATTATTGACGTGAATGAATTGAACTTTTTTTTAATAAATAAAGTATATAGACGTGTCTCGGAAAAGCTCAAATTTAATGAACGAGTTGTTGTAGAATATATATTATGAAATTATGAACGATTTTATGAATTTTCGTTCACTTTAATATTAGTAGAATCTAAAAGAATAATTCCTTGTATAAGTTGATAATTATAAATGAATTTTATATTTTCATTTGTAATCAGTTGATAAATTTTATTTTTTTTCTGATTTTTATTTTTGTTACTCATTTTCTATTTATTTAGGAAATTTCTTATTGATTATGTAATATTATGTTAATAATTACGTAATACTATAGTAATAATATTATGATAATATTAGTAAGGGAAAAAAGAAATTCTTAAATATCTAAATGTAAATTAAAGTACACAGAAAGTAATCAATTTTAATCATTTAGTAATTGGTTACTTTAAATTATATCAATCAGTCGTTACATACCTATTTAATCATTCATTTTCTTAAAGCTTCAGATTCTTCATTTCACTCTTCTTTAAAGTTCTCCTCATAATACTTAAATTTTAAAAATCCAAGTATCTTAATTTCAAAAATTTTAAATCATTCTCATTAAAATTAAATACTTGAATAATTTGATCATCATTAGGAAATAAATCAATTCCATTATCATTAAAAATATAATCTATTTCATTTTTGTTGTGATCTTCAAAATATAATTGTAATTTTTTTAAAGGTTTATTTGTTGAAATTTTAAATTTACCATTTTTTAAATATTGGTAAGTAAGATTTAAATTATTTGTTAATACTAGCCAATTTAAATTTTTTAAATAATTTGGCCAATTTGATGATCTTGCTACAACTTCATCTTTTGATGTTATTAAGCGTAAGGAAACTATTGTATCATTTTTAAAATTAAATTTTTCAAATACGTGATTTTGTAAAATATTCTTAACTTCATTATCTTTAAGATCAATATAATTTATTTCAAGTTGATGAAACAAATATCCTTCACTAGTGTAAAAATCCATTTTTAAAGTTGAATTCGTTACATTGTTACCTATCCCCCAAACATCAAATTTAAGAACATTTTTTGAATTTGAAAGGATCAATTGTCCTTCAAGAGTATTTGACAAAATATTTTCACCTTCATATCTTCTTGAACCTATAACAATATCTTTTAATTCTCTTTTCATACCATAATAACTTAATTTTGGAATTTGATCAAATCCAATAATTGACCAAGATATACTTGGATAACAATCATTTAATTGCCAAACTAGAATTCCACCACATTGATTTTGAAACCATTTTTGTTTCCAATATCTAAATGCTAATTCAATAGATTCTGATTGCATTATTTGAGTTAAATAAATCCACCGCTTTAAATCTAAATCCTCAGGTTTATTAAAATTCATCCATACATAATAAGGTAAATTTTCTTTATTATTTGCTTTTGTATGAAATTTAATCATTTTCAGATTTGGTTTTAGCTCGAGTGGATCAGTTATATATGTTTTTAATAAATTATATGAAGGTAATGATAACATACCAAATTCACTTGTAAATCTTGTTGTTAAATTATTCCAATTTTGATATGGTTGTTTTGATCCATGCCATACATTCCATTGATGAGAATCTCCATAATTTATATCATATGAACTTATATTAGTTCCTGAATATGGTGATCCAAATCTATAAATTACATTATTAGTTAGCTCTGAAATTTGGAAGGGGATAATTTCTTCATAAATTGATTTAGCTGGAAAAGAAGTTTTATTATTTTGATCAATTTTTAAAGAATCTGCAATTTGATAATCTTCATTATTCCCAACATATATAATAATACTTGGATGATTTCTTAATTTTTTTAAAACATCAATAATTTCTTTTTCAATTGAATTTACTGTTTTTTCATTATTATTAATGATAAATGATTCATATGGATATATACCACAAGCAAACATAAAATCGTGCCATACCAATATACCTAATTCATCACAAATTTTATAAAATTCATCATTTTCATAATTTCCTCCTCCCCATACTCTAATCATATTTTGATTACTATCAACCACAAGATCTAAATAATATATATAATCTTCTATGGTCATATTTGAAATAAATGAATTTGGAGGAATCCAATTTGATCCAATCATTTGAATTGATTTATTATTAATTTTAAAATAAAATGATTCACCAAATTCATCTGATTCTGTTATAATTTCAATTTTTCTAAAACCTGTTGTTTTGGTTATCATTAATTTTTCATTTAAATATAATTTAAAAGTATATAAATTTTGTCTTCCATATTTTCTAGGCCACCATAATTCAACATCATTTAATATATAACTAATATTAGTAAATTTATCAAATTTATTGAATTGTAAAGTTTCAAAATATTGATTATTTTTAAAAATTTCCATTTTTCCCAATTTAAATTTAAATTGACCAATTATCAATGTATTAATTTCAAAATTTAGAAACGCAATGTTTAATTCATTATTAAATTTATATCTTATAAAAAAATCTTCAACAAAAGGTTCAAAAACTACCAATATTTCATCAAATCCACAAGTTAGTAGAGTAGGCCCCCAATCCCAACCATATTGATATTGAGGTTTTCTAACATATAATCTTGAACAATCTCCATTCCAACATGGCTTTGAACCAGATTTTGTCTCCAATTCCTTACCTCTTGCAAACCCAGAATCTAAAATTAGTCTCAATTCATTGGTATTGGTAGTAAAATTTATTGGTCCAATTATATGTTTATGAAATGAATTTTCACTTTGTAAAATTATATCATTATTTAAAATTACTTTAACATCATTATCTAATTGATTTAAAATTAAATAACCTTGATTAATAGTAGTATTAACTGATGATTCAAATAATGTTTTATATTCCCATTTAACTTCACTAATCCAATTAACAATTAATTCATTATCATTTACAAATGGGTCAAGAATTAAATCATTATATAATAAATCTAAATGAATTTGATGAGATAGGGAGTTAGGTTTTGAAAGATACCAAGTTTTTAAATTGGGTATTGTTGAATTTATATGTGGCGTTACTTGTCTAAATTGCCATTCTGTAAGTTGTGACATTCATTTTAACTGCCTTGTATTCCTCTATTGTTGTTGTTCAAATAAGCTTTAAAAGTGTTGCCAAAATTTACATTTTTAATTCGTTTTTGTTTTTTAGATTTCTACAAACTTTAAAGAGGTTATTAGGGGTACTACCAATACAAAGAATTGAAAGTTCAAAATCGTTTATTCTCTATTACATAAATGTTTATAAATTTTTATTTATTTATCTTCATCAACAGTTCGATCTGAATCATTATCATCAACACTATTCATTGCATCATCATCGTCAATTTCATCATCAGTTTCATCACTAAATACAATCCCACCTCTTTTAAAATTTTCTACTTTGTCATTTTGACCGTCAGGTCGAATTAATCTTGATATTGGTGGTAATGTTTGTGTTTGTGTTTGTGTTTGTGATTGATTTGAAATATTATTATGAAATTGATTTGAGTTATTAAAAGTTGGTGAAGGTATTTGAGCCAGTGAAGATCTTGATGAATTTGGTGAATGACTATAACCATTATTTGAATTTATACTATGATTTCTTGTATGATTAATATTTTGTTGTCTTATACTTCTTGGTGATGATAATGATATTAAAGTTGCAGCAGCTACATCTATTGGAGCAGCAACATCTATTGGTGGTAATTTAACTATTTGAAAATTTGTTGAATTTGATGTTGTAGAAGGATCATTACCATTACTAAATGAAGATCTTGATTTTTTTTGTCTTGATAATGTAGCAAGTAAAGCATTATGAGCACTATTTTCTTCATCAGGAGATGGCATATCATTTAATCTTGCAAATGTTTCATCTCTTTCTTTTGATATTGGAGAATTTTTTAAAAATGAATTTGATTCTATAGTGGTTGGGTTTGTTGTTGATTTATAATTTTGATCAAATGTTGGAGATAATGAAAGATTATTGTTTGCTTTCCCCATTGGTGATTGTTGTAAAGTTTGTAAATTTAAATTTGCTTTATTTAATAAACTTGTTTGATTAGTAAAACTATTTCTTTTCGATATAGTATTAGAATTATATTTTTTAGTTGGAGATGTTTGAGAATCAAATGATAATTCAGTAAATGAAATTTTTGAAGTATTTAAAGCTTCATCTTTTTGTAATTTTCCAAAAGCTGTACTTAATCTATTTTTTAAAGTTGAACTTATTTCATTTAAATCATTTCTATTAGGACTAAATTCATTATTACTACCAATATCATTTTGAAATAATTTTTTAGCACTATTTAAATATTGAGGAGTTTTTAATAATTTTAATTTTCTACCATTTTCTTCATTTTCATCTTCATCTTCTGATATATTATTACCTTCATTATCTATAAAAGAATGTCTTGGAGTTTTTAATAATTGATTTGAATTATATGGGGAGTTTATATTATGATATATTATTTTACCATCTGGTGATTTATAAGAACCAGAACTTGTTCTTTTATAAGATGGTGTATAAGGTAGATTAATTGAATTTCTTTTAATTGAAGAATCTTTTGATTGTTCAGGAGTTTTTAAAAATTGAATTGATGATCGTTTTTTATTTGGTGGTGAAGGTGTTGATGGTTTTTTGTTAATTGAATCATAGTTATCTGTTGAATGTCGTTTATTAGGATTTGAAGGTAAACCATTGTTATTAGTTAGATTATTATCTAAAGTAGTTGTTATATTAGGTAGTAAATTTTCTTTTGATTGCAGTATTCTTGGTGATGATATAGGTGTTGATGGTTTGCTCATTATGATTAGACCAGATGTTAAAGCAAATTATTCAATAGAAGAACCTATCTAGTTCTTTGTCTTGAGCTGTATTATTAGGTTCCTATTTGAATTTGTTGAAATTATTGGTTGTTTTATATGTATTTGTAAGTTAAATATATTAAGTTTTAAAATTTTTGTGTTCTACTTATTTAGTATTTTCGTGTTCTATATAAAAACTGTTTATTGTTTATTTATTTACTTAACTTTATTATGTCTATGTTTTTAGTCTTTGACATGACCAATTACAATTTCAAATTACCATTTTATTAAAATCGAAGCACATGAGATCATTTGTCCTTTCTAATCACATCAAGTCAACTACTTTGTATGATGATATTTCCCGTACATTCAAAGTATGAGTGATTTCTATTAGTTCGATATTGCAATTATAAAATAACAAATAGTGATAGTAGTAGTGTAAATTGTTCAAATAACTGGTCATTCCAATTTAAAACTTATTCTTTAATTTACGAGATTACTAACTTACTCTTTAAACTCATACATAATAATAATCTAATTATGATGATGATTGATCATCTTCTGCATAATAACTAATAGAACTTGATCTCTTTGATTTCTTTTTAATTATTAATTCTGTTTAAGATTAATTCATCTCAATCACTTTCGTTACTATTGTGCTTATTCATTTATTCAAATCAATTGAGTTGAAACATTAAATTATTTTGGATCAATGTGAGAGTTAATGTGGTGGAAGCTTGTACATGATTTAGTACTCAAAAAAAAAAATGCGAAAACACGAAAGATTCTGGAAAATGAATTCCACGACTTTTCAAAAAAGTGTATGTTGTGAATATCTACTTCATATCAATCTCTTTTATCCCTTAGATCAAAAACATATTATGGTTCTTCATTACTCTCTGTAGTCAATATTGAATCAAATTTTCGAAACTACCAAATGAACTAAACCTCATTCAATGTGGTTCTTTTCCTATTTAGGAAACTCCATAATAAAACTCAAAAAAAAAAAATTAAAATCAAAACAAATCAATTCATAAAAAAAAAAAAAAAAGATTAAGTACAAGACAAACTATTTCATTTTCAGACATTAAAACCATATACAAATATACAAAACATATTTTAAAACAATATATACAATACTTGATCCAAGTATATCAAACCAAAATTTTAACTAAGTTTGCATGTTCATGATTCAATTGATTGTATAATAGAAAGAATCATTCAATAAGGAAAGAATAATTAGAAAAAAGTTGAAAATTGGATTAAATACATAGATATACACTCCTACTTCATCGATCAAATTAAATATTTACTAAAATTATGAAATAGAATGAACTATTCATCATCAGCATCCATAAATCAGATGTTAGCACTACGAAAACAACAGCAACAGCAACAACAACAACAACAATCACATCAACTGCAACGACAACATATTCAACAACATAATCAATCTCAATTTACTCATTATAATACACATTCAAATTCAAATGGAGGAACTAGACTTTCATTAGGCTCTGCCACTAGATCCTCAACTTTTCAAACATCACATTTAATTAATAATAGTCAAGCACAAAATAATGGTAATAATAATAATAATAACAACAACAACTTTAATCAACATAATCAATTTCACAACAACTCAAACTTCAGACCAATACATCAATCCACTTTGAATACTGAGACTACTCCTATTGCCAATAATAGAAAAAGAGGTGCATTATTTGCAAATGCTCCATCTACAAATAGAAAACGACAAAGTATAGGTTTACCATCTCTGCAAGGTCTGCAATATTCAGGAAATTCAAATAAACCACAACAATCAATACCTCAACCTATACAACCACTTTCATTTGTATCATCACAAACACCACTGTCATCTCAATTAAATCATTCTCAATTAAGATCAAATTATCAATCATCATTACCAATTATAGATCGAATAAAAGAAAAATCAAATCAAGAAATAATGCAACAAACTATTTATAAATTTTTAGTTAACAATAAATTTGATCTTAAATCATCAATAAGTTTAAATGAAAATCTACTAAAAGTTCCAACTCAAAGAAATTTTTATGAAATTTTCAAATTTTTATATAAATTTATTGATCCTTATTATATTTTTCAAAAATCTGTTGATCAAGAAACAATATTTATACTAAGTTCATTACAATATCCATTATTAAAACAAATTCCAAAATTACATTTCAATGCAGTTGGTGGACAAAATTGGCCAACATTTCTAGCGATATTAAATTGGATGGTTGAATATGTTTCTACAATAAATAGTGAATCTGATGAATTTTATACAACAGAAGATGATTTTGATAGAATATTTATGAAATATAGTTATACATGTTATTTAAAATTTCTTGATGCTGATGAAAATTATGAATTACCACAAGAAATTTTAATAAAATCTTTTAATGAAGAAATTGAAAATTATAAACAACAAGAAGAAGAAACTATATTACAAAGTGAAAAATTAGATGAAAATTTTAATCAAAGATTAGTAGAATTAAAATTAAAAGATGATGCTGATAAAAAAACTTTTGCATTGGAAGATGATTTTGAAAAATTACATAGATATAATGAAGAAGTTAAAAAAAGAATACCAGAATGGGATAAAAGATTAAAAAAATTACAAGAAGAAATTGTATTAAGTAATAAACAATTGGAACAATTAACAACAGAGAAAAAGCAATTAGAAAATGAATTTGAACAAAAAGGTATATCAATTAAATATATTAATGATTTAGAATTAAAACGTGATAAATTATCAAAATCAATAGATAATGAAACTGTTAAAATAGAAAATAAAAAAGATGAATTAGAAATAAGAATATCTGATGTTGATAGAAAAATAATTGATCTTGAAAAACTTGTAAGGCGATATAATAGTATAGTTGAAACTTTAAATTATAATGATAATGGTACAACCAAGTATGGGTTAACATTAAATGATTTAAAAGATATTACAAGAGCATTTGCAAGAGATGAATTATTTCAAGATAAAAAAATTGATGATGAAAAAATAAAATTATTATCATTAAGAGATAAAATTAAAGAATCAATAATTCAATTAAAACAAGAATATAAAAATATTCAAGAACAATTTGAATTAAAACAACAAATTGTATTAGAACAAAGAATAAATTTAAATGATAAATTAGATAAAGAAAATTTAAATAAAAAAAAAAATGATCAAAAATCTCAAGATATTTTTAATTTACAATCAACAATGTCCAAAGATATAGAAGAAAGAGAACAACAAATAAGAGATACTAAAACTTCAATTACAACAAATACTTTAAATCATGAAAGAGATTTTCAAGATGCTCATTTAAATCAAAAATTAATTGAACAAGATATTCAAGTTAAGAGGCAATTAATGATTGAAGAAATTGAAAATGTCGCTTCTTATGTATTAACATTTAGAAATAACGTCGTAGAAAAATTCATTGTTGCAGCTGATGAAATTGATAATAATAGAGATTGATTGAAATAGGAATAATAGAAGGAAAATTAAATATAAATTGCTTTAAAAAGTTTCATTAATACAAATACACACACCCATCACATTGATTACCAATTGATACCATTATTTTAGTTCTTGAATTGAATTGTATTAAATTTATTTTATATTATTATATCGATATATACGTATTTAATTCGTTGTATAATTTTGTATATATTACGAAATGAAAAAACAATTAATAAAATTGTTATAAAATATTGTAGAGAAATTATATTCATATTTTATTTGTTTAATTTCTTGATCTTGAATATTTTCCTAAACTTTGTTCAAGTAGAAAATAATTGTGGTTGATAAGATAAATGAAATTGTTAAAAATTAAAAAGTGAGTTAAAATATAGGTTGAATTATTCAATTGATTCAATTGTGTTAATTAATATACACCTATAACTGTAATAAGATAGATTAATTCTGAAAAAAGCGTTTCTTCAAATATTTTAACTTTTCAAAATTCACATTTATTAATTAGATCTATATTGAAATAAATATACACGTAACGATTAAAGTAACAAATCTAATGAAATAATCATTTGCAACCATAAATCATGGGAAATGTCCTTTTCTTGGTCCAAAATAACCATCTGGAGCGTCTAAAGTAGCATTAAGACGACCAACGACAAACAGTTCATAATCCATACCAGCATAAGAGACATCATTTCCCCACCAGTCAATTGATTTATCGTGATATTGTACTGCAAAGAAAATTATAATCTAAAGTTTTGGTCAGTATTTAGTCTTAAAAATGATAGTAATAAAGATTTCTGATTTGAATCCTCTGATTGAATTTGATTCAAAATCAAAAAATTAATACCTTAGCATAGAATATACATACCGATGAAAAAGCTATTCCTGCGCTAAAACCAGTAGCAAGAAGATAATTATATTTTTGCCACCATTTTTGATATTTGTTTTTGATATGAACCATGAAAGCATAACTAATGTAAATTCCACCAATGTAATATGATAACTAAAATTGAATGAGTTAGTAAATTTGATAATCAATAAAAATATGATAAAAAATGTTACATACGTTATAAGGAGCATATTGTAAGAAACCACCGATAATAATTGATGGTTCAAAAGTTTTGAAGTATTTCTTTGGTCCAAATTTCTTAATAGCAGCACATGGGAAAGCTAATAAAAATCCAATCAAGAAACACCATCTTAAAAGTGGATATAAATGATCAAAAACTTTTTTAGGTCCAATAACACCCCATAATACAGAAGCTGAATAAAATGTTCTAGTACCAGGACAAGTAAACTTTTGAGTATTTAAAGGATCACAATAATCTTTAATACCTGTGATTTGAAAATTCAATATACCTAGTTGTATGAATGAAGCAATAAATATAGAAAGTACTTGTGATCTAAACATAGCTCTAGGAGGAATCTTAGCATAATGACCTAATTTCAAATCACCAACCCAATTTTGAGCTTGACCATCAATATTATAACCAAATGCTTTTATAAATGCTAAAGCTAAACCATTTCCTGGAATAGCATAACCAACTATTAACTCAACCAAAACATTTAAACCAAAGGAAAAACCAGTTCTGGCAGCAATTGTAGTTAACGGAATAAGGAAAACAAAATTAATACCTAAAGCAAAAAATATACCCCATACTGGTGTTTGAGCTGGATATATTTTAACACAAATAATAGCTAAAACTAATGAAAGGATTAAAACAATTAGATAAACCCATTCTGGAACTTCTTTATAAGCTCTCATCATTGTACTGTGAGGATCCTTGAAACCATCATAAGTTGAAAGTTTATAATTTTTAACTGTTCTCCATAATTGAACCATTGCAACTTTCATTTGTCTATATTGCATAAGAAATTCGTAAACAAAATGGAAAGGATAAAGGGCAAAAAAAGCACCATAAACAACTAAATTAGCAGCAGTATAAAATGGAGGTCCAATTTCTTGATATTTTTCATTGTCAAATAAACTGTTTTCATTGACCACGGCAGTAACACGGTAAGGTTTACCTGTATTAGTGAAAAGTCCATTATTATTAATTGGTAAATATCCAGTCCATTTAAAGTTAGAATACCAAACTCCCAATATTGTAAAAAATGCAATAAACATACCAAAAATCATATTAGTTTGATTATAAAATGGTAAAATTAAAGCTGAATTACTATCCAAAATATTCCAATCAAATGAAGGAATTGGATTTAAACCTAAACCACCAACTGATCCAGTAATAACAGCAAGATTCAAGTTGTTTGGTGCAATCCAACTTAACCAATTGAAAGTTGATAATGCTTGAAATAAATAATCAGGAATCCAAAAATATAAAAACATTCCACAGAAACAAATGAAAAAGAAATTATAACCTGAAATTTTCCAACCATTGATATTTTCTTTCTTTTCTGGGACTAATAATGCTTTATTCAAAGCTAAAGTAGGTAATAGAGTTGGCCACATAGCTTCTACTGGATAAACAGCAATTTTTCTTAAGATACCAGCTAATCCAATACCCAAAAAGTTTGTGGATAAAATAACTTTAAATAAATGTTAGTATTAAATTCAATTTTGTGTTTAAAGATGATGCAATTTTTGGTAGCATCTTTTAATTTTTTATTATTATTATACATACGTAAAACTTGATAACCAAAATCAACCCATTGATTATTGTAAAACAATTCTGATTTTTGCATAAGAATATTTGATGACACATATGATGTACCTCCACTGACAGCACAAAATATAGTAACTAAAACTTGTTCTTTATAGGTGTAAGGACCAGGATTAAGATTAAAAGAAAATTTACCAAGTTTGATGTTCCAGCTAGGTAAAATCCATTCTAATAATTTTCCACTTGGATAAGAAAAAAGTTGAATAACTGAAGTAGAAAGACCAATACTTGGTTGTCTTTCAGTAAAAAATTGATTAATAACAGCAGCAATGGCAGTCCAAATTATACCAATAATATAAACTCTTAAAGTTTCAACAGGAATTGTAGGATCATCAAATGGAAATGTAACAGCTCTAACTTCTGGATAAGGTGACCAATAAGCAAGTAAAACAGCTTCTAATCTGACTTGTAAACTCCAATCAACTATCTCAACTTTACCGGTAGAAGGATCATTTTTTGAATCAATATCTTCACTTGAATCAGAAAGTGTAGAAATTTTTACTGGATGTCCTTTTAAATCAACTGAACTATCTGAATTTTGTTGTTTCTCTTCATAATGAGTAACACCTCTTGAATTATAATCAATTAAGTCCTTCCATAACTCTAAATCATGATCTGGTACATTAACGTCAACTTTATGTTGTTCATATGCTTCTTTTAAAATTGTAAGTCCTTCTTCAGTTGACATTTGTTCAATTTTTTCAAAAATAAAAGTACATTCAGGTGGTAAATCTTGAAAAGATTCTAAAGCATCAAAATGTAATCTTTTTAAAACATAATCTTTCTGTGCATTAGTTAAAGTGGTTCCAATTTCTCCAATACTTTGAGGATTTGATAAAACAGCATTTAAATTAATATCATGATCTTCTGTTTGTAAATGACTTCCAATACTTGTGACGTGGTTGAGATCTAAGTGACCCTTTTCGGTACTCATGTTGTGCAAATATGTTCAATGGATATATTACTTGAAAGGATTCAATTTTCAAACATGATGGAAATACAAGAAACGAAGTTACTTATATATAATTGGTATTCATTTGCAACCACAATTTAGATCAGTTGTAAAGTTTAAGAGATAAGATGTTAAAAGTGTTAACAATAGCGATAATCATGTTTTAGATTTTCACACAATACACATATTCAGATAGTTAGCATACGATATGGCTTTAAAGCGTTGTGTTTGAATCAAGCGGCACTAAGTTTCCACCAATCTATTTTTAAAATTGGTGGTGTAAGTAAATAATAGAAATATTTTTTAAGAATTTACCGCCTAACACAAATTAAAATTTTATTGTGGAATCTGACACAAAATTATTATATTTTTTTAATCATAACTTATTTTATTTGCTAAGATCTTTGTAAAATTCTTATTACAAAACAAATGGTTTTTATTCGATAACCCCATTTCTAGAAAAGATATACGTAACATGACCGTCATTTGTCCATTTTGAAGTGACAGTTGCTCTATTTTTAACAAAAAGTAGTCAGTCACCAATATGAAAAAAATTTTACGTCAAGGGTGAGAAATTTTATTAAAACAATTTGAGCCATTCGAAAAATTTAAAAAAATTGTGGTAAAATCCATCATTCGGCATCAAAACTTATAAAACAATAAATTTATAAAGTAAAAATGATGAAAAAGTAAGTACACTAATTAATTATATTAATTAATAAATTAAGTACTTAATAATAATAAACGCAAAATTAATTAACTTAAATCTTTAATTTAAAATTTTGACATATTTATTCGAAATAATATAAGAAAATCTAAATTTTTACGATGATTTTCTTGAAATTTCTTGATATTTGATAGTCTATCAAATTTTTAAATTTTTCAAAATTTTCAAATTGAAGATAAGCTAAACAAAATCAGTTTAAATTTTAGTTTTTGATATGACATATACTTATCGGAAATTTTAGTGTTTCATGTTGATAAAACTTTATAATGAAACATGACATAATTTCAAACTTTTAAAAAAAATTAGTTGATATTAAATTCAAATTTCTATGAATTCGTTGAATTGCTATGGTGATGTTTTGTTACTTACGTATTAAGCACTTGGATTCATTTGATAAAACTTATACACGAACTAGTTCATCTCATATCCATCATCTTTTCATACCAAAAATTATTACCTTCCGTATAGACGTATTTCATTTTGGAAAGTAGTTCAATTAAACGACTTCTTTATAAGTAGATATAAATATGTACATTTGATATTACTTCTAACGGTGGAATATTACCAAACTTATCATCATATTTTCAAACTTAACTGGATCTTTTTTATTACCTTTGTCACACTAGATACAAACTTTTAGCTGGGATTCTTTTGATTGATACTTCGCTTAAGGCCGAATAAATGAAAGTATGATGATCAACTTAAATTGACAATTAATGAAGTAGTAACACAGCAATATTCCGCACTATCATCACTAAAACAGCGCAAGATCCCTCATTATTGAAGACAAGCTGTCTCACCAGTTTCATGTTTTAAATCATTTATATCTAACTAAAAGATTTCAGAATGATAAATTTTCAAAGCCATGTCTCTGTGCAAACTTTAATTTTCATTTTGTAGAAAAAATAATGACATTCTTCTCCTAGTCGCAGTCAAAAATTAACATTAACTAAATAAGCTTCATTGCCATATATACGGTTAAGATATTGAAAGAAACAAACCATCATTGTATTGAATTGAAAGAGATAGAACAAACTTGGGTGCGGCTGATACCAAGACAAATTTTCACGCGCATGTTATTCAAAGTTATTTTTGTGTCAGACCAAATTATTTACGATTTGCATTCATCGTTACATTTGTTTGACATAATAATTTGCCACGATGAGAATTACAATTTTAGCTACAAATTTATAGGTCTTACGATCCGTAAATGTGAGTTAATGCAACTCCGTCCCTCAAGAAATGAAAAAAGTATCAAGTAATTCCCTAATTTGAAAAAAGTTAGAAAATACAATTGCAGATCATCGTTAATACATTGAGTTAAATTTTAATTTATTACTTAGCTGTCCAGTTTTAATACCAACTCATCAACGAAAAATAAACATAAACAAAGACAAATAAATATACAAATAATATTTGAAAGATTCACTTTCTCATCAAATCGATTTAAATACACACATGGAGCCTAAATTATTGAATTTACGGGAAATGTCCTTTTCTTGGTCCAAAATAACCATCTGGAGCCTGTAAAGTAGCATTAAGACGACCAATTGCAGATATTTCATAGTCCATACCAGCATACATTACATTATTTCCCCACCAGTTGATTGATTTATCATGATATTGTACAGCAAAGAAAATTATAATCTAAATATAAGTTTTAGTTAGTAATTTTGATTTTTGAAAAAGAAAACAAGTAAATAATTTGAATTAGTGACAATAATTCAAATCCGATGATTATGAAAACATACCGATGAAAAAGCAACACCTGCACCAAATCCAGTAGCAAGAAGATAATTGTATTTTTGCCACCATTTTTGATATTTGTTTTTAATGTAGACCATGAAAGCATAACTTACATAAACTCCAGATATATAGTATGATAACTAAAATAGGTTAGTAAATTTTATTCAATTTTAAATCATGAAATCTTGATACATACGTTATAAGGAGCATATTGTAAGAATCCACCGATAATAATTGTTGGTTCAAAAGTTTTGAAATATTTCTTGGGTCCAAATTTCTTTATAGCAGCACTTGGGAAAGCCAATAAAAATCCAATCAAGAAACACCATCTCAAAAGTGGATATAAATGATCAAAAACTTTTTTAGGACCAATGACTCCCCATAAGACTGAAGCTGAATAAAATGTTCTAGTACCAGGACAAGTGAATTTTTGAGTATTTAGTGGATCACAATAATCTTTAATACCTGTGATTTGAAAATTTAAAATACCTAATTGAATAAATGAAGCAATGAAAATTGAAAGAATCTGGCATCTAAACATAGATCTAGGGGGTATCTTTGCATAATGTCCTAATTTTAAATCACCAACCCAATTTTGAGCTTGACCATCAATATTATAACCAAAAGCTTTGATGAAAGCTAAAGCTAAACCATTTCCTGGGATAGCATATCCAATTATCAATTCAACTAATACATTTAAACCAAAGGAAAAACCTGTTCTAGCTCTTATTGTAGTCAACGGTATGAGGAATACAAAATTAATACCTAAAGCAAAAAATAAACCCCAAACTGGTGTTTGAGCTGGATACACTTTAACACAAATGATAGCCAAAACTAATGAAATCACCAACACAATTAGATATACCCATTCAGGAACTTCCTTATAGGATCTCATCATAACACTATGTGGATCGTTAAAACCATCATAAGTTGAAAGTTTATAATTTTTAATTGTTTTCCACAATTGTAACATTGAATGTTTCATTTGCTTATAATGCATCAACAATTCGTATACAAAATGAAATGGATATATAGCAAAAAACGCACCATAAATAACTAAATTAGCAGCAGTATAAAATGGAGGTCCAATTTCCTGATATTTAGCATCATCGAACAAACTGTTTTCATTGACAACGGCAGTAACATGATAAGGTTCACCCGTATTAGTGAAAAGCCCATTACTATTAATTGGTAAATAGCCAGTCCATTTGAAATTTGAATACCAAACTCCTAAAATTGTGAAAAAAGCAATGAACATACCAACAATCATGTTTGATTGATTATAAAATGGGTATTGCAAACATCCGTTAAAATCAATAATATTCCAATCAAAGGTGGGTATTGGATTTAAACCTAAACCTCCAACAAAACCAGTAACAACAGAAAGATTCATATTATTTGGTGCAATCCAAGTCATCCAATTGAAAGTAGATAATGCTTGAAATAAATACTGTGGAATCCAAAAATATAAAAACATCCCAAAAAAACAAATGAAAAAGAAATTATAACCTGAAATTTTCCAACCATTAATGTTTTCCTTCTTCTCTGGAACCATTAAAGCTTTGTTTAAAGCCAAACTAGGAAGTAATTCGGGCCAAATAGCTTGGACAGGAAAAACAGCAACTTTTCTTAAAATACCTGCTATTCCGATTCCTAAGAAATTGGTTGATAAAATAACTAAACTTGACTGTTAGTAAGACATATTCGGTTTTTGTGTAAAAAAGTGAAGCACCTTTTGGTAGCATTTTCAGATGTACATACGTAAAACTTGATAACCAAAATCAACCCATTGATTATTATAAAACAACTTTGACTTTTGCATGAGAATGTTTGACGAGACATAAGATGTAGCACCACCAGAAACTGAGCAGAAAATAGTAACCAATACTTGTTCTTTGTAATTGTAAGGTCCAGGATTTAGATTGACTGAGTATTTACCTATCTTGAATTTCCATTTAGGTAAAATCCATTCTAATAATTTGCCCGATGGGTATGAAAAGACTTGAACTACTGATACCGCAAGTGAAATACTAGGTTGTCTTTCAGTAAAAAATTGATTAATCACAGCTCCAATAGCAGTCCAAACAATACCAACAATATAAACTCTTACTGTTTCAACTGGAATGGATGGATCATCGTATGGAAATGTAACAGCTCTAACTTCTGGATAAGGTGACCAATAAGCAAGTAAAACAGCCTCTAATCTAACTTGTAGACTCCAATCAATTATTTTAACTTCACCTGTAGAAGGATCATTTTTTGAATCGATATCCTCACTTGAGTCAGAAAGTGTTGATACTTGAACAGGATGTCCTTTTGAATCAACTGAGTTATCTCCATTATATTTTTCATCATAATGAGTAACACCTCTTGAATTATTATCAAATAATGCTTTCCATAACTTTAAATCATGATCTGGGACATTAACATCATCTTTGTGCTCCTCATAAGCCTCTTTCAAAATTTCGATTCCCTCTTCTGTTGACATTTGTTCAATTTTTTCAAAAATGAAAGTACATTCAGGTGGTAAGTCTTGAAAAGATTCTAAAGCATCAAAATGTAATCTTTTCAAAATATAATCTTTTTGTACATTAGTTAATGAGGTTCCTATTTCTCCAATACTTTGTGGACTTGACAAAACAGTATTTAAATTAATATCATGATCTTCTGTTTGTAAATGACTCCCGATACTTGCGACGTGGTTGAGATCCAAACGGTCTTTCTCAGTGCTCATTTTATAGTGAAGGTAGTTGTAATTTAATGAAAATTTTATGAATTTTGAACATGAACATTGCAGAATTAGTATGACTTATATAAAAAATAAAACTTAAATCACCCTTTGATTGTAGATTAAGAAGTTTAGTAAAAACATGTTTCATCATCTAATGTTTTGCAATAAACGGCACCATTTCTGACTACAAAAAACTTGATTAAACCTCTGGTATAGAAAGTGTATTGCGCATGTATTTAGTCGCCTATGATTAATTTTTTTTTTTCCACTAGATACTGATTCTATATTTGGAAAAATTACACAAAAAAGTACGGTCGGAGATCTTTATTTCAATAAAATAAATCAAAATCGAATTTTGATAGAAGCATTTTAATTATATACTATTCATTAACATGCTTATGCTATTCATTAAGTAAGTTTATCATTTCGTGTGTTGAGTTAGCACAGGCAATTCAACTAACGTAGTGTATTTGTGAATTGAAAGAATACAATTTTAAAGTAATATCATCCTCTTCTGTGTCACAAAAGATACATTATCATGCCGATTACGCAAAAATAAAATGAAATTTATTCTGCATAAAATCATACTTGGTAAATTTTAAGCCATAAAGTCTTATTTACTATCGTCGAAATTTTGCTCTTCTACATAACTTATCAAAAAGATGTGTTTTGGCTAAATATGATAAATATACATGGTAAGCTCTTTTGTTGCTGGTAATGGACAGGTAGGATCAAACTATGAGAACTATCAATCGGCCATAATTTGACGTAGAATTGCGCGTTAGTTCAGAATAAATTTTAAGTTGTATGAAGTAAATGCAATATTTATTAAAGTTTAAAATTTTGACAAGTCTAAAAAACTCAAATAAAACTGAGAAGTATACGAACGTTTCAATCATCTTTGAATTATTCCCTTAATTTTAGCTGGATTATTGTCAAAAATATACGCTTGTGAGTAAGATAAAGATTTAATATCTAATGATATGTTTTGTTTGGCTCAAAATTGAGCGGACCCTTGTTTATTAATTATTTCTTTTTTATAGTATCATGCTTGACCGATATAGCATTAGATGCGTCAAATAATGCATTATAGCGTCGTGGTAATTTTTTTTATCAAGTAAATGACATAAATTAATACTACTTTATCACCCAAATTTCATCCCATTAATTGGCTCAAAAGTGCTAATTTCATACCATACGTTTGATCATTTTGACTATTATATTTAAGTCAAAGTATTCAGAGTGTTTTTCTAAACACAAGCCTTCTGAAATCTCATTCAGAAACTAAGGTAATGAGCTGCACTTGATTAGTTGCACTTTATTATTAGCGTTTTCGAGTTATAGAATCTGATTTTAGCCTTTAATTGAACTCTCCAAACTTGTATTAGATTTAATGAATGAAAAACACTCGGTCTGAATGAAAAGTTATTGTCTGATGACAGTCTGTCTAAAACTTTAAGCCTACAAATTTACAACCTATGGAGTCATAGCTTGAATTAAAAAAAAACATACAATTCTTGAAAATTAAGCAGTTTGTTTGATGAGATATTGTTTCAGCCTTATTAATTTTTTTTTAACATTGAACAATCTCCTTAAGAAGTAACAGTGATAATTCTCATTCTGTCGTCAAGATACAATAACTTTTATCCATATGCTTGATGAACGAGCTATTAGTTTTAAAGGCAAAGTGTTAATAAAAAGACAAAATTTAGGTACAAATTTTTAAATAATCGAATTAAAAAATACAGAATTATAAATTAAAGTTCTACAATATTTTTTTCTTACCAAGCAGAAACGAATTTATAAAACTTATGGGAAATGACCAATTCTTGGACCAAAGTATCCATCTGGAGCTTGTAAGGTAGCATTAAGACGACCGACTGAAAAAATCTCCGCGTCCATTCCACCATATGAAACATTATTTCCCCACCAGTCAATTGATTTATCATGATATTGCACAGCAAAGAAAATTATAATCTAAAGTATTGGTTAGTATTTAGTCTTGAAGATGAATGTATTAAAATGATTTGAATTTGATGTTAAATTTGATTCAAAACGATAAAAGTGACACTTTAGTATAGAATACATACCGATGAAAAAGCAACACCTCCACTAAATCCAGTAGCAAGAAGATAATTGTATTTTTGCCACCATTTTTGGTATTTGTTTTTTATGTAAACCATGAACGCATAGCTCACATAAACCCCTGGTAAAAAGTATGATAACTAAAAAAAATATGGTTAGTAAGTTTAATTTAATTTTAATCTTAAAGTCTTGGTACATACGTTGTAAGGAGCAAAGTTCAAAAATCCTCCTATGATAATTGATGGTTCAAAAGTTTTAAAGTATTTTCTAGGGCCATATTTCTTGATAGCAGCACATGGGAAAGCTAATAAAAATCCAATCAAGAAACACCATCTTAAAAGTGGATATAAATGATCAAAAACTTTTTTAGGTCCAATGACTCCCCATAAGACTGAGGCTGAATAAAATGTTCTGGTGCTGGCACATGTAAATTTTTGTTTATTTAATGGATCACAGTAATCTTTAATACCAGTAATTTGGAAATTCAATATACCTAATTGTATGAATGAAGCAACAAAAATGGAAAGAGTTTGACATCTAAACATAGCTCTTGGTGGAATTTTAGCATAATGACCTAATTTTAAATCATTCACCCAATTTTTTGCTTGACCGTCAATATTATATCCAAACGCTTTTATAAATGCTAAAGCTAAACCATTACCAGGGATAGCATAACCAACTATTAATTCAACTAGAACATTTAAACCAAATGAGAAACCAGTTCTAGCACTAACAGTTGTTAATGGTATAAGGAAGACAAAATTTATACCCAAAGCAAAGAAGATACCCCACACTGGTGTTTGAGCTGGATACACTTTAACACAAATGATAGCCAAAACTAATGAAATTACTAAAATAATAAGATAGGCCCATTCTGGTACTTCTTTGTAAGCTCTCATCATAACACTATGTGGATCATTGAAACCATCGTAAGTTGAAAGTCTGAAGTTTTTAACTGTTTTCCATAATTGAACCATAGCATGACTCATTTGTTTATATTGCATAATAAACTCGTATACAAAATGGAATGGATAAATAGCAAAAAAGGCACCATAAACGACTAAATTAGCAGCAGTATAAAATGGAGGTCCAATTTCTTGATATTTTTCATTGTCAAACAAACTGTTTTCATTGACAACGGCAGTAACACGATAACGCTCACCAGTATTTGTAAAAAGTCCGTTATTATTAATTGGTAAATATCCAGTCCATTTGAAATTTGTATACCAAACTCCCAATATAGTAAAGAAACCAATGAACATACCAAAAATCATATTAGATTGATTATAAAATGGAACTTGTAAACATGCATTAAAGTCAATAATATTCCAATCAAAAGTTGAGATTGGATTTAAACCTAAACCTCCAACAAAACCAGTAACAACAGAAAGATTCATATTATTTGGTGCAATCCAAGTCATCCAATTGAAAGTAGATAATGCTTGAAATAAATAATCTGGAATCCAAAAATATAAAAACATTCCACAGAAACAAATGAAGAAGAAATTATAACCTGATATTTTCCAACCATTAATGTTTTCTTTCTTTTCTGGAACTAACAATGCTCTATTCAATGCTAATTCTGGTAAGATTGAAGGCCATAAAGCTTGAACTGGATATACTGCAATTTTTCTCATAAGACCAGCTAATCCAATACCTAAGAAATTGGTTGATAAAATAACTAAGATTTAATGTTAGTAAAAATGTTCTGCTTTGTGTAATAATATGATGCATTTGTTGGTAGCAACATTTAGTAAAAAAAATACATACGTAAAACTTGATAACCAAAATCAGCCCATTTATTACCATAAAACACTTCTGATTTTTGCATAAGAATATTGTAAGAAACATATGATGTAGCACCACCAGTAACGGAACAGAAAATAGTAACCAAAACTTGTTCTTTGTATGTATATGGACCAGGATTAAGATTGAATGAAAATTTCCCGAGTTTGACGTTCCAGCTAGGTAAGACCCATTCCAAAAATTTACCACAAGGATATGAAAAAAGTTGAACAACTGATACCGCAAGTGAAATACTAGGTTGTCTTTCAGTAAAAAATTGATTAATAACAGCTCCAAGCCCAGTCCAAATTATACCAATAATATAAACTCTTATTGTTTCAACAGGAATAGATGGATCATCGTATGGAAATGTAACAGCTCTAACTTCTGGATAAGGTGACCAATATGCAAGTAAAACAGCCTCTAATCTGACTTGTAAACTCCAATCAACTATTTCAACTTTACCAGTAGAAGGATCATTTTTAGAATCAATATCTTCACTTGAATCAGAAAGTGTTGAAACTTTAACATTATCACCCTTCAAATCAATTGAATTATCTGAATTTTGTTTTTCATCATAATGTGTAACACCACCTGAATTGTAATCAATTAATGCTTTCCATAATTTTAAATCATGATCTGGTACATTGACATCATCTTTGTGCTCCTCATATGCCTCTTTCAATATTTCTATTCCTTCTTCTGTTGACATTTGTTCAATTTTTTCAAAAATAAAAGTACATTCAGGTGGTAAATCTTGGAAAGATTCTAAAGCATCAAAATGTAATCTTTTCAAAACATAATCTTTCTGTGCGTTAGTTAATGAGGTTCCAACTTCTCCAATACTTTGTGGATTTGATAATATAGCATTTAAATTAACATCATGATCTTCTGTTTGCAAATAACTTCCAACACTTGTGACATTATTAAGTCCTGAGTGACTTTTCTCAGTGTTCATTTTAACGTATTTGAAATTGAATTGGAATTTGAATAACAAATATTTAAAGATCGAGTTAAATTCTGCAAATTGATTGTTATTTATAGAAAGAATTATGATAAAACATTTTGATGTGAATTTAAGAAACGTATATGGATAATCATGCTATCAGCTTTTACAATTTAGAAGATAACGAAGTGAAACAAGAACATAGGTAAATCTTTATCAGTCTCTCATGTTTACACAAACGGCATTATGTATACAAGATGTACTACAAGAAATCAAATGATAAGTGATTTATCAAATTTAACCGCCTAACCAAAAATATATTAATATCGTAAATGACACAAAATTGCGGTTATACTATTTTTCCTCTTCAATCAGATACAATATATTTCGATTATACAAATCAATTCAGCACGATAATAATAGTGTTATCAGTCAATCAACTAAAGCTCATGCGACATTTGTAAACAATAATTGACATTGCAAGATTGGTGCTTTTTCCTGTTAAATTCAAGAATTTCCCAATATCAATCCCACAGTATTCAGAGGGGTTGTAATGTGGTGAATGAAATTTTAATTGAGGTGAACAAAAAAATCCGGAGGAAGTATTATCATTCGGCATCAAATTGATAAGATAATAAATTAATATTTCCAAATTTATTAGGTCTTCAATATAAATAGTAATTTGAGCATATTACAAATTTCTATTTTTATATATCATGATAGTATTGTTCTATTGTTTAAAACTATTTAATATAAATCTGTATGATTGATTAAATTTTGAATTCTTTAAATTTTTGACATAAATATTCGAATATGGAAAAATTCAAGTAATAATGAATACTTATGCAATTTAAGTTAATCAAAATAATTTCTTTTCTTCACTCTGAAGATCTCAAGATTTAAGAGATTTTCTCAGCAAATTTCTTTGATATATAAGAATTAAATTCTTGACAGATGTTACGATGTTTTCCAAGACTTTCGTATTCAGGTACCTCATCGGATCAATAGTTTACTAAGCTTGGCTAAAAACATTTTTACGATTCTATTGATGTTAGATTTTTTATCATATCAAATTTCAATTGCTTCTATTCCTGTATTGGTATGATAATTTGTTTTGTGTTCTTTGTCTATCTCCAATATTTTTTTTCGCTTTTGAGATAAACAAAAAAAAGTTTGAGCCATTCCAACGCAGGCGACCAATTTTTTGTTAATTGTTTTTTTATTGTTTCATTTTTATTCTCCATGATAAAGTGTTATGAACCACTATGAATTGACTTATTAAATACCTTATCTTTTGATATTTGAAATTAATAATAACCCTATTAAGAACGTTGAAAGATCTTGGCATTGTTCTGGTTGCACTTCTATACTTCATTAACTCAATTTTAATACGATTAATCCGATAATATGAAACACAACTTTTTATATAGATTTAAAAAAGAAAACGAAAATGAAAAAGAAGATCATCAACATATTGACTTCATTTATGACTTCACCAACGTTTGGACTTGAATTTAAATTCCCAAAATACATGTTAAACGTTCGAAAATTCAAATTTGTGATTAAATAAGTTTTACACAATCACAAATACTAACTTTGACAATTTCATTTTCTTATTTGGAATAATTTTAACGTAGTATCATCAAGCAGAGAATAAAATATGTCTAACCAAATCCTGAAGCTTTTGAGAGTCATCCCACAATTATGGCTGACTCTGGTTGCATAATTCGATCTGAATGTTGATCGAAATGATAAACCTTATCAGTATTAATTATCTGATGAAACTATTGATCAAAATATTCAAGTAGCGTTAAAAGGCGCGAATTATTTCTGCGCAATGGGTTAACTCTTGGACATGTTTGAATTCGACCCCTGTTTATCGTTTATCGAAAAAGTCAATTTTGGTATTGAAAATTCTAAATGTTGTAAATTTGATAAAACACTTATTCAGTTAATTCAATGACTCCACCAATTCCTGTTGATGAAAACAATTTGTTTAATTTGATGGTAATGGACAATGCAATATCGGTTCATAGTATCGGATTCGAAAAGTTCCCCGATCGAATTGTTGTTAGATTTTAATTTGTACAGATAAATTTTAATTAATTTACCTCTGAAGAATAATAAATTACCTACTCTTCAAAATAAAATAACCCTTTCTAAACAAAAAATTACCTGATGATAAATTTAATTTACCTTACAACCAATTTTAAATTACCAATAAAAATTTATTAATTTACCTTCTTAACTATGTAAATCCCATACATTCTGAAATAACTTAAAACTGGTCGCAAGGTGAATTAATCTTTGTTGTTAGGTGATTTAAAAATTTCTCAAGGCAAATTATTTATTTTGAGAGGTGATTTAATTTTCAATGAGAGGTAATATTTTGATTTTCAGAGGTAATTTAATTAAAATTTGTCTGTATTATCCTGTTTTGAATTAGTCTTTGCCCAGCAACACATGTGTCATCAAAAGGCTATACTCAAAGTTTAGTATTGTTTTATATTGAGATGAGTATGAAGAACTCTATATGTATTATTCATTACTCAAGAAGCGGGACATTCTAAGCTTCATACTTTATTTATAGTATTGTTGGTAGTTTTTACTTTGGAGTATGGTGACACTTGTTTGTTTGAAACAGGTCCTATTTAGTCGAATTTTAATTAAACAGAGTAAAAATAAGACAATAAAAATAATGATAGGATCATCAATCTTACAGAATTGACATTATTCGAAGTCCCAAACTCTTCATTATCTTGTTTTAAACATTTTGAATGTTTTGATGTAATTATATATTGTAAACCGATACACGACTTCTGCATGTTACACTGTGTTACATCTATTTATTTTTTATTTCGTGAATATGTATTCTGAGACATACACCGTACTCTAATATTATGAATGTCTGAAAGCCATATAGGTATCTAAAACAAGTAAGGAAAAGCAAATCAGTTACCTGCTTTTTGACCCAGCTAAGTTATTTTGCAGTCTGATACCATTTTACTTCCGTTGATGCTGTATATTCAGCACCATTAACGCAGTCAAAGATCAATGTCTCAGTTTATTTATAAATGTTTCGTAAATTTTATTCAAAAGACCAAAAAAAAAAAAAAATTAAATTTTTAAATCAAAAGTTTTAAAAATAAAACAAAAAAAAAAGTAAAGTGTAAGCGTATAATTATAAACATATCATCAATCAATTTGCATCACAACAGCCTTTGTATTCATATTCCATCAATCAATCCATCATTCAACGAGATAAATTAATTAACTCAAATATAATTTTATCATCAATTACTTTTGTTTTGGATAGTTGTCCTTATCAAATATAAACTAATTAAAGTTTATTTGTTTGTTTTTCTTTTCCAAAAATTTTATTTTAATATCCAACTTTCGTCATTCTTTTAAATAGTCAAGGATTAAATAATTCATAACATGAATCAAAGTCAAAACCAAAAGCAAGAATTTTCATCTAAGCGAAATTTGAAGGGATTTCCACAACCTCTCCCATCAGCTTATGTTCAAAGTGATAAATTATATCATAACAAGAATTCAAATGATCTTAATCAAAATTATTATCATCAATCAGAACTGTTTCCAATAGTAAATACAGCACCACCATTAGACTCGCGTCATTCTCGATCTCATTCTCATAATATTGTTAATCCCAATCCTTTACCTAAAATCTTTTATCCTTTAAATCATAATGGACATCAACAAAATCGTACAATAGGTTCACCCATTCCTTCGTCAGCTCCACCTCAATCACCTTCTTCACACTTAAAGCAACAACAACAACAGCAGCAAGGGTCACCGGCCCTTTATCATTTCCAACAATCACAGCATCATCAACATCAGCGACAAACTCCATTACAATCTCAACAATTGCAATCGCAAGCTAAAACTCAAAATCAACGACAACAAAAACTGCAACCGCAACAACCACAACAACAACTTCAACCACAACAACCACAGCAGAGACAGCCGCAAAATTGGACAAGTCTAATACCACCACAACCCTCAACTCAAGATGAATTTCATTTCACTACTACAAAAGACGCGTCGAAAGATCCTTCACAAAGACATTCAATAGCAATTTCCCCTTCCCCAGACAATCGAGATATTACGATGAATGATGAAATCTCACGAGAGCCAATAGAATATATTCCACCAAAGAAAAAGAGTAGAAAAACATGTAAAAAATGTGGACTTGAAATCACAGGTCAATTTGTTAGAGCGTTACAAAATGCTTATCATGTAAATTGTTTCAATTGTCATGAATGTGGTAAACAATGTTCAGCAAAATTCTTTCCATCAGAAATAGTAGAAAATGGTAAACCGAAACAAATAGCTTTATGTGAGTATGATTATTTTAAGAAATTGAATTTGATATGTTTTAGTTGCAACAATGCTTTACGAGGTCCTTATGTCACAGCATTAGGTAACAAATATCATCTTGAGCACTTCAAATGTTCGGTATGTCAACATGTTTTTGATTCAGATGAGAGTTATTATGAACATGGGAATGATATATTTTGTCATTATCATTTTTCAAAATTATATGCATCTCATTGTGAAGGATGTCAATCTTCAATTGTAAAACAATTTGTTGAATTATTTCGAGGTGGTAGAAATCAACATTGGCATCCAGAATGTTTCATGGTACATAAATTCTGGAATGTGTGCATTACCGCAGATTCTGTTGGGTTACAAAAAATGTATAATTTACAAAGTGATATTGATCTTCGACTAATTAAAATGTCTGATATAATTGATTCAAACAAATTAATAGCAATGGAACAACATATTGAACAAGTTGTAATGAATTGTTGGCTAATGTTGTCTGGTTATGAACAAGCAACTGCTTCATGTATATCAGACATGCTTTTGAATGCGTGCACAGGAAATAAATACGGTGGTTTAGTAATTACAGGAAAGTTGATTTTAAACATTGAGATATTATTCAATGCATTAGATTACGTGTTGGACAATTGCAAAAAATGTCAACAAAGCTCTTTAATAAATGGTAATGATCAGGAACAACAAAACTATTTTCAAATAATTAAAAAAGAACCTAGAAATATTACTGGTAAAATTATGAGTTATTTAGCGATTTTAAGAAAATCCGGGAGCATATCGAAATCAGGTACATTATCAGCTGAGCTTTTATCAGTAATTACAGGTTGTGCTCATTATTTGAAATTGTTAATAAGAATTGGATTATACAATGCTTTAAAATTGAATAAAATTCAAGGTACAACGGAAGCTCTTGAAACTTTTCTACAACTAATATCTAAATTTGAATCAATTAATACGTTAGATATTGAAGATCTTAAGACTGGATTATATACTCCACAAAGTTCCACAGATGCATGTACATCTTGTGCCAAGAGTATAGAGAAAAGTTGCATGAAATTCGGTGATCATAGATGGCACTTGAAATGTTTTATATGTAATGAATGTCATTCTCCAATTGAATCAGTCGAAGGTGTTACTTTTAATGTTTCTCACCAAGCAATAAATTGTAAGAAATGTATCAATGAAGGTATTGCCGGTTTTGAATATGTTTCTGATTTATCTCAGTTAGTTTATTTATTGAAAATTGCATTATTAAGATCTAGATCAGTGATGAATATTGATTTTTCAATTTCATCAACGGATGATAAGCAAAGTTCGGAACAAGATAATTATGTTAAAACTTTAGATGATGTCACAAGATTGAGAAGTAGAAGACAAAGTCAAAAATTATCTAAATCTGTAAAGAAAAAAGCAAGAAAATCTATTATTGTAACTGCTCCTGAAGCAGATCAAGGTGATGTATTAGTCGATGATGTTACCAGTGGTATAACTGATATGAAAATGGAAAGAAAAGTTAGTGAATATTCATTTGATAATAATGAAGAAATATCAGTGAAAAAGGAATTACAAATTAGAGATGAACCTTTGAGACAATTAACTTCAATACATTTGGATAGAACTTCTGATTTATTAAAAAATGAGAAATCCTTAACATTAGATGATATACCAAGAATTGTTGCTGCAGAACAAGCTCGAGATCAAAGACCAAATGCATTTAAACATCATAATAGATTATATCAAAGATCTGGTTCTCATAAATTAAAAAATGGTGGTAATAGTAATAGTCCATTAACTAATGGAAATACTTCTCCAAGTAGTGCATTAAATCATATACTTAATTCTGGAAATCAAACTATTTCATCAACTTCAAAACAAAAATTTGTTTCAGAACTTAATAAAAAAGAACATTTCATTATACGACATTTAGCTATAGAAGCATTAAATCAAATAAATTCTGATAAATTTAATAAAGATGAATTACTTACATTAATTCAAACTAAAAAATCACCAACATTTTGGGAAAAATTAAGATTTGGAGGTGGTGGTAATAGTAGTGGAAATCAACAAAAAACTAATGGAGTATTTGGAGTAGATTTAAGTATATTAACTAAAAAATTTGGAGTTGAATCTGATTTAGGTGTTGGACCGACAAAATTAAGAATTCCAATTGTTGTTGAAGATATTATAAATGCATTAAAACAAAAAGATATGTCAGTTGAAGGTATATTTAGATTAAATGGAAATATTAAAAAATTAAGAGAATTAACTGAAGAAATTAATAAAAATCCTTTGAAATCTCCTGATTTTAGTACACAAACTGCAGTACAATTAGCAGCATTAATGAAAAAATGGTTAAGAGAATTACCAATACCTTTATTAACTTTTAATCTTTATGATTTATGGATATTATCACAATCTGAAAAAGATTTAGAAATTAGAAAAAGAATATTACAATTAATTTATTGTTTATTACCAAGAGATCATAGAAATTTATTAGAAGTATTATTATATTTTTTTAGTTGGGTTGCATCATTTTCTGAAGTTGATGAAGAAAGTGGTTCTAAAATGGATTCTCATAATTTAGCTACTGTATTAGCTCCAAATATTTTAATTTCAAAACAAGCTGCTTCTAATTCTAATTCATCAATGTCTGGTACATCAAATATTAATATAACATCAATTGAATCAAATGGAGGAGGAAATGGTGAAAATTATTTTTTAGCTATTGAAGTTGTAAATCAATTAATTGAACAACATGAAGAATTAAGTACAATTCCTATTGATTTATTAAATATTTTTGAAAATTGTGGATTTGATTCTGAAAAAGATTATTCAACAAAAGAAATTTTAAATAAATTGGAAAATGTTTATAAAGAAAATGAAAATGATAATTTAATGAAGTAAATATTATGTAACAATTAAGTAGTAATAAAATTAATAATAATAATGATAATGATAATAGATATTGAACGAGATTTATGTAGCTGGTGATTTATTCTTTATTATTATTACAAAGATAAAACAAATATGACAACCAAGTTAGAAGAGATAGCTAGCAAACGAAGAAACAAATGTCTCAATTCTCTATAAAAAAAAACTATTGATATTAACTCATTTACTTATTAAATTTTTTTATCTAATTCATTTTCATCATTTTCAATTGTTTTTTTAATTTCAATATCATTTAAATTTTCACCATCTAAAAAATTTATAATTTCATCTCTTCTTTTCTCCCAATTTTCAACTTGTGATAATTTATTTTCAATTTCTTCAATTTCTTTATCAATACTTTGTAAATTTTCTTCACTTGTTAAATCATGTAATTTCCATGATCCTTCTTGATTTTCGTTATCTTCAATTTCTAATATATAATCATGATATTTCATTAATAAAGGTCTATGACTTAATGTTATAAATGGGATTTTTTTTAATTTTAATAATTCAAATAAATAATCTTCAACATCTGTACTTACTGCATTTGTTGCTTCATCTAATATAACTAATTTTGGATTTTTAAATAATATTCTTGCTATACTAATTCTTTGTTTTTCTCCTCCACTAAATACATCTTTCCAATCTTTAACAACATTAAAATTTCCTTCTCTTTTTAATAAATATTCTAATTTAACTTCATGTAATATATGATATAAATAATCATCATTATATCCCATTTCTAACATTTGATCATAAGTATGAGGATATATAATTTGATCTCTTAAATTTCCAGTTGTAAAATATGTCTTTTGTGGTAAATAAAAAATATCATCATCATTTGGTTTTGATAATAATCCACTATATAAAGGCCATAAACCTGCAATAATTCTTGAAATTGAAGTTTTTCCTGAACCATTTGATCCCAAGATTAACATATTTTTTTGTTTTATTTGAAAATTTAAATTTTTAATTAATGGTTTATGTTTTGAACCTTCACTTGTTGGTATTATAACTGATATATTTTCAAATCTTAAACCATTTGGATAATTATTTTGTATTGTTCCATGAATATCTGATATACCCATTTTATCACCATAATCAAATCTTGGTGAATGAGCTCTATGTAATTGAGTTAATAAATCAAATACTCTATCAGTATAACCAGTTAAAGTATTTACATCTTTTATTGAATACATTAATCTTGATCCAGCATCAGCTAATGATAACATTAATCTTTTATTTGTTATAAATTGTCTCATATTTTTACGTTCACTTGCAGGATCATTTTCTTTATCTTTATCTTTTTCTGCAGGCCATAATTCATCTAAAAATACTGGTAATCCTGCAAATATATAACCCCATGCTGACCAAGTATATTTTAATACATAATCTTCTAATATAGCATACCAAAAACTTATATTAATTTCTTTATTTATATGATTCATTAAAGTTTCAAATTTTTCTTTTAATTTTGATTTTTCAATTAATGAACCTTTATAAAATCCAATTTCTTCACAATTTGTCATAAGATTTAAATGTTGATTAAAATAAACACCTTCAAGATGAGTTTTTTTAGCGGATAATTTACCAAATGATGGAGTAGCTCTTTTTAACATTATAGCAGTTAAAAAATAATTTGCAAACATTCCAATAATTGCTCCTGTACCTAAATTATCTCTTAAATATACTGAAAAAAATATTAAATCAATAAAAGGTTTACCCATTGATGAAAATAATGAACTTAAAGAAGAACAGAATTTATTAACATCATCAGTAATATATTGATCAATATTTTGAATTTCATTACTATTTAATTCAATTTTATAATAAGCTAAAGTTTTATCAAGATACATATCATGAATATATCTTGTTAAATTAGTTCTAAAACCTAAAGTTAATCTTTGATCTAAATATTTTATAGTAGCATTAGTATAAGAAGCAGGAAAAGCAATTAATAACCAATAAATTAAATCTCTTGCAAATTTTTTACCATTTGCAGCAATTAAATTTTTAACAATTTGACCATCTAATTTTGCAACTAATAATGATAACCAAGTTCTAAAAATTAAAAAAAAACATTGAGATAATAATAATGAAGTATTTTTACAATAAAATTTTGGAATTAAAATTTTCCAAATTATTGCTAATTGATTTAGAAATTTTGAATTAAAAATTATTCCCTTTTGTTGTTGTAAAATATTTTGAGATTTTACAAAATCTTTATATAAATATTTATCAGCTGCATATTGATCATTATTTGGTTTTGGTATAATAATTCTTGTTACTTTATCTTTACCCTTGGGGATATAAATTTCTCTTGAACCATTTCTTAAAATATTTGAAGATTGTCTAATTAAACTTGGTCTTCTTAATCTTTTAGTTAAATTGAATTCATTATATTTTGTTATTATATTTCTTATAGTAAAATATAATCCAAATCCTGCTGTTGCTATTAATGTACTAAAAAATAATATAACAGGTCGACTTTGATAATTAATTTTAACTTTATTATCTTTATATGTTATAACAAATTCTTGAATTAATAATAACAAGTTTTTCAAATCTTGTTTATTATATCCTGCTAATCGTGATATATTAATCATGATGAATATGTCGTTGTTGTTGTTGCTTTTGTTGATTCAATTAGTAGATTAAAAAGTGTATAAAACGACACACTTTGAGTGTGTATGGTTAGGTTTGAGTGCTGTGTTTGTCTATAAGTATGTAATAATCTTGTATTGTGTGATTGATTAAACTAATGTGGTTCTTCTACAGATGGTTGAATATATGTTATATGATGAAGTAGTATTATTTGATGATGTTGTAATGTTAAGTGAATGTTAATGTGGAGAGAGAAAGAAAGAAAAATTGATAGAGAATCAAACGAAATAATAAATTTACACAAAGAAGATTTCTATGTATTTTAAATTTACAATAGCTAGACTATATGTTGTTGTATCAAACAGTATGTAGAAGTCACTACTCTGTTCATAATTCTTCATCGAAGACTTCTGTGTTACTGCTCAGATCCATTAATTTCCAACAAGTTTTTTGAACCTTCATTAAACTCTTTTAACTCAATTAAATAGCAACTTGCCGAGGTAAAGATCCAAGAAATTGAAAGAACGTCATCAATGATCGATTAATACAATTCTAATTTTCTGAATTTGATTAACATGAACTTGAACATACTAACATGATCTTTGAATAGAGTGAATTGTTTCATCAAATTACTTGTCAATCAACCAATTTTATTTTTTAATTAATTTTGAATTTATACAAGTTTTAAATTTTTTAAATTCTAATTCACAATCTCCCTTTTTAATATTTTGATATTTTAATAATATACAATTCCCATAATTTAATCCATCTTTTGAACATTCACTAGCAACATTCATTAATCTTTGAGCTGGTCTAATTTTTGATATTTTAGTCATTAAAATGATGAATAATTGTTAGTACAATACTAAGTATTCTTCTACTTTTGAATCTCAAATATTAAATCTGAGATATCTCGGCGCAACCAAATGACGTTTGCTGACACGTGATCCGATTATTTTTAATTTTGAAACGGCAATGTCAACTTTATTATGATAAATAAGTATATTTGGATAAAGCTAAGGAATCAAAAGTTGAGAACATGTTGACTGAATTAGTACCAAAGCTGACATTTACTGACTTACCAAACAAGTTTCTAAACTTATCTGATTAAGAAGAAAGAAACATATTGTCGATATACATGGTCACCATATATTTCATATATAATTATCGACAATATGGTTCACTTCTTTTGAATCAGATGGAATTATTTTTGTTGGATAAGTAAGTAAATGTCTGCTTTATTTACTTAAATGTTGGGCTGGTCTTAGGTTGGTTGAGATCCTGCTTTGCTTGATTACGAAAGTGATGGGCTTTAAATTATTCAATCACCAAACCAAAAATGTCACCTATCAGTCTACAATCCTAACGTTTACACAATAGAGAAAGAAGAGCCAAACTACTAATTGGATAAAAATTATGGAAGAGACTCTCACCTTCACCAGAATAAACTTCAAAAATGAATCAGAGAATTATTTTCATAAGCTCATTATTATTTTTAAAAAAGGAGTATAAAAAAGTTGCTTAGTTTATCGAAAGACCATTAAAATCAAGTCCAGTCGGTTTTTAAAAAAAAAGTGAACAAATTTTCACTGTTATTGCCATTTTGTCTACTCCAAAACTTGGACTGGATAAAATGATAATATCATTGGTATATTGTTCAGATTTTAGATCTTATATTGCAAGTACTCAATCCGCAAAAGGAAATTTCAAATCTATAAAGACGGGCATAGGACTTCTAGAAACAATTTATAATGTCAGAATATTTAGATAAAGATCAATTTGCTATAAGAGTTTACGTTCATGAATGCGATATTCATTTTCAAAAGAACTATTTAAAGCTTTTTGACTATTTCATAATTGTACCAAAATCTCAAACAATCTTAGATCAATCATGTCAAGTATAAACAACATAAATTACCATGAAAATAATGATGAAGACTACAATACAGAAGATGAAGAAAACACTGAATAGAAGAAAAATTATTCAAGTAAACACAATCACAAATATATGGAAAGAAATGAAAGGAACCAAAATATCTGTTCATCAAAGATATGTGCTAAATTGAAGAAAATTTCTAATATAATTATGAATAAACAAGACCTTAAAGTAATAGAAAGCAATGAATATGAGTCAAATTGATTCATTCATTGCGAGGCATTACTAATCAGGAAAAAAGCTCAACGATCATTGCTAGGCTCCTAAACAATACTGAAATAAACATCATAGGAAAAGGTTATGTAAAAATTAGATTTATTTCAGAATTCATCAATTTTAATTTTAAATTCCAATTCATTACACAGATCAGTTGAAACTTTTGTTACAGCGCAACATATGATATACGGTCTTCGTTTTTTTGATTGATATAGGTAGTTCAACTACAACAAATTATCTAATTATCAGATACTGAACTTTAACTCTTTTGCTGAATTTCTACATAAGAGTAGTCCTTTCTCTATGAAAATTTATTTCGCAGCAATTGTATCTTTGTACAACAGTAGTTGAATCAAAATTAAAATATTTTACGGACCGTTTACGAACCGTTAAATTGTATTGTTTTGTATTCTGCATATAATATCTTTTAATATCTTGTGAGTCAATCGAGTAAAAACTTTAAGTAGGCTATTCAATAACAAATTACTTTGGAAGAAACATTAGCCATATATAATAATGAAGCCGATTCTGGTGTTGCTCGATACAAATCTACAGAAGCGGTTTCATGAATTGAATATTAAACCCTTTTAATTTAATTTATTATTAACACTAAGATCTACACAATATCTTTTTGTATTCTTCTTATACTTTAAATTTGATATAAAACTTTAGAAAGGAAAAGGCAGACTTCACATCAAAAATTTTCATATATACAATCAATTAAATGTACTAATAAAGTTATAACCAACTCTATTTGATTCAAGAACATTCGATCTCTCGACTAGATTTCTCTTATTTTACTCAGGGTTTTACAAAATATCTCGGAAATATTAATAATTCTATTCTATATACTAATCAATAATTTTATTATGTAGAATAATCTACCCGCACTTTTTTTTTTTTTTATCTTTGATTTCTTACTATCAAATATCTGAACCACACAATTAATAAGATTACAAATTCATTATCAAGGGGGTTAACTCTTTTACAACAACCTAAATTGACTACCATCATTCAGTTGCTGCTATGGATCCAACTAATGATCCAAATTTTACACCACCATCTTTAAAAAAAGAAATTGAACCAACTGCTCCACTGGAATTTATACCACATAATATTCCAATACAACAACCATTTGTAATGGAAGATTTAGGAGAAGCATTAGATGATCCTGCACCACATCCTGCATCATCAAATAATTTAAATAATTTAAATAGACCACCAGTTTCAATAAGTAAAATATCATTTGATAATAATAGTAATGATGATTCAAGTGGAAGATATCATTCAAAAATTCCAAGAAAACATACTGAATTAATGAATAGTTCATCAGATGATGAAGAAATAATAGAAATAAATTCAAAAAATTCTTATAATAATTTAGAATCAACTCTACAAAATCAAATAAATAAAGACAAACAAGTAGAAAAAGAAGAAATTGAAATTGAAAAAGAAATATTACCTCCATCAATTCAAGTTAAATCTTCTCAAATTGCAGATTTAGAAGAAGTTCCACATGGTATACAAAGACAAGCAACTCATTTAAAAGATTATCATTTTCCAACTCATAGATTAGCAACAACATTATCAGATGAATCAAAATCTCCATTAGTTATTGTTGCATGTGGTTCATTTTCTCCAATAACTTATTTACATTTAAGAATGTTTGAAATGGCTTTAGATGCAGTTATGGAACAAACAAGATTTGAAGTTGTTGGAGGTTATTATTCTCCTGTTTCTTCAAATTATAAAAAACAAGGTTTAGCTTCAGCTTATCATAGAGTTAGAATGTGTGAATTAGCTTGTGAAAGAACTTCATCTTGGTTAATGGTTGATGCTTGGGAATCATTACAACCAAAATATACAAGAACTGCTTTAGTATTGGATCATTTTAATGAAGAAATTAATATAAAAAGAGGTGGAATAATGACAAAATCTGGTCAGAGAAGAGGTGTTAAAATTATGTTATTAGCTGGTGGAGATTTAATTGAATCAATGGGTGAACCTGATGTATGGGCAGATTTTGATTTACATCATATTTTAGGAAAATATGGTTGTTTAATTGTTGAAAGAACAGGATCAGATGTAAGAAGTTTCTTATTAAGTCATGATATAATGTATGAACATAGGAAAAATATATTAGTTATAAAACAATTAATTTATAATGATATAAGTTCAACAAAAATACGATTGTTTATAAGAAGAGGAATGTCAGTACAATATTTATTACCAAATTCTGTTATAAGATATATTCAACAACATAATTTATATGGTGATAGTGAACCTGTAAAACAAGTTATGTCAGAAAGAGCTGATTGAAAGACAATCAATTAATATATATTTATTTATTTTTTAGAAAGAGATAATATATTTATGAACGATTAGATGCTGTTATAATGAACAATTAATAAATAATAATAATAATAATATAAATAATATACTAGATGTATTAATAATAAATAATTTTTTTATTTCTCTTTGCTTTTAATTAAAATTACCATTCTTGAGTTTTTAAACCATATTTACTCTTTTTTGAACCTTTTATTGGTTTAATTAATTTTGATCCACCTTCCAAGAATGAAAATTTAATTTTTCTATTATTTTCATAATCTTTTATAAACTTTTCTTTTTGTAAAGTTAATCCAATATCATCTAATCCATTTACCAAACAATGTTTTCTAAAACTTTCAACTTCAAAATGTTCAACTAATATTTCATCAGTTTCACCATCTCTAATTTGTTGATTTGGTAAATCTATTGTTAATTTATGGCCTTGATTTATAACTGGTATTAAATTTGTTTCAATAATTTTTTGTGATAATCTTATTGGTAATAAAAAATTTTTAAAAGAATTATTATAAAAAATATCACCAAATGATGGTGCTATTATAGATTTTATACCAAAATCTTTTAATGCCCATGGTGCATGTTCTCTTGATGATCCACAACCAAAATTATCACCTGTTACAACTAAAATTTCAGCTTTTCTATAAGGATTTTGATTTAATATAAAATCTGTTTCTACATCTTTACCATTTTCTTTTATAAATCTTGATTCATAAAATAATCCATCTTTTAATCCTGTTCTTTTGATAGTTTTTAAAAATTGTTTAGGAATTATGGCATCGGTATCAACATTTGCTTTATATAATGGTGCAGCTATACCGGTTAATACAGTAAATTTATCTAATCCTCCTGATGGTGAAGGATCAAAAGTTTTTTTTGAATTCAGTTTCGGTATATCATTGATTTTATCTTCTTCTCCTGAATATGAATCATCATTATCTATTGGTTCTTTTTCATGTTTATAAACAGCTTCTTGTAATTCTTCATCTTCATCACTTTCTATAGTGACTTGTGGTTCATCTTTATGATTAATATAATCAAATTCTCTAATATCTGTAAAATGACCCTTGATAGCTGCTGCTGCTGCCATTGCTGGTGACATTAAATGAGTTCTTGATCTTGCACCTTGACGACCTTCAAAATTTCTATTTGATGTTGAAGCACATCTTTCTTCAGGACTTAAAATATCTGGATTCATACCAAGACACATTGAACAACCAGCTTCTCTCCATGTAAAACCAGCAGATTCAAATATTTTATGTAATCCTTCTTTTTCAGCTTGTTGTTTAATTAATCCTGATCCAGGTACAACTAATACTTCTTTTACTGTATCAGCTTTTTTATGACCTTTTGCAACTTTTGCAGCAGCTCTTAAATCTTCAATTCTTGAGTTTGTACATGATCCAATAAATGCTTTATCTATTTTAATATCTTTTAATGGAGTATTTGGTTTTAATCCTTGATATTTTAATGCTCTTATCATACCTTCTTTTTTTATTGGATCAGTTACATTTTCTGGATCTGGTACACTTGCACTTATAGGTAATGCATCTTGTGGTGAATTTCCCCAAGTTATAGTTGGTACAATATCTTTTGCAGAAATTTTAATATCATAATCAAATTTTGCTCCAGGATCTGAATGTAAAGTTTTCCAATATGAAAGTGCTTTTTCCCATTCTTCACCTTTTGGAGTTAATGGTCTTCCTTTTATATAATTAAAAGTAGTTTCATCTGGTTTTATCATACCTGCTCTTGCACCAGCTTCAATTGCCATATTACATATTGACATTCTTGCTTCCATTGATAATTCTTCTATTGCTTTACCTGCAAATTCAATAACACATCCAGTACCACCAGCAGTACCAATAACTCCAATTACATGTAAAACTAAATCTTTTGAAGTTATACCTTCATTTAATGAACCATCTATAAATATTCTCATATTTTTTGATTTTGTTTGAATAATTGTTTGAGTTGCTAAAACATGTTCAACTTCTGATGTTCCAATACCAAAAGCTAATGAACCAAAAGCTCCATGAGTTGAAGTATGAGAATCACCACAAACTACAGTAGTTCCAGGTAATGTAAATCCTTGTTCTGGACCAACAACGTGAACTATTCCTTGTCTACTATCACTCATTCCAAAATAAGTAACATCAAAATCTTTAACATTTTGTTCTAATGTCATAACTTGTAATCTTGAATCATCTTGATCAATAAATGTATTAACATTTTTAAAATTTTTTCTTGATATTGTTGGAATATTATGATCAACTGTTGCTAAAGTACAATCAGTTCTTCTAACTGATCTACCTGCATTTTTTAATCCTTCAAATGCTTGTGGTGAAGTAACTTCATGAACTAAATGTCTATCTATATATAATAAATATGAATTTGATTCATCTTTATGAACTATATGATCTTCAAATACTTTATCATATAATGTCTTTGGTGCCATTTCTCTATTCTTTTCTAAGTGAGTTGATTTATGAATTGTATTAAGGTGGGATAAGTTTGTTGAAATTATAGATAACTATATATAAAACAATATGAAAGTATGACAGATTTTTTTTTTTTTCAGTTCATATTAATTTTATCTCCATATTTAAGATTAGAAGCTGAAAAGGCCCGGTGTCCGGAAAGTAACAAAATGATAATTTTGTAATTAAAATTTGGTCACCTTTGATCCAATCATAAATACTAAATTCATAAGCATTCAAAAAGTCTAGAAACAAAAGGCATCAAGGAATGGAAAGATACAATTTGGTTTATCATTAATTGCTAAATATTGATATGAGTAGATTAATCATAGTTAGTCGTTTTCTCTCTAACAAAGAATTAATAGTTTAATACTTCAAAATCTATGTATTGAGGTATGGTTGTTACATTATATTTTTTCATAATATGTAGGTACAGATGTTGCAAAACTTCATATGAATCTTAGATATAACAAAGCTTAATCCGTTGAAATGGTGTTCTTACTAGAATGCTCCCTACCCATCTTTGGTTGACTGATGATAGAAAACAGCAATCAGTTCTCGGTGTAAGATTCATAAAGACGATTTTAATTAATTAAGGAAATGTATCTTTTAAGTAGTTTGATTTAGACTCAAATTTGTTACCAATAATTCAATTATTTACAAACATTGTAAATCATCACTTTAAAAGTCTAAACTCTAACTCATTAGGCTCTTGAAGTTTATTACACTGTAAATATACGAAGAGTGCATCACGACTCATCGTAGAATGATGATTCATTGTGAGAGAATCTACGATAGAATTGAAAGTATGCCATTAGACTTGTCTTACTTCACGGTCGATTAACATAACCTCATTTGATGACTTAAATTGTGAGTATTGAAAAAAAATCTCTAATGCACTCATAATCGTGTTAAAGAGTGATTTATATCTTGTGTTGGAATTGGTTGCAAAATTTTAAAGAATTTGATTGAAGTAAATACAGAAAATCGAAGACGATACTTTTTCTATCGCGGACTTTAATTATTTTGCAGTCAATACATACTTTTGATTTAAATTATCAACAATATTCTCCAGGAAGACCACCATAAGATGATTCCAGCAGGTGGCAGAAGATCTAAAATAAGACCACCAAGAAAATCATTAATCAGTTCATCTTCTTCAATAGAAAATTCTACCACCGATCCAACTATAGATTTTGATAAAAATTGGTCCATATTAGAAAATGCAATATCTCAAATTCAAAATAAAAATGTTTCCAACTTATCTTATGAACAATTATATCGTAAAGCTTACGTCTTAGTACTACGAAAATTTGGAGGAAGATTATATGATAATGTTGGGAATGCAATCAAAGAACATTTATTGAAACAAAGATCAAAATTATTAATTTCATCAAGTCATGAACAATTTATGCAAATTTTAATACGTGAATGGGATGAACATTTACAAAGTATGAAATTTATTAGCGACGTGTTAATGTATTTGAATAGAGTATACGTAAAGGAACAAAAAAAGTTATTAATATACGACTTGGGTGTACAACTTTTTAAAGATTACATTATAATGTATAATAATAATGAAATTGGATCGAAAACTACAGAGATAATACTAGAAGAAATTACAAAAAGTAGGAATGGGATAGTGATCACTTCAAATATGTATATAACTAAGATAATACAAATGATGGAAATGTTGGTTGAAAATAATCAATCATTAGATGTTCAATATGGTGAAAATTATTATCAATCTATATTCGAGCCTGTATTTTTGAAAAATTCAGAAAATTTTTTTCAAATGTTATCAAAATCTTACGTAGCTTTAAATCTGGGATCAAAATATTTGCATGCTACTTCGCAATTTATAAAAGATGAAGAAAATAGAATAAAATTTTATTTACCTCTGTCAACTCATCCAAAATTATCAAGTTTAATGGATAATATATTAATTAAAGATAAAATTGATAAGATGATACTACTACCTAATGAAGGTTTAAAATATTGGCTTGAACCAGTGCTAACAAATCTTTTAAGAGACGGAATTATAGAGTCAAATCATTATACTGAATTAAAATTGTTATATCGACTTATTGGAAGAATTGATGATGAATTTCAACTATTAAGAATTAGATTGAAAGAAGCTATAATTGCACAAGGTTTATTATTACCAGAACTCGTGAAAAATGCATTAGATGTGGGGACAGAAAAGAAAGGATCTAATCAAACCTCATTTGCAACTAAATGGATTGAAGCCGTATTGAAATATCGAGAGGAAATGTTACAAATTTGGACAAACTCTTTTGATTTGAATCCAATTATTGAACAAACATTAATGTTTGCAATGAGAGATTTCATCAATAATTATAATAAAAGAACCAGTGGTCAAAATAACGCGATAAACGCTCCAGAAATTTTATCGATATACATGGATTATCATATAAAACAATTGAACAAAGGTACTTCTGGTAAAGAGTTGACAAGTTCAGGTGATCTGGCAGAAAATTTAATTAATAATTCAATACAATTCCTCAGATTTGTTAAAGATAAAGATGCATTTGAAGCTCATTTTGCAAATCATTTTGCTAAAAGATTTTTAAATTCCAAGAATTCTTCTTATGGATCAATGAAAGGTGTTGATATAGAAGATATGGTTCTTTCAAAATTGTGTGAGGAAATGGGGACATCATCATTAGATAAAGTCATTAAAATGAATAAAGATATTAAAACATCAAAAGATACAACAAGAGAATGGATGAATAATTCAAATAAAACACCAAATTCGATGGAACTAGATTTGAAAATTTGTAATGTTTCAATGTGGCCCAAATCATTAACTAAAGATTACAAAAATACTGAAGTTAATGATGAACAACAATCATTTAAATGGCCACGTCAATTAAGGGAAACAATACGAGAATTTGAAGAATTTTGGTTTTCTGGTAAAAAGAATGATAATAAGTCATTACATTGGTCACCAAAATTTGGTTCAATAGATATGAGAATCACTTATCCTTCTAAAACTTATGACATTAATTTATCAGTATATGCTGCAATTATAATGCTTTTATTTGCTCCAGGCCTGTCACTTGAAGGTGAAGTAAAACTGGCTTTTGCTGAAAAGATTCAATATTCATATAAGGATATAGCTGAATTAACTGGTATTCCAACTCAAGAATTAAAAAGACATTTACAATCTATCGCAGTGGCACCAAAGCTGAGATTATTAGTCAAAATTCCAATGACGAAAGATGTTAATGAGGATGACATATTCAAATTAAATGAAAAATTTAAATCTCCAAGTGTTAAAGTAAAAGTTTTAACTGTTTCTATATCATCATCTTCATCATCTGGCTCTTCATCAAATAAAAAATCAAATGGTGAGTTAGATGAAGTTAATTCACATATTTCAGAAGGTAGAAAAATAGAAATTAATGCTGCTATTGTAAGAATAATGAAATCGAGAAGAACTGTAAAACATAATGAATTAATTGAAGGAATTGTTAAACAATTAAGTAACCGATTTCAACCTCTGATGGTTTTGATGAAACAAAGAATTGAAGACCTAATTGATAAAGAATATTTGGAGAGGGACTCTGATGATAGAAATTTGTATCATTATATAACTTAGTAGCTTGATTAATACTTTCAATGTCGTGTCTTAGAATTTTTGTCGTAAACTCTTTTTTTCTCGTGTCTAAATTTTTCAAATCATAATACAGAGCGAATCTACATTTAGTTATTACCACATTTACTCATTAGTTAATCTCACATCCATTATCAATACAAGCATAGAATGTCTGCAGACGATGTTTTGGATGTGCTCAATATTCAAAGAGATGATTTGCAACCTGCAAAGAAGAAGATAAAGGTTGCACCCGCGTCTGATGCAAAACCTTTAACTGGAATGGCTAGAGAATTATATAATTTAGTAGGTCCAAACACTCCCCCAGTTCAGTTAACTACATCAACTACAAGCAGAGAGAAAAAAGCATTTAAACCAAGTCCATGGTCTCATATTACATTCAAACCCTCTAAAAATGGACTTGAATTAAGACATTGGGTTAAAGGATCAGAAAGTTTACTAAATACTGAAGAAGAATTACTGAAACCTTATTTCTTTGATAAATTCAATGTTAATGTCGATATACCGAATTTTGTTGAAAAGGAAGTTTATGATAGATATATTACTGAAATTGAAGAAGAAGAAGAGGCAAAGAGACAAAAGAAAGTAGAAGAATTGAAGGAAATCCAAACTGAAAACAAGGAAGAGAGTGAGAAAAAACAGAGTGAAAAGACACTGGGTGAGAAGACACAGAGTGAAAATGCAAAGAAGGAAAAGACACAAGAAGGAAATGATAAAGGTAAGGATAAAGATAAGGACGAAGAGAGGGACAAAGAGAAAGAGAAAGATGTAGTTGAAGATGGTAATAATGATGAAAAGGAGAACCGAAATTCTTGGACATATGAGGAGACAAAATCTTTATTTGAACTTTGTAGAAATTTTGAATTGAAATGGCCAATCATACATGATAGATTCCCAGGAAAACGTACACAAGAAGAACTCAAACAACATTTTTACAAATTCAGTTCCAAAATACTATCAAATGAAGAGCAGAAAAACCAAACCCTTATAGATTCATTAAATTCATACTCAAAAGATCGAGAAGTGGATAGAAAACAATACTTGGAAAATTTATTGCTAAGAACACCTGCAGAAATAGCGGAGGAAGAGTCATTAGTCATTGAGGCTAGAAGATTCGAATTAGCTGCAAAAAAGATGTTAATGGAAAGATCAAATCTATTGGCTTTGCTTGATTCCCCACAATCTACTCAAAACGTAGCTCAATATCAATCATCTCAAGGTATAGCAAACTTATACAACAATTTAATGATTTATGACAAACATCAAAAGAAAAAGAAACAACAAGTTATTCAAGATCCTGTACCACCACCAATACCACCTGCAGCATCGTCATCAAATAAAAGAGATCGTGGTTTCCAAACTCAACTTCAACAATATTTATCATCACTTTTAAAACAAAATTATCATTCAGCTGCATCAATTAGACAAGAAGCTAATTCAATTCATCAATTACTACAAAAAAAACTCACTCAAAAGGAGGAAGAAGCTTACGGACTTCATTATCATGGTGTTGAAAAATTGACACCAGGTGTCGCGTTAAGATCTCAACAAAGATTACCTGGTTTACAACAAAGACAATCTGTATTGAAATTAGTTAGTTCGTTATTACAAGAATTAGATGTACCAACTGCGGGTGGTACTTCTATGAAACCAATTATGCCAACTCGAAGAACTATGAGTAAATATGACGAACTTTTACGTTCAGTGGTAACATTGTTAGATGTGAAGAAGGCTAGAGACAAACTTGAAGCAGAAATAGGTCTAATAAAAAGTCAACATGAGCAGCAATAAGCTGAGCATGTAATTAAAGATAAAAATTTTATTATACAATTCATTAACTCATTAAGAATGCTATTTAAGTATTTTTTCAAGCGCCTCTTTAAACTCAGCATTTGAGTGGCCGTGCTGACTAAACTCTCCAACATAGACTTTCAAATTCTCATACAATGTTTCAAACGTTTTCGACGGCCAATAACCTTCAAATAAAATGTATTTAATATCGAAGAAAAGATTACAAATAGTAATCATGGCTAAAATTTTACTTTCGTCATAGTCTCTATCTCCATCATTCTGCCAAGTTGTCTGAAGCAAGTTCAAAAAACCGTAAAACTTACAATTAGTCAATTTGAATTTATACTTGAAAAGTGCTTTATGAAATTGATAAACCAATTTATTAATGACGTGCCAGTTTTTGTTTGTACTCTCTTTTCCCATAAAGTAATATAAAATATCAAGATCTTCAGTTTCGAATTCATCATCATCTTTAGATAATTCTATATCGACTGCTTCAATTTGTTGTTCAAAAGGTAATATTTGAAATTGTGGTTGATCATACCCAATTTTACTCGATAATTCTGTTATTTGCGTTTGAGCTTTAAAATCCAAATTTGTATATTTACTTAACTCTTTTAAAACTGAATTTGCGAAATCTTTATCCCAAATGTCCTTAATCAATCTCTTCAAAGTTTCTGAAACAAAGGTACTGAAATCAGATCTAGTAGATAAACTATGAATCAATTTTGAAAAAATATTGAATCTCAACCTTGGATGTTCCATATTGTCAAAGTTATACATTTTCATGAATGAAAAACAATCCCAATTCTTATAAGCTAGAGCTTTCATCAACTCAATACTATCAACAGGTGGTTTTGGTAACATCAATCCATTCAATATATTTGATATGACTATCTCCTTACATGATCTAATGTCATGAAAAACAAGCACTTTAGAGTAAAAGAATAAAACATATTTCTCTCTTTCACTTTCAACTCCTATATATGGAAATTTTTGTAAAACAATTTGATCCCAATTATTTCCAAGTGCGTTCCAAGTCAGAATCCACAAAGATATACAATTTTTAATTACCTCTTGATTTCTATCTGAATTTTCCATCATGTAGTGTTCTAATAGCTTTAAACTAATACCGCTTACATTTTGAATGATTTTGATTTGAGCATGATTCAACTTCGGTAAATTAAGTGATTGGATAATCTTCAAACATAAATTGATAATGCCATTATTCATTTGTTTAGTTGTGTTTACATTCAACGGTTTCGCCAATAGTAAGAATTGGAAAGCTTCATCAGCATTGTCATCTACTAGTTTATTTATTGGTGACATAAAATAGTTCCATAATTTCTTCATACCCGGTTTATTGAACCAAATGGAATTTAATTTAATCATTATCGCTTGCAATGCATCCATTGGCAACTTCAATTTTTTGGAGAAAATGATTTGTGTTGTGACAGTAAGACCTTTGACTGCAGCTTTTACAAATTTTAAGTCTGTTACATCTTTCATAGAATTAATTAAATTCAGTATTTGATTTCTTTGATCTGAAGACGAATACAGAGCTAACAAAATTATTAAATTAAATCTATTGATGAACATTACTCTATGTTTCTTATCGTTTGAGTATTGGAAATCATTTGAGGAGTATAGCTTGGTAATGAACCTTTTAACCTGAGAATCATCCGACATGGATGATATATGCCATGACAATAGTTGCATATATCTATCATAAAATGATTCTCCGCCGATGTCATATCTAGACTTGATTTGATGATATATTTCTTGATCCATTTCTTCATCTTGTAAATTTGCAAAGTTCCTTTTCAAAATACTGCCATGTATTTGCAACAATAAACTTTCATCTAAATGCCAGTTTCTGAATTGGCATGTACTATATAAAATGTCCACGTAACGATAATAAATGCCCGCATCCATATCGTCATTAAGTTTCATGAAATAAGCTTGTAATGGTTTCCATGATGGTGTTCTTGAGATTTGAATTAAACAAAAGATTGCCTCTAACAAAATTTCAAGATCAAACGAGGTATAGAATTCATCAATTGAAGCTGTAATACTTGACCACCAAGATTTTTGAAGTTCTAATATAGTGCAAATAATATAAAAAGATTCCGTCTCTTTGCTTCTAATACCATCTCCACCAGCATAATTAATTTTTTCAAAATCATTAGAATCAAACATGGGGAACCACAAACTCCAATAAAAAGTACCACTTGATTGAACACAAAATTTTCCATTAGCCCCTATGCCATTAATTTGCTCCCCAATAAACATTACGTATTGTAGTAAAATTACATATGGAACAAAAAATAATTTGTTGGAATTTGATATCAAGGTGCTTTCTTTGACATTTGACAATAAGGAATTAACCAAAGCCCATTCCACTAATGTAGGAGAGCGTTGCAGAAGTAAGTACCATCCTATTAATCCTTTCATACAGTCGTAAATACTTCTTTCAAATTCTTTACCATTTAAATTCAGTTTTAAAATGTCATTATTAATCAGTTTTAACAATGACTCAGCTCCATCGATTGAATTTTCCAAATTAATAAGTGAGAAACAAAATTTGGTTTCTTTATAAGTTAGTTCAATAGGATCGGTGAACTTATGTAAAGATTTCCCATCTGCTGCATGATGTAGTCGATTAAGTGAAATAAGATTGAGTATACACCCAGGAACAAATTCTGGTTGAGTGGATAAGTTGATTATGTTTGAGTTTGTGGAGTATTTCTGATATTTTGTAACTTTAATTGATTGGTTACCTTCAGCTTCAAATGCAGTTGTAGCGTATATAGGGGTTCTTAAATTATCTACTCGTCCAGGATTGATGTATTTGTCTATTGATTTTTGCATTGATTTTTGTTTCGTATTTTCTTTCTTTCTCCTCTTATTTGTGGATTGAGTTCTGGAAATTGGCTTCACTGACAATTGTCGATATGATTCTCGGAATAATCTTGATTGCTTGTGTTTTGTCTTCAGTTTAGGGGTTCGTGATGGGGGTTTTGGTTTTTTATTGGACTTTGTAGAACCATTTCTTTTACTAGGGGTTCCTGAAGCCTTTGTGTTTGAAGATCTTGGTTTTGTTGTGGTGTTTGATGACTTTTTGTTGGGTTTAATGCTGGGATTAGATTTACGTATGTTATTTGGAGCCAACATTCTATCAATCACACTACTTTCTATAGCTTCATCATTTAGATCGATGACTGCTTGTAAGTCTTCCTCTTCATGGTCCGAGTGAACAAATAAATTTAAATCGTCATCTGATTCTGGTTCCATGGATGAGTCTGAAAAGTCCGACAACACTATTGGTGAAACAGAACGTGCACCCGGAAAAGTACCATCAAAATTAGTGTTATCTATCGATGAAGAGTCATCCCACTGGTCGAACGTGTCACTAGTGTAATTTATGTTGTAATCATTCTCCAAATCGGCAAGTTGATCAATATTCTGATAATTTGTCGCTTGAAAATCAATTTCATCCTCACTATAAATATTGTCATCAATCAAATCATCCATAGTTTCTCTTACATTTAAAGATCTATTCTTTCTACTTTTCTTTATAGCCATTCCTTTTCTAATTTCGATTGTTTTTTGTTTTGAATTTTTTCTCCCATTTTGTTTATTGTTACGATAAATAGGTAAATGTTTTGCAGATTCTGGTAAAATTCCTTTCAATGCAGATTTTTCTTTTCTAAATTTACCACCAACTCTAACGTAAACATCTTTATCTTGAATTTCCTCATCATCACTAGAAGAACCTTCATCTTCATCTTGACTTTCTTCTGGTGACTCAATTTCAGATGCCGCAAACTCTTGAACCAGCATTTGCAGTGGTAATATTTCGTTCGCTGCATTTTGCAGTTCTTCAAATTCAACATCATTTGATATTTGTGTACCTGATTCTTCAGCTTCAACTTGTTGAGCAGCTTTAGATTGTTTTCCTAAAATTGCATAAAAGTTTTTTTGTTTAAATTTTTCATCTCTTGGGTATTTTTCTTTCAATTTCATATAATTATAATTAAGTAATTTAACAATTGATTCAAGACTATGATTATTTTCTTCGTATATAGAATTTAATTCACTAATGTCCGCTAAACCTAAATAATAAGCTTGATCTGATAAGTATGGATGAGTACTTGCAAAATTCCTTTTTCTTAAAGTCCTTATGGGTGCATAATCTTGAGCTTTAGAACTCATATAAGCTTTCAAATGGTTTTCATTTTCTTTATTTTCGGTTACAAGGACGTCTTCTTCTGTACAATCAGTAATATTTCGAGTTTCTTCGTTATGAGGTATGAAATCAAATAGTCGAAGCGGATCATTTGCCTCATCTTCACTATCGTCAATGATATCTGGATTTGGAACAGTGGTGGAATTCATCTTGGGCATCAAGATTTGAACCATTTTTATAATATTATTCCTCTGATGTGATGACAAATTTTTGAGTTTTTCATTCAATTTATGATTTGATATTAGTGATGTTACCGGTACAATTGATTCTTCTTCAGAATCTGATACATAACTCATTTTTTGTTATCGTGATTTATGCCGTATATTCTTGTAAAATTTAAGTTTCGTATTCATTGATTGCATATGGGTGGTATAGTAGTTGATGTCTAATTATCATAAACTTTTGAATGATTAATATAAAGTGTATACTTAGATCTATTGTTTATTTTTCTCTTACATCAGTTTAAAAAAGTTGCAAATAATTTCGTTACACAAAATGTTAAAACACGTCTATTAATCTATTCTACCTACAAATAAATGTAGATTGACTCTATAAGTCTACTTACTTTTTAATGAGATTCCTTCTCTTTTCAATTCGTCTATTGGAAATTGTAAAGTATTTGAGTATAAGTTCTCATCCACATAGTTACCGAATGTTAAATAACCTTCAAGCTGATGAGAATAGAAAAAAGGTCTTTCATATAAATCTAACTCCAAATTATTTTTTAATCTATGAACAAGATCAGGATTTGATGTGAAAGGTCTTGCAAATGCAATCAAAGTTCTATCATCTGCATTTATATCTTGTTTTAAAGATGAATAATGTTCTACTTCTCCATCTTTAGTAATCTTTACATTTGGATTGTTAGATTTAAGTATCGATGGATCACCTTTATAATTAGTTGCATATCCACCAGCTCTAATCAATTTTCCTGACCAAGCTTTAACTAATGATGAATTAGATTTCCCATCAGGATCTTGGTCAAATGATCCTGAAACACGAGGTTCCATTATTGAAACATAAGCAATCTCTTTACCATTTTTTTTCAAATCTTCTAAATGATTTAAAATATATTGACAGAATAACAATGGTGGATATGTATCATTTATAGGATACTTATCTTCTGGATAATTCATTCCAAAATGAATTGACCAAGCAGATAATCTAATACCAAATTTAGAACTACCTATTTGTGGATGATCTATGAATTTTGTTATTATTTCTATCAAAAATCTGCATCTATTTTCAAGATTACCACCATATTCATCATTTCTAGTATTTGAAATTGGAGATAAAAATTGTTCAATCAAAAATCCTGAAGTCCCATGTAATTCCACCAAGTCAAAACCTCCTTTAGTTAAACAATTTACCGCAGCTGTTACATAATCTTCTTGAATATCATGAATTTGGTTTATTGTTAATTCTTTTAATGGATAATTTAATTCTTCAGCTGTGATCTTGTGACCTTCAGCATGATAAATGACCGAAGGAGCCAAATACGGTAATCCTTTATCTTTTACTAATTGAATATTTGAAACACGACCTGGACTGAATATTTGACAAGAAACAAATGATTTATTTTCATGAATCTTATCTGTGATTTTCTTCAATGCTTCACATTGTTCAGTGGTGAAAACTCCTGACTTAAACGGTACTAAACCACTTCTAGGTGATACCAAACATGACTCAAATACAATTAATGAATATTCAAATTTAGATCTTGAATCATAATATTTAATCATCAAATCAGTTGGGAAATTTTCACCATCGTTAGTAGATCTGGATCTTGATGTGGGAGCATGTACTATTCTGTGACTTAAATGTATGCCATTTCCTATAGTTATAGGTTTGAATAAATTCGTCTCAGTCAAAACGGCTGACATTGTTCGTTAAGGTGTCAAAGTGTGAGTCAAAACATGTGAATTGAGTCGAATTTCAAAAGACCAAGCTTTTTTTTAAAGCTTTATCAAGATTTGTTCAAAATTTCAAGATTTCAATTTATTAATTATCGGCACGTGTAAAGATCGTCGGAACGAAAATTTAATAAATTTACGATTTTGTAAAATCAAGGGTACTTTGATCTTTGAGTATGGAAAAGACTTTGGGATTTAATTATAGTTTTCTCTACCTCTTCACGCCTAACCTCATTAATCATATTCATTATTATCAACATGTATGACAACCCCTTTTCACTCCACAATTACACAGTAAAGTGTTTCAAGCTATATTTTGGCATTGAGCATAAATAATTCAAAAATGAATCCAGTGCAGAAGTTCAACATGCAGGATCAGCTGAATGTTGAGATTTAAATAATGTGACGAAATTCTTTATATCCTGAGAGGTGATTAGATAACTAAGAAATTAAGCAACAACTTATTTACATCATCAAGGTTTTTATCAAATCATATAGGAGAGACTACAGATATCACAGGTACTCAAGAAAGTTTATAACATCAATATATCTTAATATATCCCAACATATAGTGAATTAGAAAAGAGGTATAAAATGTTAGTATATGCTTGTTTGGTATAATTTATCATGAGTTTAACAGAAGATGAAGAAGAACTATTGGTTTATGCTACTTTCTATGGTTATATTGAAGATTTTAAAAAATACTATTCAAGATGCGATGAAGGTATGAAAGAAATTGTAAACGATATATTAGTCACAGCAAGTTTTTTCAATGCTTATTTCATATATAGATTGAAAAAAGATAAAATTGTATCAAAAGAAATAATTGAAGATATGATAATACAGTTTAAAAGGGAAAAAGTATATTCAACAGATTCTTCAAGAATAATTGATCATCCATTTGACGTAGAAACATACGCAGACAGAGAAGATATAAATCTATTATATATAAAGTCTAAATTTAGTGATATGAAGTAACAATCAAAAGAAATTGAAAATAATAATCGTACTGTATTTGTTGTGTTATCTGTATTAGCTAACTATAAAGGGGCACCATTGAAATTTGGTCTTGAGTTAGATAATACTGATTTTTTTGGTGGTGAATATTTTGGAAAAGGATCTCTGCTTTTATAAAGATTTTATTTGAATAAGCAAATGACAGACATTATTGGAATTAAAATCCATGTTAAATTGGAGATTTCAAAAAGTGATGTAAGTCTATAAATGATTACGGATTTGATGATAAAACAAATCCTATGAAAGTAGTGGACGCAAACTACAAATTCATTTATGAAAGAAATTTGGTTATAGATCAAGACAAGAAGACTATTAGTCTCAAGAAGTGTTTAACACCGTCATACTCAGACGATGATGTAAAAGGTGTAGATACTACAAATAAAAGGAAAGCATCTTTGAATTTAAACCAGTATATAATGTTAAGTTATGTAGGTAAATTGTGTGAAGATTATTCAAGTAGTTTTAAAGCTTGATTTTCTATATCTTCATCATAATAAAGAATTCTTTTGTGATCCTTATACTCAGGTATATGTTTTAATGAAATTTTTTTTGGTTCATCGTAGTATATATTCTCTTCAACATCATAATATTTATACATATATCCTAAATTTTGAGCTTTATTCACTTGATCTTTGTAGACTGTTAAATTATTGTTAGTAGAAGAAGTATTTAAAATATTCAATTCTGGTATATCAATAAACAGAATTATTTGTTCATTAAGGTATCTTTTATTTTGTATAATAACCAAATTTATTAAACTATATTTTAAAAATGGTAAATTTATTATTAACTGTTTATATTTTTCAAATTCGAATCCATTATAAAAATTGAAATTAGTTGGTTTATAAGTATTTAATAAAAAATAATTAAAATAAAATTTACTTGTAAATATCGATATACAAGAACCTGCTAAATGATATTTATCATTATCTTTAAATATTTCAAAAATTTTAAAACAAAAATCAACATTGATACTCATACCATGTAGTATACAATTGATATGAGTGGAATCTAATTCTTCAGGAAGATCAGTTATATTACCAAAATATAATAAACTTTTATTATCCATTTTGCAATGAGAATGAAGTATAATTCTATATGTGATAGGTGTATAAGAATTTATTTCGAGTATGAAAAGGATAAATATATATGAATATGGTTTTAAGTATGAAACAAATTTGACACTTCAATAAATTTCTGACTCAACTTGAAACTCAATTCAATTCAAAAATTTAGATTTAGAAAGCGAAATGTATCATTTCTTAAATTCAATATGGAACATATCAATTCCGTTGAAAAAAAGACAATTAATCACAACCATCTAAATTTACTAGTACTGATTTCAAATGAATAATTAAAGCAAACAACCATTAGTTAACATCTAAAATAGGTCAGTTTTACAAATATTATGTCAGATGTTGAAGAAGAGTTAATACATCGTCATAGTTATGAAACAAGTAATGAAATAAATGAAACAAATGAACAAAATTCATTATCAAAAACTTATCCAAAAAAAGTAGAATTTGAAGGAGAAAATTTAACAATTGATTCAAATAATTGGAGAGATTCAAAATTATTAAAATTACAAATTATTGCTTCATTTTTAGTATTTATATTATTTGGTTTAGGTGAACAAACTGTTGGTACAATTATACCAGAACTACAATCAGATTATAAAATAAATGATTTAAAAGTAAGTCTTATATTTTTTACCTCAGTTATGGGTTATTTAATAATGGCTATTTTAAATAATATAAGTCATGATTATTTAGGTATTAGAGGAGTTTCTGTAATGGGTGCAACATTAATGACTTTAGCTTATATAATTGGATCAATGAAACCTCCATATTTTATATTTTTATTGGGATATTTACTGCATGGACTTGGATTAGGTGCATTAGATGCATCATTAAATGCATGGATGGGTAATTTAATTGATTCAAATCAATTACTTGGAATTTTACATGGTTGTTATGGAATTGGAAGTTTAATAACTCCAAGTTTAATTACTTTTTTATTAGAAAAAAAATTTAATCCTTGGAAATGGAATCAATATTATATATTTTTAGCAATATGTGGTTCATCTATTTTAATTTTTGTTGCTTATACTTTTAGATTTGAAACTCCTAAAAAATATAAATATTTAGCTCAATCAAGACATGAAATAAGTAAAAATCAAAATCAAAATCAAAATGAATTTGAATTAAATGATTTAAATAAAGATGATTTTGAAATTAATGAAGATAGTGACGAAAATAATGATAATAATGAACATTCTGCTACTTTTAGTCAAGCTATTAAACTGCCACTTATATGGGCATTTGCTTCAATTTTATTTATATATGTTGGAGGAGAAGCTTCTTTTGGAGCTTGGTTAGTCACTTATTTATTAAGAGTTAAAAAATTATCATATAAAGTTTCATCATATATGGCTACAACATTTTGGTTAGGTTTAACTATTGGTAGAATAATTTTAGGATTTGTTACTGCTAATTTTTTTAAAACTGAATTAACAGCAAATTTAATTTATATTTTAATTTCATTAATTGGTTATATATTATTTTGGTTTTTTTCATTTACTCAATTAACTTTAATATTATTTATTATAGTTTTTATAACTGGTATAGTAGTAGGACCAATTTTCCCAACTACAGTTGTATCACTGGTTAATATTTTACCTGCAAAATATCAAACAGTTGGTATTGGATTTATTTGTGCATTTGGTGGAGCTGGAGCAGCTGGTATTCCATTTTTAATTGGTTTATTAGCTGAAAGTAGTGATATTGGATTAAAAGCTTATCCTATAATTATAATAATTATGTTTGCTACACTATTGTTATTTTGGACATTAATTATCATTAAATTTGCAAAAGTTTATAGAAGGAATATGATTTAGACTTTAAAACTCAATTGATTAAAATCAAACAATCTAATAAATAATTGGTAAAAACAATTTCTATATTTTACCTCCTAAATCTATCCATTCTTTTGGAGTATAACCCTTTTGAGTAAAAGCATGAATAGCAGCTATTTCATCTCGTAGTTCATTATTAACTAATCTATGTCTTGCTAATTTATTTTTACCTTGAAATTTAGATGTAACTATTATAACTGCAAATGCTTGACCACAACCTCCTGACATATCTTCAACTTGAACTAATTCTGCTTCCAATCTCTTCTGTATAATTTCTTTGAGGGATTCTGATGTGAGTCCTGTCATACTTTCTAATGTGGTGGTTGTCTTTTGATAATGATGTTGTAAATTTTTCGCTCAAATGATGGTTTAGATAATTGAAAATTACTTAATCAAGAAACGCGCAGATCTTAGGTATTGCGATAAATGAGTCACTAATAAGAAGAGTAGAAGCTTGAATCAAAACGTTTACACATGCTCAAGCTAGCCATAACTGCTTCGAAAAACGATTACAAAGATGTAAATTCTGGATCACCTTTTCTACAGATCGAATCCTTACAAATAAGGTTAAACTTTAGATGTATTAATCATAATAATCCTAAGTAAAGAGAAGGAGAAGAAAAAAAAAAAAATTAAAGATGAAAATATCAATCCGAAATATCAATTCCATCTTCTTCCATTAAAACTTTCATCACAATAAAAGATCAATAAATCAATTAATCAATGTCTGAACCAATCAAGAAGAAAAACGGTGATATTGCAAAAGCACCTACACCACAAAATACACCATCAAGTGTAACCACATCATATTTAAAATCTCAACCTCCAACAGTTTCAACAATTAATGAAGATATAAATGAAGATAAATTAAATCAAACATTAGCTAATAATCCAGTTTTATTATCTATGATTCAAGGTAAATTAGGTGATTTAGTTGGTAAAAATTCAGGTTATATTGCAAATTTATCAAAACCTATAAAAAATAGAATATTTGGTTTAAAATCAATACAACAACAACAAATGAAATTAGAAGCAGAATTTCAAAAAGAATTATTAGAATTAGAAAAAAAATTTTTTAAAAAATATGAACCTTTATATTTAAAAAGAAAAGAAATTATAATTGGGAAAATAGAACCTAGTGAAAATGAAATTGAAGAAGGTAAACAATTGGATGAAACTTTGGAAAGGGAGGAAGAAGAAGAAGAAGAAGATGGTGATGAAGAAGAAGAAGAAGATGATAATGAAAAAGGTATTCCAGGATTTTGGTTAACTGCATTAGAAAATTTAACAACAATTCAAGAAACTATAACAGATAGAGATTCAGAAATTTTATCAAATTTAATTGATATAAGAATGAAATATTTAAATACTCCAGGATTTGAATTAATATTCGAATTTCAAGATAATGAATTTTTAAATAATAAAATTTTAACAAAAACTTATCATTATCAAGCAGAATTAGGTTATTCAGGAGATTTCGTTTATGATCATGCAAATGGTTGTGAAATAAATTGGAAATCAAAAGAGAAAAACCCAACTATTAATATAGAAAGAAGAAAACAAAGAAATAAAACTACAAAACAAACAAGAACTGTTGAAAAATTAACTCCAACTGAATCATTTTTCAATTTTTTTGATCCTCCAAAACCACCTAAAAAATTTAATAAAGAAAATGATGAAGATAACAATATAGACGAAGAACAAGAAAATAATGAAGATGAAGAACAAGAAGAAGAAGATGAAGATTTAGAAGCAAGATTAGAATTAGATTATCAATTAGGTGAAGAAATAAAAGATCGTTTAATTCCAAGAGCAGTAGATTGGTTTACTGGTGATGCAGTAGATTATGCTTATCCTGATGAATTTGAAGGTGATGAAGAAGGAGAATTTTCAAATGAAGAAGGTGAAGATGATGATGATGATGAAGATGATGAAAATGAAGATGATGAAAATGAAGATGATGATGAACAAAATGAAGAACTGGGTAATAATGAAGAAAAACAACCACCTCCTGAATGTAAACAACAATAATTATTATGATATATCTTTTAATAATAAACTTTAAGTATTCTTGTTGAAAGTGTACGTGAATATGGAATGTATCATCTCTTACTAAAAAGTCTGAGGATATAATAAAATAACTTTTACGCAAATATTCGAATAACTTACACGGTTGTAGTTTTCTTTTAGATATCGAATAGACAAATTAGGGATTAGTACAATTCGTAAACCAATCACTTGTACGTCAATTCTGTCTACTTTTCATAAATTTTCTTCCATACTCTCTCGAAGTCTCCTTCTTCAACCATTCGAATGAGCAATTAGACCTAGTACTACAAAAATGTAAACACAAACAATTAATCTTCGTTTACTCATTCGTGTAAAATGAAAGTGAAACAAGTATTCTCATATAAAATATACAAAAATAGGATAAATTAAATAAACAATTCTAATTTATTAGAATCGAGATCTATTATTCATTTATCCCCTCTCTTCCCCTCCTCTTATTAGATTTGAAGTTAATTCATTCAAAATATATTTATCAGCTCATAGTTAAATCATTTGAGAGAAAGGGCTTCAATAGCTAAATAACTGCTAAAATTTAGACATAAAAGCGAATATTATCAAAAATTATAATTTAATTATTACTTCCTAATACACAATTCAAAATATGTGGTCCAAAAAAGATGGAAAAACACAAATGAACGGAAAAAGTTTGGTCAATTAATTAACCTAATCAAGAAAGAATAAACTAAGTAGATCTCACATGTAAGTTAATTAACAATTAATTTACAAAAATTTGAGTTAAAACAGTAATAAACTAAAGAGTCCTTTCACGTCTAATGAACTTGACAAATTGTAAAAACATTTTAATCAAACGTTTCATATAAAGTAAAATGTATTCAACAAATTATTTATTTAACAAAACGACCCGGATTTACCTTACCTTGTAAAATTAGATTTTTTGGTTTACATTTATCAAACGTTTGATCTTATTAGATTTTTACCTATGCCAATAAATTAGGTTTAAAATTACTTGAAAGCTAGATATTGAAAAATTAATGTATTGTTTTCCAATAAAACTTAATGAATCTTGTTTTCATTAAATGTGTGAGTTTAATTAACAAACAAAGTCTAGTGTGGCATTATACATTTTATTAGGTTTCATAATTTTTGTATTACATTTATGGTTTTAATTTAAGTTAAGATTAACTTTTTTTTGTGTAATATGTTTTAAAACGTAGATCCTTTTTTAAAATTATGAAACGTTTATACTTTTCATTTTCTTTTTTTGATTATCAAAGGGTTTTAATTGAAACAGATTCGAAGAACGAAGGAAGAAGTGGCAAGAAGACCTCTCTTAATTTCCTCTCTTTTGATTTAAACTTCTAATCCATGTCTTAGTAATGATCTTCATGTATCGTTAAAATTGAGGTAATTTAACTTGTATTTTGAGGATTCAAAGAAATTTGGTATCACATGTAAAAGTAATATGATTTGGTTGGTGAAGTATCTGTTAATAATAAATTATTATAATTATATTGTAATAAATTAATTAGTTTAGCATCACTTACTTCACACATTTTACTTTATATCCTCGTTCCTTAATTAAGAGGATTAAATAATAAAGAAATAATTATATTTTAAATCGAAGGTCCAATTAATTTTTCAATTTCCCAACACCGTTTATAAATTCAAATTGAAGACAAGAAGAAAAAGAAGAAAAAGAAAGATCTACCCAATACCCAAATTGAATTTCTTTTTTTATTCTCTAATTTCTTAATTGAAGTTGATTCAAATTTAAGCTTTAAGTTTGATGATTTCATTGACCTCTTAATTAACTTTACAAGATTGTTAATATTCAATATTTGTGTAGATACATTAACTATTTGACTATTTAATTAAAAGACTCCATAGTTTGTAATATTAAGTTTTCTATTTGAAAAGAAATTCTGTCGCTTATCATTTTCATTCCTAAATTAAATGTTTTAATTATAATTATTATGATAAAATCATAAGATACTGTAGTATCAATGACATAAATTTTTATTAGGTCCTGAGTGTTTAAAACAAAAACCAATTAAAAAAAGGGGAAAATGTTGGTTGAATTAATTACTGTAGTTTTAGCCTATATGATAATTATTAGGAGAGGGAATTAAACGGGTGCAAAATTTGAAAAATAATATTAATATATGTGTAACACAAAATCCCGAGGTGTGTGTCACCTTTTGTAATAATGAATATGATGATAGATGGGTCAATTTTAATCAGTGTTTCAAAATTATGATTAAAATATGTCACATCATTTTGCTCAATGAGCGTAATTGGTCTGTTCTGCTTTATGTAGTATAGAATAAAATAATTTGAAAGATAATGAAATTGTACATCGAGTGGCCAAGTTCTTAAAATTCTAGCCACTATTTTTTCTTTCACAGTGATGTGATATGATTAACAATTTATTCTCTTATCAAACGTTTATTTACTTTTTTTTTCAATTTTCATATTGTTAACAACATTGTATTGTAAATCCTTTGTTATAAAATTAAAAAAATATTTGTTTTAAAAATAGAAATTCAAATAGTCTAAACTTAAGTTAAATGATTCAACAAAATTATAATTATTATAATTTGATTGAGAAAGTTAGTCATATAACGTTAATAAGTATTAAATGATATATTATAATTGGAATATTGAATGCACAGTCATTACTGAAGTAACAAATTAGTTCTACTTATCTTTTGAAAAATATATCTCATCTCAAATTATTCTTATTTAAACTTTAAACTTAATACTACTACTACTACTACTAACTAAGTACTACTAACTAAGTACTACTTAATTAGTATATTTAATTACTTAATTAAGATTAATAACAATACTCCTAATACTTGTTGTTTGTGTAAGAAATAATCTTTGTGTTTAGTTTTACTTAGATTATTATTATTATTAGTTAGTCTATTAAATTATTATTATATAAGTAAAAATAATATATTAATAAATTATCACATGCTAAATAATATTTATAATTATAACCAATGAACCAACCAAATATTCAGCTATCATCTTATGAAAAATATTGTAAACAGTTTCAAGAATGAAGTAGACCAAATGAAATAAACCTAACGTGACATTTATACTTTGAATTTGTATATGTATAAACCATAGCAAATTAAGCAAGATAATCAAGTTCTATTATGTATCTATTATTATACAAACAATAGAAAGTAATTTCATAATTTTAATATGAAACAGAAAAATCATGTTTTAATTTAGACGTGGACTTATTTATTACGAATTAATTTTAGTACTAAATTTAATACGATCATCGTGGTACAAAACGAGACGTGGTACTAATACTTTTGTACTACAAAACTTGTTATCTCTCTCTTTTCCTATAATAATTATTTTTTTTTTCATATGACTTTAAGTTGTTATAGATAATTAATATTTTCAATGAAGTATAAATAATCCTTAAATTTTCCTTAATTTTAAAATTTTCTTTGTTCATGATTTTTTACAACCCATTTACTTAGTTTTCATTCATCTTTTCATTCATCAATCAATTATATCTTCTTCATAGAAAGAACTATCTAATATCTAAATCTAGATATTACACTCAATCAATTAATCAACTAGATTTATCTAACTAAGTTACACATACACGTGATAAATACCCCTTGAAATATATATATCATATAAGTATATATAATAACAACAACCACTAGCAATTAGAATCACTACTACATTTACTACATTTGCTACATTCATACTACACCACTACAACTAATTACAACTAATTACAACTACAATGTCTGATCAAATTGATAAAGTTAAACAACAAATTAATCAACAAATTCCAAAAACAAATAAAAAATTTGATTCAAAATCTTTAAATCATTTAAATCAATATTCAATTGTTAAATATTTTTTAAATATAATTTTACAATTTTCAATAATTCAAATTTTATATAAACAATTAATTTTACCAATTTATAATTTTATTAATATAAATATTATTTCAATTACTCCAATTTATAATTTATTTACATTATTTGATTCAATTATAAATGAAATTTTAATTAAATTTGATTATTATTTTTTAAATTTACCTCAACAACAATTACAAAATTTTGAAAAAAATTTTATAAAACCAATTAATTCAAAAATTATTGAAATAAATAATCATTATTTAACTCCATTAGAAAATAAAACAGAAGATGGTATATTTCAAATTTTTTATACTTTAAAATCAATTTTATTAAATATTACTTCAACAACAATAAACAAAGGAGATGAAATTCAAAAAACAATTTCTTCAACTTTTAACAAAGAATTACAACAACAAAATTCAAAAGATTTAAATTTTGTAAATAAAAATATTAATGCTTCAATAAATACTTTCAACAAAACTTATAATACTTTTAATGAAGAAGTTTTAATACCAATAAAACAACAAACTCAAGAATTATATGCAAGTGGTTATAAACGTGGAGAAAATTTAATTGCTGATACAAAAGAAAAAATTAATCCAAAATTAGAAGAATATAAAACAAAAGCTGAAAATATTATTAATAATAATACTCCTGTACAAGTATCTGGTTAAACTGAAAGCTTCCAAACTGAATAAGTTTTTCAAGCTTTAGCTTGAAATACTTGAAGTTTGAAGCTTGAAGCTTATAAGTTTATTATTAAAATCTGAATCTGAATCAAGAATTAAGATTTATGAATTTAGAATTAAGCTTTAATTCAATTAAAAATTTCTCAATATTTCATTCATCACCATCATTATTACCTTACTATTTTTTTATATTATTTGTTTTTAAATATTTTCAAATTTTTTGAAAGATTTGTTTATTATTTTTACTTAATTAATACCATATTATTATTATATTATATTAAATCCTAGCTTACATTCCACAATTACCTCTTTTTTTGTTTTATCATTATTTACCTACTTACGTACATGCATACATAATATACTTTCTTTCAAAAGATATCAAAACCATTTTAAGATCATTACTTCTTATCGAATTTTATGAACAATCCATCAAATTGAATTGAAAACTTCATCTCCTTTTCAATCTGCTTTACTTTGCTCTTCTCATGAAAATATTATTCGTGAAACTTTCTTTCAACAGATAAGAAAATATTTAAATTTGAAAACGATAAATAAATATAAAGTAAACAATAGATAATCACAAAACAGCAATAAAACAAAAAGGATTTACAATTGAAATATCTTTCATCTCTTGCACAGAATAAACAATAACAATATTAATAACAATAACAGTAATATAGAAAAAAAATATGAGCATTGGTTATAGTTGAAATAGGTGTGGTTAGTTGAAATGTATATCTATAAGTAATTTTACTATCTATAATGCATCAATCATAGTCATGCATCATCGCCACCATTTTTATTAATATTACTGTACGCCAATCCTTTTTTCTTTTATTGAAGTATATAAAGTTACGTAGAGCAAACTTAAATTAAATAAGCTTGTTTATTTACTTGATACTTATGCATTTATTGATTTCTTAGAGTTTTGAGATATTTTGATGATAATAATTCGAGTAAATTGACGATATAATTTTAATTGACGAGAGAAAAATAATGATAATGTGATAGAAACTTTATTTATTTAATTTTATTAATTTGTTGATTATTTTTATCACTGATTGATTCAAATTTAAAATCACTGATTATTCATCCATGATACCTTTCTTTTGATAATGTTTTTTTGATCATTTCTTTTCAAGTTTGAGTCGTTTTTATCAAAGAATTAAAGTGGCTTTTTTATTCCAATTCTCGGGATTCAAAATTCTTAGTATTCAGATATTTGTCTAAGTTCTTCCTTATATTCCTGAATATCCTAATGATCCTATTGATACAAACCATCCTCATGGAAGATTCTTCTTATCCTACTTATCCTAACTTGCTTAATCGTCCCGAATTGATTATTAAACAAATCAAAGATTTCATCAATACTTTTGCCACGACATACATAAATACATTAAAATCATTTACTCAAGTGATAATCTATAATTAAAAGACAATAAAATAGGACCTTTTGTTTAAGAGTTTTTATCCGATAAATACGATAAACAGGGCGTATCTAAGACTCAATCAAACGTCATCTTTATCTTTCTATTATTTTATTGATTTATCAAAACCGTTTTAATCAAAAGTATGTATAAAATAAAAATACTTTGTTTTAAGGAGGTAAAATTATATTATGAATATTTTTATAAAACGTTTGAGGTATATATTTATTTCACTTTTTTGATCTGATTTGATATGATTCGATTTTGATTTGGATTTGATCTTCAAATTTAATTTGATTTGAATTTGATCTTAGTATTTTGGGGTGAATTGATTATCATCTACCTTCAACAATTTGATTTTGATAGCTTTTTTGCAACTGTTTTTGTAGGTTTTGATTTTGATTTTGGTTTTACCCCTTGATTTTGCAACTCTATCGAATTTGTAGTTGAGAGTAAGAGAATCTCATATCACAAATAGATCAACCAGAGCTTAATAAGTCGAGATAAATGAACAATTTATTCTGATGTCCATAATCACTATAATCACTCATAATAACTAAATACAGCAAATTCCAATTATTTAAGGATTATCAAAAGTTTTTATATAATCAATTCCACCAACACATTTAGGTATAGTTAGTTGTTCATGATCACCCAAGATATTATTTAAAATTTCAATTCCAACATCAACAGTTCTTAAAATAGCATCATGTTCTAATATTATCCCCTTTGATTGTTTCAAATTTTTAAAATCTAAAACATCCTTATATATGTCTTTTTCATTTCTTAAATTTGAATTATCCAACATTTTCCAATCAAATGTATCAAAATCCCATAACACAGCTTGCATTCCAAATTGTCTTAAAATAGATCTTATTCTATTATCAATTCCTCCATATGGAGGTCTAAACCATTTTGGTAAATGATTTCCTGTTGCATTCATTGCCCATATTGACCATTCTATTTGTGCAATAATTTCTTGATTTGTTAAACTTGGTAAAAATTTATGTGACCATGTATGTGATCCCATTATATGACCTTCTGCTAAACTTTCTTTATAAATTTCTGGAAATCTTATAATATTTACACCTAATGTGAAAAGTGTAGTCTTGGTGTTTTTTTGTTTTAATGCATTTAATAATTTTTTTGTATGTGGTGATGGTCCATCATCAAAAGTTTGTGAAATTTTTGGACATGTATAAATATCATCAAATTCAACACAATTAAAACAATCAAATGAACATGCAATTGGACTTCTTAATATTGGATTTGAACATTGTGATTGTTTATGTATTGGTAAATCTTCAATTTTATTAAAATTTATAAAATCTAATGGTATATAAGGAGGATTTAAATCTGGCCATTCTTTTAATCCTGTAAAATCTGTAAGCCATTTGGGAAATGGTAATTTTGGTGGAAATCTCATTGGTGATGGTGGCATTTCTGATAATTGATTTATGATGTGTTCGCTGTTATCATTATTGTTGTTGTTATTCTTAGTGATCGCTTCATCATTATTTATTGCATTAAAATTATTATTCAAAGGGGATGAAGAAGTTGATTGATGATCATTTGGATTAAAATTAAATAATTTTGGTTTAAATGATGAAATTCCAAATCTTTTTGATAATGAATATGATTCTGGTGATAATGATAAAACGACATTAGAAATTGAAAAAATTAAAATTGATAAGATAATCTTAAATTTTTTCATTTTTCTTGATGTTATACAAATGAATGAGTTGATTTGGTTTGATTAAAAGTATAATCTTTTTATCAAGATTTGCATTTGAATTTGTACATTTGTTTTGTTATGTGTTGAATCTGAGATCTGTGTTTGAAAAAGCAGTCAATCATCAATTTGTGCTCGAAGTAGTTTCAGCAGATCTAAGATCTACTAATTTAATCAATTTGATTGATAACAAATTTTTATGAGGTCTTTGTTGATGATAAGAATTTATAAAGGTAATGTCTAAGTTCTTGAAATGTATGAAAGTCGTTGATAATTCATCAGTTCTGATATTACTTAGATGGCCGAACTTGAATAAGCTAAATATGCATGAATTGTATAGATCAAATCACTTCTTCTTTCGTTTAATTAATCCAGTTAAATCATTAGTTTGAATACGTTTCTGACCTAAATCTTGAGTTTTTGAATTACTATTATCAACCTCTTTACTTCCAATAACTTCCCCATATTCAAAATCCCTAAATCCCAATTGATTTATAAAAAAATTTGGTATTTCATTTTCAATCATATAATTTATATCAATTTCAATATTATAATTTATATTTTTTAATAAATTTATAAATTGTTTATATTGGGAAACTGTTACTTTAATTATATCATCTTCTTTATCCTCAGTGGTTGTAGTATTATTATCAAATATATAATTTTTAAATTCACATCCAATTAATCCAACACAATCACCAATTCTAAATTCTTGTCTATAACCCAATTCTTTATAAAATTGTGAAATATTCATATTAGAATATCTATTTTCAATAATTAAATGTTCTAAAAATCTTCCCTTTGGATCATCAGGAAATAAAGGGATAGAATAAATTGCTAAATCATTTTGGTTGTGGTTATCAAAAATATGACCAATTGACCAATTATTATTAAATGGTTTTATAAAATTTAATATAGATTGATTATCAGATCCTGGAATTATTAATTTCTTGGTGGTCCAATTTAAAGTTATTGAATTTACAATTTTTAACCACCAATTTAATAAAATTTGACCATTTATTTTATGTTTTAATTTATTTTTTGAAGAATTTGGGAAAATATATTGTGGTGCTGTTTTTGTGAAGATGCAAAGTTTTAAATTAATTGTATTTGGAAGTTTTAAAAGTGTTTTTGGTGATTGTTGTTTTGAATTAGATCGGTTTTTATTATAATATGGAAGTTGATTGAAAGTCAGTGGATTTTGCTTTAAATTGTTAATCAATTTATTTAGTAGTAAAAGTGTACCATTTGTTTCATTCGAACCATTATATATAGGTTCGTCATCAGTATCTTTCCTTTGTTTTTCCTTTTTAACTTTAATTTGATATTTATTAATATCATAATTTATAATAAAATCCAATACTTCTCTAACAACATCACCAATTTTAAAATTTATCTCTTTCAAACCAACAGTATCACATTTTGAAACAAATATAAATTGATCAATATAATTATCAAAAATTTGTAAATATATAAATATTTCAATACCTAATATTATAATATCATTTTCAATTAGTATAAAAAAATGACGAATTTTTAAAGTATTTGATAAATTTTTTAGTTTGGGAAGTTGATGAATTGGTGATTTTATATATATTGGATTTGATTGAATATATAAATATTTAAATTTTGAATTTTTTGGTAAAACATTCGATAATTTTGTTGATAATGATGTATTTGACATATAACTTCAAAATTGAATTGATAATATAAAGATTGATTAGCAGAATGAAATTTTCCTATCTACGATTGGTTGGTTTGTAACTCTGATGTTTTCTAAAAGATCTCATCCTAAATTTACGCATTGATAGTTCATCTTGTTTTTTTTTCATTGGTACGCGAATCAAAATATTATTATTTCTCTTTATTAGACGCGTATAATATGGGGGAAGTTCTAGACCTCTTTCAAACTATAAAAGTCAAAAATTGGTCAATAGCTTGTACTAAGTAACATACCAATATGAAGCAGTCATAAGTTAAAAAGTTTAATATAGAACATGGGTGGTGATTACATTACGATACCAAATAGTTCAAAGGATTATATAATATCGTCAATTTTTGTAACAAATAGACTTCTTTAACTTCTAATGACCATGTTGATATTTAAAATTTGTAATGATCTCATACACAAAATATAATACGGTATATGTTATTATCCTTTAAGGTACACAAGAGTGATAAAATTTTAAATTATAGTGAGTTAACGATTTATGAAATCTCTATAATCAAGAACGTTTTATTCGTTTGAATATTGTTAATAATGTTAATAATATATTATAACAAACAAACAAACATACGAACAATATTATTAAGACGTTGTATAGATTGTCGATGTAACAAAACCATTATTATAACGTCTAAATCTTAATGAGAATGGAATTGAAATTACTCGATACAGTTTGAAAGGAAGGTTATATTAAAGGGATAGTTAGACATTGTAGTACCTTAATTTGAAACTTCTTTTACTTAAATTAGAAATAAATAATTTAGTTGATGTAATCTACACAAAATTATAATGATTTAACTAATTAATGAACACTAAATCTAAAAATACGCTTAACTCCTACGAGCAAAAGATACGTAAATCATTCTGTTAAGGTGGGTGGGGGCATGACTGCGAAGGGGTGATGATCGCGACATCCGTACCGCAGTACGAAATTTCTTTATAAAACCTTCGATTAGCTCCATCAACTTAAATGATCAAAGCACAGAATCACTTTAGATGTATTTCTGAAGGTCATTTTGATCTACTCAATTTACTTTTTTTAAAATTTGCTGCAAATTTGCACCAAAAATTTGGAAAATACGAAAGTACTCAAATTTCACCAAAAAAACTGTGTTATCTTCAAGACAGATCATGTTAGATAAGCAGCCATTTATAAAACTTGCATTTTTCAGAGTTTATATAGGTCTTTTGCATGGTTTCATGATGAAGACTTTATTAGTTAATGTATGGATGTGCTACCACATTCGCAATCATCACCCCTTCGCAGTCATGCCCCCACCCACCTTAATTTAAAGATTGAATGTTAGAGAAGTGCATTGCATCTGTAGAAACGAAATCGAGATTAAACGAAAAAGATTATGAAACTTGTAAGACACTGCCTTTTATTATTATTTTTATAGATCTATTTCAATACTTGATACCTATTTGAAACCTTTTAGATTCGTTTGATATCTATTTTTTTGTACAATAGTTCAATCTCAACGAGTTAAATTCGTTGGATAGAGTAGAGGATATTATATCAGATTTTTTTGGGTTATTCTTATGCTTAGGAAACTTATTATTTTACCTTCTGTGCTGTTTATTAAATATGGTATTTTCTTCATTTTCGCTCTAATTGCTCGCCCCGTATTTTTTATTAATTTCGTATCAATTTTAAAATTTTAGTGATATCACTGCGGTTGTAGTGGGGGAGCAATGAAAGGAGAACAAATATAATAAAAGGACCGTTATATTGTATTGAAATTACTGTAATATAATAACAGGAAGTCTTTATATGTAAGTAAGTACCGTAGAATATATTTTTCAAATTTGTATCACGGAATCTTGTTGTTGTTCTATTCAACGGTTTTAATATTATAATATGCGCTAATATTATTTCCAAAGAATGACTTTAACTGTAAAAATAATTGACGTTTGAGTTCAATCATCAAAATTTTAAAAACAGGTAAAGTTATCGGATACTAAGAAAGTAATCATCCTTCTAATTCAATTTAGTCATTATAAACTTTGATTAAATTTTTGTTGATATACATTTTTGTGTATGATTTGACCCTTTAATTTGACTGATCTGAAAAAGGTTATAACCACAAATTTAAAGAATAGATAAGTAATTTTAGTTCGAACCTGTTAGGCTAACTCAAAGGACTCATCAAATCACCTAATCTTTGAGATTATTTGTGGTATCAAACTAGCTACATGTTTCTCATTTACTTTATTGTATTGATGTTCAACTCTCTACATCTTTTGTAGTTTATTGAACAGATTCATAATAAGGTTTTAGTAGTAAATCAATCAACAGTCTAGATATAGCATAATTTAAGTTTTATTGCATATATAAATGGTATCCCCACTTTATTTTTTGAAGTATGATTCGGTATTAAACTGTATATAAATGATCACATTAGTTTATATACAGGTTAACTCCTATATGATATTCCTTTAAATTAGACTAACTCCAGTTGGTAGCTTCATAATACAACAATAATAAATAAAAAAAGTAATTTATTATTTTTTAGCTACTTGTACACTACTATAATTTAAATCACTACTAACTAATTAACCACCTCTAATTAACTAACAACTAACAACTAAGTAACTCAATAATATAATAAAATCAAATTACCATACTTTTAAAATTTTAAAATTTAACAACCAAACAATCAAACAATTCAAACTACTACTACTACTACTACCTATCATCACTTTCACAATTCATAAATACCATCCTTTCATCGGTATACCCACATATTCAAATCAATTAGATTTATAGTATAGATCTATCTATCTATCATATTCATTTTGTTTTATAAAAATTTCATTTCTTTAATTTGATTGATAAGTTTCTTCAAACTATATTACGAAGTAAATTTATAACCAAACACTTTTCAAGTTTAAGACCTTAACAAATACAATTTCAACAATAACAACAAACATCTTACCAGTCTACTTTCATACCAAAGATCAAATTTAATTCTTAAAGTATTATACCTATACTTAAACATACAACACATAAATAATGAATCAATCAATAGCGAATAATTCAATTAATCAACAAAATACAACAATAAATGAAGATGAAAATAATAGTAATGAATTTGATAATTTATTAGATATTTTCTCATCTGATATGGATTTTGAACAAGCTTTTTCAATGTATAATAATTTACAACAATCTAAAATTATTGGATCATTTGAAGAATTAAATAAATTTCAACAATTAAATAGTCAATATGTTACTAATTTAAATAATCAATCTGGTTCAATATCTTCTATAAATCAGCAGCAACAACAACAACAACAACAGCAGCAACAGCAGCAAGTACAACCACCAATTTTACAACAAACACAACCAACTCCGGATGAATTTGCCTTCTCAAGACAACAAATACTAAATGGTCCATCACAACTTCAACTACAACAAACACAAATTCAACAACAAACACAACAACAACAACAACAACCACAAGAAGAAGATGAATATGATCAATTTTTCACAAATACTGAATCAGATGCTTTAGAAAGATTTTTAGATAATTTAGCTAATCCAAATTCATCAGCTGATCCATTACAATTTTATAGGTCAAATTCAACAACAAATCATCATATTCAAGCTCATAAAGATCTTGATTTAGATTTTAATTTTGAAATGCATACTATGAAAGTACCAACACCATCATTCAAACAACAAGAACAATCACAATTACAGTCACAATCACAAGCACAATCACAATCACAACATCAAAATCAAAATCATCATCAAAACCAACTTCATGAACAGCCAAAACAAATGCATTCACCACCTTATGAACAACAAAAATCATCATATAATTCAAATTTAAATATAAATGATAATATAATACAACAACCATCACCACCACATTCATTTCATCATCAATTAGTGCAAAATCAATCTCAACAACAAACTGTACAACCACCTATCTTGAATAATCCCTTTTTACAAAGTGGTAATTTTAATCAAGATCATAAAACTCTTAAAAGAGAATTAGCTGAAGCATTTGCTCCAACAGAAACTTTCACACAAAAAGTATCAACTAATATAAAATCACCAAAACTACAACAGCCTATTCAAAATTCAAAGCAAATTAAATCAATACCGACGACTACTGATCCAAAAATCAAAACTGAACCTACCACAAATCAATTAATAACACCACCAATTTCAGGAGATGAATGTAAAAAAAGACAAAGTGATGATGAAGAAGATGATGAAGAAATGTCATCATCAGAAGAAGATAACTCATTAAGTTTAGTAAATTCAAATTCATCATCATCATCAGAGAATCAACAACAACCAAAATTAAAAAAAAGAAGAAGATCATCAAATAAACCATTATTAACATTAGCTCAAAAAAGATTAAATCATTCAGCATCAGAACAAAAAAGAAGAATGGCATGTAAAACAGCTTATAATAGATGTTTGAATCTTATTATAGATTTAAAAAAATTTGAAAATTTACCTGATCATAATAATCAAAATGATATTGAAAGAAAAAGTAAAAGAGCTTTAAAAACAAAAGATGGTTTACCAAATTTATCAAAACATAATGCATTAGTTAGAATTAGTAATGAAATGATTTTAATTAAATCATTAAATGAAAAATTAAAAGCATTATTGAATTGAAAATAGAAATAAATGAAAATAGATAAAAACATGGGTGATTGTGTTACGAGATATATAAAAATTATGTTATTCAATTCAATTCTTTATTCATTATATAGCTTATAAATTAAATTAATAAATATATGTAAAATTTTATACTGGTTAAACAATGTTTTTTGGGTGATTGTAGAATTAAAAATCCCTAAACACAAAGTAAAATAATATATCAAAAATGGAATTAAATTTTCAATAAAAAGATCAAAATAAAAACACGCTAAATTCCAAACTTCTACAACAATACATTAAAAAAACCTACAAAATACAATGGTTTCTCAACTACATTCAAATGGATCCGTAGAAGAAGAAGACAGCAATGACCAGACCTATTCAATATCAGATCTAACAATTGGAACAAAAGATCAAAAATTAAATTTTGAAAAATATTTAAATCCAATAATTTTACCAAATCAAAATCATAATCAATCATATTTTAAAAATTTAAAAAATTTAAAAAACAAACATGAATATATTTTTGTAATAAATTGGGTTTATCAATTCAGAGCGTTTTTAAAACCTTTAGGTAGTGAATCATTTGATGTGGATTTATTTGAATTAGAATTATTAAATTATTTTCCTGATTTAAATTCTAAAGTATTATTTATAAATAAATTAAAATTATCAATTTTAAAATTTTTAGAACCAACTACAAAGTATGAGTTAGATGATTTTGAAAAAATTGTTTATTTATGGTTTAGAAATTTAACTCCTATAAGTTTTGAAGAAGAATATAATGATGAAAATATGGAAGAAGAAGAAGAAATTAAAGAGGAAGGAGACGAAATAAAAGAAGAAAAACTAGAGATACAACAAGAAGATCAACAAGACTTCAACCCAAAAAATTTACCAAAATTTGATTATTTATTAATTGAAGATAAATTTAAAACATTATATGTAATAATTAATTATATATCTAAAAATCATAAATTTAGATCATGGATTTCAAATCAATCAAATAATTTACCTGATTTTTCAAGAATTGATCCCATATATTCAAATATAATCACTAAAAACAATGCTCCCGCAAGAGAAGAATATTATTTATTATTTGATAATCAAAGATTATATAAAAGAACAATAAAATATAATGAAATAAAAGTACCTAAAACTTTAAAATCATCACCACAAGATCCAAATGAATATTATAAACCTGAACAATTTGACATATCACAACAAAATATAAAATTTGAATTATTATATAATAATATATTTGAATTTAATGAATACCTAACAAAGATCAAGAATAATAAAGCATTAAAACCAATATATATGAAATTATATAAACTGCAAATAATTGAAAATTTTTTTGAAAATGAGATAAAGAAAAGAAAATTCTTAATTTCTAAAAAGAAAGAAATTCAATTAGCTAATTTATTGGCTGTTAGAAAAAGATCTTTAAGATTAAGAGAAAAAGAGAAAACTTAGGTTAAGCAATGTCATGAATCGAATATGAGGATGAGCTAAAAAATTCAATAATAGGTTTATAACTATATGTTTGTAATGCAAGTATCTAGACAATTAAAAAAAAAGAGTTAAAACTAATGCTAAGCTATGAATGAGAATGTTGAGTTGGATTATTGATTTTAAATAGTAGTTTAGTTAGCATTAATAATGCAGTATTTAGACATGTAATGAAGAAGAACAGTGAACAATTGAAAATAAAAAATGGAATTTTTTTTATTCCCCATCATTTTATTATTTACTATATATATATATAAAGTTGTTATTTCTGTTCAGATTCTTTTATAAATTCATTTCATTTAAAATTTGACCAGCTAATGTCTTATAATTCCAAGTATTACCAGATAATTTTTTAAATTGAACTCCATAAAATCCTAATAATGGTACTTTAACAATATGAATTTCAAATTTTAAAGGACTTTTACTTGATGGATGATTCTTATTTGAATTACTTGATGTACTTGTTGAACGATTATGATGAATTTTATGTTCAATTTTTGATGATATTAACATATCACTTCCTCCTCCATAATTATTAAATGATTCTGCTGAATTATCAATTTCAAATGCATCATCTATTCCATTACCATTATTATTATTGTTATTGTTATGATTATTTTGTTCATTTGGTAAATAATCTTCATCATATATTCCTTTAACTGTTTTAACAGTTGCTGGAGTATTTGGTGGCATCATTACTTGAGATCCATTTTTCTTTCTATAAGATCCTAAAATTGCATTACCAAATGATACTTTTCTTCTATGACCTCCACCTATTGAATTAGATGATCTATGATATTTAGTTGGTGATAATGGACCTCCACTAAGACCATGATTAGTAGTTTGAGTTTGAATATGTAATGAAGGTTGTCTACTTGGAGTTTTTGCTCCATCAGGTATACTTTCAGGTTTATCTTCAAATGATAATGATTTCAATGTAGATGATTTAGATTTAAATGCATCACCATATAATTGATTTTCTTCATCTTCATTAGCATATGCATTTAAAATTTGATCGGCTTCATCATCTTCATCTTCATCTTCTTCATCCCCTTCATCATCATGATCTTCTAATTCTTCTATTTCAGCATCTGGATGATTTGGTGAAGCTTGTTGTACTGAAGGTGTATGAATACATATGAATCCACCTTTAACTTCATGAAATCTAACACCTAATTTACTTAATACATTAATAATATTATATCTAATAACTGGTAATGGTTTTGTTGAAGTAGTTTGTACACTAAAAAATCCTTTAAGAAATAATGTTTTACAATGTTCAATTGAAGGCATTGTACCTGGTTTAGCTTCATGATATTGTCTCATTATTTCATCTTCACTTAATTGAGGAACTTCTTGAACATCCATATCATCTAATTTAACATCATCAAAAAATACTAAAGTACCATCATTTTGGTCACCAATTGATCCACTTCCTTGAGGACTATTACTTGTATCATTTCTATTGGTTGATGCACTTCTAGCTCTACCATAAGCATCTTTTCTAATTTGTCCTCCAACAGATTTTGCACGAGCTGTTGGATGTAATTTTCTTGAAGGTACCGTTAAAGTTTGTTGTCTTTGTGGTGGTGGTCCAGCAGGATTTGAATCTTGTATTAAAGTATTTGTTGATGGATCATAATTTGGTAATGGTGGTAAATATTCAACAGGTATAAATCCATGGGGTTTTGAAGAAGATGGAGTACGAGAATGTGATAAAGATGATTTTTTTTCTTTTTTAATAATATCTTTTGTTGGTGATAATCTTGAACTTGATTCTTTTTCTTTAGCAGTTACTTTCATACTAATACCACGACGAACCATTGGATCAATTTTTGAATGAGTAGAACTTTGTGGCAGAATTTTAATACTTGAAGAATCTCTATCACTTCCCTTTGGTGATGAAGTGCCCTTTGATTTTTTGGTTGATAATTTTCTTAATATATTATTGAATCCAACCGGTTGTTGTGAATTTCTATTAGGATCCAAAGTGTCTGGAGTTGTACTTCTTGGACTTTTTGGTTGTTGTTCTGGTATTGCCAATGGATCAACATTGTTATTTGAATTGTTTTTAATAGATGGGGAATTCATAGTTGTATGAGCTTGTTCTGGTATTGATAAAACAGGTGTTTGTTTGGGATCTAATGTCTTGGAAGGAGATTCAGCGAATGTCTCAATTATACGTGGTTGTGGAGTCGTAGCATCTTTTGATGAATATTGTCCCAATATTTCTACTTGAGTAGCTGTACCAGAATTTGGTTGAACTGGAGTTTGTTGAGTTTGAGATTGAGGTTGAGATTGTAATGGAAGTTGAGGTTGGAATGGTTGTGTAGAAGATAAGGGTTGTTTTGTAAGATCTTGCTCTAATGATGTTGTATCTTCTCTTGGACTTGGTAACATAGCTTGAGCTTGTTGCTGTAATTGTTGTTGTTTCAATTGTTCTTGTTGAGCTGCTTGAGCTCTAATTGCATCTTCTTTAGCTTTCTTTCTCTTTCTCATCTCAAGAACTAAAAAGTAGATTGAAATTAAAGGATGGAAACCACCAGTTGGATCAGGTAAAAGATGAGCATTAGGAGCTGAAGCATATTCTTTACCTTGTCTTGCCATATTATACCAATTTTCACAACACATTTGATATTCTACACTTGTCAATAAATTCGTCAATTCATCAGTTATTGTTTGTACAGATCCCAAATCAAATGTTGAAATTTGTCTAATGATTTCAGGATCTAATGGTAAATGTAAAGGTTCTCTTTTAGGTAAATAATTTGAAATTCTATGATCATATCCTTTATTCAACCATGGATGTGTCAAAATTTCATAAAGAGATGCTCTTTTCGTTGGATCAACAACCAACATTCTCGAAAGTAAAGATATACATTCTCTTGAAAGAAAATTTGGATATTCAACATTACCTTTTTTAATTTTTTCATGTAATACTGAAACAGATTGATCATCAAATGGAACTTTACCACAAACTAAAACATATAATACAACTCCAAAAGACCATATATCAACTTCTGGTCCCAAATAAGGTTTTGCACTTAATAATTCAGGAGCTGCAAAATAAAGTGATCCACAATATGTTTTTAAAAGACTTTTTGGAGAATATAAATTTGATAATCCAAAATCGATGATTTTAACATCCCCTTTTTCATTGATCATGATATTTTCAATTTTCAAATCTCTATGAACTACATTGTTTCTATGACAATAGTCTAATGCTGATGCTATACCTCTAGCAAACTTTCTTGCATGTCTTTCTTTCAATGATCCATGTGCAACAATGTAATCCAACATTTGACCTCCTTCGATATATTCAAATAACATATAGTAATGATTTGTCATTGGTACCATTTCATATAATCGACATATAAATGGATGGAATAATAATCTACCAAGTGCACCTTCACGTATTGTTCTTTTATCCCTAGCTAATTCTTTTTCAAATTCCTTATGTCTTTGAGATGCTTCTTGAGAAGTTTGTGGCGGTGGGTCATTAGCATGAGCTCTTTGATATAATTTTGCAGCTCTTGGAATTATTTTGACAGCACATATTTCTTTTGTTGAGTTATGTTGAGCTAGTTTGACTTTACCCATTGAACCCGCTCCAATAGTTTTGACAAAATCCCAATCTCCAATGGATTTTCTATGAAATTGTTGTTGCTGCTGCGGTTGTTGGGTTTGTTGTGATTGTTGCGATTGCTGTGGTTGTTGTGATCGTTGTGGTTGTTGCTGATGTGGTTGTTGCTGTTGTGGTTGTGGTTGTGGTTGTGCTTGCGGAGGTGGTGGTTGATATGCTTGCTGCTGAGGTTGCAGATGTTGATGTTGATGATGATGCTGATGCTGATGCTGATTATGTGGTTGAGAAGATGCAGTTTGAGGCTGAGCTGACCAATTTGGTTGTTGTCTGGATTGAGAATTTGATAATGCTTGAGGTTGTTGTTGCGATTGTTGATGCTGTTGTCTTTGTAAATGTGTGAATTGATCATTCTGTGATGTATGATTTGAATAACTCTGTTGTTGAATAAATTGTTGATTTTGTACGTTCTTAATAGTTCTACTCAGTCCTGGTGAATAATCACTCACTTTTGGTAATTGTCTTGTATCATAGTTATTATGTGTATTAGTTTTATAATCAGTTGAATCTTGTGATGAAACACCAAGTGGAGTTGATGCAGGTGAAGGTATTGATAATGGAGGTAATAATTGAGAGTCAGACGGTTTTCTTATTCCACTGTTAATACTATTGTTATTATTATTACTTTCTGATGGTTGAGATTGATCATATTGATTCAATTCAGATTTTGATTTAACACCACTTAAACTTCTAAGCATTCTTGGAGTTGCAGCAATTCTTGATGGATTTTCATTCGATGAAGGTTGATAGTTTTGATGTTGTTGGAGATGAATATTCTGTTGCGAGGTTTGTTGATATTCATTCTGTGGTTGAATTTGCGGTTGTTGTTGCTTCACTGATGGCTGATTACCATCCATTATTAATATGAATATTTGATAAATATACTAATGGTTTGTAGATTTATAATTCTTGATATGGTATTTTTTGCTTGTACAATTGGTTCTTTTTGTTGATATAGTTACTAACGGTCTTTAATTGATCTTCTTAAGTGATGAACTGGGAAAGCTTATGATAATGATGGGTTGTATTATCTTCAGAGTATAGTTTAATTTGATAAATACTAAATTGATATCCTTATTTTTTTTTTTATCTTGTAGACTATTACATTTTTTCTCTTGTAGATAAATTTATTATTATTATTTTGTTTTGAGAAGCAAAAATAAATTATTCAGAGTGAAGTTATGTTACTATAAGGTCAATTTAATGTAATTGTTCTATATAGACTTTACTCGTTATGTATTACTCAACCGTTGGGTAAAACATTAATGTCACTTTTGTGGGATTATGGCATTGGGCAAACCAAAAGTAAGAGATATCATATATTAAAATGGTTCAATTAATTGTTTTGATTAATTTACTAAATAACGTAAAAAAATAATACATCAAACGTTAATTGACTTGATTATTTTTACTTAGATGGTCACTTACTATTGTGTTTATACCAATGTAATTAATTTTGATCAAAATATTTTTCGACTACATTAATTATGCAGCCGGTTTGATCATCTATAAAATTTGGTCGGATAGAAAGTTAAATTGTATAAACTTGTACAGATAGAATATTCCAATTTGAGACATTATACTTCAAATTAGTATGTAATACATGTACGTATAAATTCTATAATTATAGAAGAGTTTATAATTGACTTAACACTTCTATAATTACCAACATCTTTAAATATATTTTTGAACTAGAGGTGATTCCTAATTTTCCATACTCAAGTATCGAAAAGGCATAGCAATTGTCTTCTACCTTCCATCAGCTTCTAATCTTGTTATCTTCAAAAGAAATATGAAAATTACCAGAATTTGTTTTCCGATGTTTGTCAATTGTAGTAAAATTCTATCGGAAGCTTAATTGATTAATCTCTATTACACTTTCCCAAATGCAAGGCTTTCGACGAAAATTTCGATACATACAACTTTGGTTCTAGGCTTAGATTCATAAGCACAGCTACGTTTAACAATAGAATCAATGTTGTTAAAACCATTATAGACGTGATCTTCAACATTTGTCAGGAATTATATTTATACGACATGGTTTGATTTTATTGAACACAAAAATTTATAACGCAGTAGACCAATTTGAATTATCATACTCCGAAGCAAACAAGCTAGAAAGACTAAACTTATCACCAGATATATAATGTCAGCAGATACAGAATCATCTACCGATTTCAAAAGAATAGACCCGTCAAAATTTTTGAGCGACATAATTGGTTCCTCAGTTGTAGTGAAATTACATAATGGTGTAGAATATAAAGGTGATTTACAAACAATTGATGGTTATATGAATGTTGTATTAGAGAATGGAGAAGAAAGTGTCAATGGGAAAGTAACCAGAAAATATGGTGATGTTTTCTTGAGAGGAAATAATGGTATGTTTTTTGATACATGTTTTGTTTTTTGATATAACTTATAGGTACTAACATATAACGCAGTTCTTTACATTGGTGAAAGTTGAGTAGAATACTATAGTTTGGGTACTGGTATTTATGAAGAGGAGGTTGACCATAATCTGCATTTACAGAGATGAGATTATTCAATTCGTTCGATTGGAGTTTGGGATTTGAAATCAAACAAATGAACTCTGGTTTTTTACTGAGACAATCTGGTTATCAATGGGCCACTTCGTCAACTGAACGACTGTTAGTATAAATATAATTTTATAATGAGATTGATGTCTAAACTATGATAAGTACTTGTAGTTTGTTCTTATATTTCTATTCAGTGCGCGTTAAACATGTAGTTACGGATGTCGAATTTTATCAAATGAAAATCGATGTAGCTTCCAATTGAAAAAAAAAAATTGTACTAAATATCGGCAATACATTAATTAAAACTCTACAATAAACATCAACTATAAACCATGTCATTCATCATCAGAAGACAATTATCTACTATCATTCCACCTAAAATAGCTTCTGCTAAAGTATGTTATATCATTCATTGGAGTCAATATTGAAAGAGGATGACTGATGCACCAAATTATTAATGAGTCCGACAACGAATGCATTTTCCATTTCTACCAAGTAAGGAGTATATACATGAATTAGACTTTGATTTGAATATGAAGATATAGACTAATCACATATTTGGAGACTTCATACTTACTCAATTGAACCATGGGAATTATCAAACTAGATTGATGAATCCTATATTCTCAAAGATAATACAAGGTTCACCAGGATCGAAACAAACACATTTTGGGCTTTTGATTTACTTAGGGCCTTTAAAATTCTCATTCCAATTTGCATCATTGTGGAAGAAGAATATTTCGATGAGGAATTGAAAGCATAATTACTTGAAACAAAGTTCATTCCAAATCGGGAGTGTTTAATTCATTCGTTTTCATGTCAAACCGTTCAACCGACTCTCACATTCATAAGTTTTGAGCTTATTACTAACGTTATAATTTTAGAACTTAGGAGGTGGATCAGCCGCTAAAAGAATGTCAGAAGTTGTAAAATTTTATAAAAAATTACCACAAGGTCAAGCTCCAGCTGCTACAAAATCTTCAAATCCTTTAGTTAAATATAGACAAAAATATTTTGATGGTGATAATGCAAGTGGTAAACCTTTACTTCATTTAGCTATTATTGTTATTATTTTTGGTTATAGTTTAGAATATGAACATTTAAAACATGCTCAAGAACATTAAATTTGAGGTTATAGATTTAATTGTTTGAATATATTTTGTTTATCAAAATTCATAAAGTTTAAAATGTATTAGTGATTGTAATTGTAGATTCTTTACTTATAAAATCTCTCACAACATATCTATTTAAAATAGAGATTTGTACTTACAAGATTTGAAGATATAAATACAGACGTTACTTTTAAATTACCTATAAAGCCTATGAACTCTTAGCTCCATATGCTCATTCAGTCAATGAATGAATAATTGTAAATAAATCAACCAATTTACTCAATAAAACAATCTCATTAGCATTATTACCTGATTTTTCTTTCGATAAATCATTCTTTATTTCATTATCACAACTTAATAAATATTCTCTTTTTAAAACACTATCAACTAATGGTTCAATTTTTTTCATAAATTCTTTAGATTGATTAATTGATGGTTTATAATTTTGACCCATTGACAACAATATTGTTACAATTAATTCAAAAATTGGAATAATTAATTCATTAAATGAAATTGAATTTTGATTTTTAAAAGTGTTGTTATTATCTTTAGTATTATTTTTTTGATTTATTAAATCAACTAATGATAATGGAGTATTTAAATATAATATTATATTAAATTTTTTAAAATTTTCAATTTCATTTAAATATAATGTAAGACCTAAATCAGGATCAATTTTCAAAAGATTTAAATTTTTAAAAATTTGAAAAATTTCATTTTGAATTAAATTTAATGAACCAATTTGAGATTGTGCAATTTTATTTAATAAATATAAATTAGCTTTAAATGATGTTAATTCAATAAATATATTGTTTAATGAATATTCTGGTTGTGGAACATTTATAGATGCAATTTTTAAAATTTCATCTGTTCTTCTTATTGATCTTATTAATTGTGATATTAAATTTGTTTTAATCATATTATCCAAGATATAATCTGTTTTTAAATTGTTACCTACTTTGATCAATGAATCCAATAAAAATACTGAATTGATTCTTGAAAGATCTTCTGAATATAATGCATCATTTGCCAAAACTGGGAAAAGTTTTTTATTACTCGATTTAACAAGTTTGAAAATTCTGTATGATAATGATTCATTTTTGAAAATTAACTTATTCAAAATTAGATAGATTTCAGATCTTAAAGTTGGAGTTGAGCTTGAATTAATGACTGCTGACACACAAGTTTGAAATAATGGTAATAATTGATCAAAAATTAACTCAATATCTTCTTTATTCAGTACATGTTCGCAGTAGATATCAAACAATGTCCCACATAATGATACTAATTCTTCTGAAAAAGTTATATCAGAATCCAAATATGATGAAATTTTAGGTAAAATAGAATTTAAAATTTCAACAATAAATTCATTTGAAATTGAATCATCTTCAACCACTAATATTTCAATTAATTGACACCATGATATTAAAAATTGTAATTGAACTTTACGAGTTTTATTCAATACTAAATATTTTGTTACAAATTCATGAATTTTATTTCCTTCAATCATAATTTCATCTGTAAAATGTTGTTTTGATTCTGTTGTTATTAAATTAGAACTTTGACATAAAATTTTAAAAATATCTTTTAAAATTGAATAATCTATTGGATCATTAGATACTAATTGTAAGATTAAATTCATATTAAATGATTGATTTAAATAATCGTATTTTTCAATTTCAAAATTTTTAAAATTAAAATTTAAAACATCTAAAAAATCTAAGATTTTTGAAGATTGATGAGGTATTTGATTCTTGTTATCGATTAAAAGTTTTGTGAAATATTGTTTTCTAGTAATTGATGATGTACTATAGTATTCCAAGGCTATTAATTTCAATGCTAATTCTCTTTGATTTATGAATGATATGAAGGCTTCAATACTTGGTAAAGAAGTTATAAAATGATTTTCTGAATTTATACTTAAATCTCCATTAAATTCATGACCACACCAAATAGTTAATAAGTCTAATCTAGGTTGAAAATTTATCAAATTTTCAATTAAATTATTATGATTTCGAATTGCTGTCATTGTTATATAAGAAGATACAGGATTTGTACAAATTTTAATAATCACTTCTAAAATTAATGATGATAATTTAGCAGGACCAACATCAATTACATGACGATTTCCATTTCCATAATCTAATTCTGTAATTAAATTCAAACTTATATCTAAAGTATTTAACAATACTTTAAGTAAAGTATTATGATCATCATTATTTAAATATAATGTATTTGCTTTAATTTCATAACCTAATAAGAAATGTCCCACACTTATATTTTTACCCAAAGTACTTGAAATAAGTTTTAAAATTTGATATTTAATATCAAAATTATCTTCAACTTCTTCAAATTTATCAATAAATGCAAATTTAATTTTTTCACTTTCATCAATATTTAAAAAAGTTGTTAATATTCTATCATTATTAATTAATGGATCAGCTTTTGTTTTAGTTGATTTAAAATGATTTGAATTAGTTATTTTAGATAATATTTTAAGTGAAAATTTTGAAATTTCATTATCACAACTTACAAATAATGCAATATGAACAATTGATGAAATTCTAAATAAAAACACGTCAAAAAATGAATTAACTCCTTGTGATCTTAATAATTTGGATTGATATATATTATCAAAAATTGTTGTTGGTTGAGCTAATATTAAATTCATTGAAGTATTTATTCCAGATATTGAATTTCTATGAATTGGTTGTTGAGCAATATTTTTACTCTTTAAAATTGGTAATAGTGTGGTTTTATAAGTTCCTTGTATATCTAATAATAAATCAAATGTATTTAATGCTTTAAAAACTAAATTTGCTTTTTTATGAGAAGAATTAATTGTATCTACTCCATAATTTATAATTTCAAATAATGAATTATTAGCTTTATTATCAAAAAAATAAGTTATTATAGCTAATGAATGATGTAATTTTACAAAATTTTCATAATCTATTGAACAACCAGGTATTAATGAATCAAATATATTTTCAAAATTATTAAAATTTCTTATAACTTTTAAACTTATTTCACTTAAAAATTTCCAATTTATTTCAGTTAATGAGTCAATACAAAATTCTAATATTAAATTTTGTAATGCTATTCTATCATCTTCATTAGTTAAATATTGAGATTTACTGAAAACATCAACTAATATAAATTCAATATATGCACCTATACCTAATTGATTATTAGGTCTATAACCAAATCCTAAATCACAAGGAAATGATAAAGTATATTTATCAAATGCACTTCCACTACCCAATGGTTCTAATAATGATTTGATAAGATCTATAAAATTGAAAACTTCACTATAATGAGTTAAATTATTTGAAAATACTTCAATTGTACCTAAAGGTTTTTTTCTAATATATTTCCTTTTATCTGATGGTTTACCAAAAAGATCATTTTGTTGAATTGAATTTATATGAAGACCATGATACATCCAACTATCAATTAATCTCCAAATTTCATATCTTATATATGAATCTTCATCAACAAAATTACCTAATAATCTAAACATTAAATTAATTAATAAAGATCTTGAATCATCACTAACATGAATTTGTGGTAAATTTACATAATGAGTTGAAGTTGATGAATTATTTGAATTTAAATCAACTTGTAAAATATTACCTCCAGTAATTAAATTATCAAATTCAAAAAAATTTTTAATTAATGGAATAAATCTTTGATAAGCTATATTTTTTATTTCTTTTGCTCTTGTTGAATCAGATAAATTTTTCATTAATGATGATATTAAATGAATAAAACCAGATATTGAAACTATAGAATCTTCAGCTAATTCAATAATAATTTTATCCTGTCCATTATCTTCAATATCTAAAGATTTATTAGCAAATACTAATTCATGTTTCTTTTGATGTACTGATAATTGATCATTTAAGTCTATTTCAAAATTTGAAATTAATGAATCAATATAATATTTTAATGATTCATAAATTGAATCAATTGTTATCTTGGAAAAATCATTCTTTTTTAAATTATGACTACTACTTATTAAAAAATCCCAAATATTTGTTGCAAAAGTTGATCCACCAGAAGTTAATGATGCTAACAACACACAAAAGCAAGCAACAATTAATGGTGATGTATTATTATTTAAAGCCCATGATAAAAAACCCAAAACTTCATTATTTATAGATTCATCTGACCAAAAATTAGAACATGATTCAGGTCTATCATTAAAAGTATAAGCAAATGCTAAATAAAATCTTTCTAAATCTGCTCTTTGAGCAATTTCATCAAATTCCAGAATTGGTTCATTATTATTTTTTAAAGATTCTTCAGAATCATTGTTTTCTTCATTAATTTCTTCATTTTTATCACCAAATGATAATGCAAAATCTTCTTCACTATCTCGTAATGATGTTAAAATTATTGCTGCATTTGATATAAATGTACTAAAAAAATTTTGAAAATAAGGTGAAATTAAAGAATTATTTAATTCAGGATTTAAACTTAAAAATGATACATCTATTAATTTAGGGATATTTGATATTCCATACCTTTGCTTTTCTAAATGTTTTAATTCTTCAGTACCTGGATATATAAATTTTGATGGAATTAATTTTGGAATTGTTTTTTGTAATAATGATCTAAAATCATAAGTTTCTGATAATTCAAAAATTTGTTGAGTTTTTGGAGTACTTGTTTCAGCACAATAATTAAGTAAAATTTCCATTACTCCAATACCTATAAATTGTTCCATATATTTTATTATATCATTTTGAAAATCATATTTTTTTGAACTTGAATCTTTGTTTTTTTTACACCATGGAATGAATTCAGTTAAAAATATAAAATTTACTACTATTTCAAACCCATGTAATTGTGATTTAGATAAATCAAATGTCTCCAGTTTAGAATCTTTAGGTATTGATTTGGTAATTGATGTATACAATTCTTCAATAACTTTCGAATTTTTTGATTTCTCATAAAAATTTAAAACAAATGGTAAAAAATGAATAATCAATATATCATCATTTGATAATGTTTTAACTATTTTAATAACTTTTTCATAATTTTGTACTGTCCCTATTTTTTCAAAATATTGATCACTTAATCCATATAAAACTAAACCCAATAATTCATGACATTTAAACAATTGAATTCTTGCATAATTGATTCCATTTATAAATTCTAGATTATCTATATCTCCGGTAACTTTCTGTTTATCAATTAAATCATTTAGTATATTTATTAATTTATTAATTTTATCAAAACTTTCAATTGAATTATTAAAAATGGTGATGGGATCATGCGTTAGTTCATGATTTGTTATAAGGTATCCTAATATATTTAAAATATATTCAAATCTTGTAAAATACAGTAATTTGGCACTATCTTTTAAACTTGTACCCTTTTTAAAACTTACATCTTCACTGAAAAACAATAATTCTGCAGTATCAACTTCACCTAAATCCAATTCAATAGATAAAATTCCACTTAATTCTATAAATGCTTCATTTAATAATACTTCATCTCCATTTTGAAATTTAATTGTAGAATCTAATTTTATTCTTGAATTTTTTGGTTGTGAAGTTTTTAAAACTTGTAATAAATCATTTGATATTGGATCAAAATTTATTGTTGAAATATCCACATTTGGTTGAAATTTTAATGCATTATATATCTCTGCAAATACTTCTACGTTCCATTGGTAGGACATTCCTTATGGTAGATACAGTTATTATGAGATGTGAGTTGCGTTTTATGTTTTGTTTACCAATTTAATTTTTGATCTCAGTTTTTCTCGTTACTTTTTCGTGCTGTAAAATATTTCGAATCAAAAGGAAACTCAGACCAGTGCAAGAGAAGAGTTTACAAGACAAGCTCTATTCAAGAAAATTAAATAACATACGATTTGTATATAATAAATATAGCAGTATTTACGACATTTCAATATTTAAACCATCATATAAACTCATAGTCAAATGAGATAATTTTTTAGGTGGATATTCAACATTTGGATTCATTGATAAATTTGGAAATTCTTGAATTAATCTTGTTGTAACATAACTTGCTTCAGTTAATGCAAATTGTTGACCTAAACAAATTCTTGGGCCACCATTAAATGGAACAAATGCCCAACCTAATTTTCTAGTTTCTGGTTCAAACCATCTTTCAGGTCTAAAAACATTCGCATCTTTACCATAAAATTCTTCTGATCTATGAGTTGAATAAACTGAATAAGTAACTGTAGTATTTTTACGAACTAAAATTGGACTTAAACCATCTGGTCCACCACCACGAGGTAATGTAGTATCTCTAACAGCAAATCTAAAATTTTGAGGAACTGATGGATATAATCTTAAACTTTCATTCAACACGGCTTTTAAATATTCACAATTTTTTAAACTTTCAAAAGTAATTTCTTCAACTCTTGCATCTTTACCAGAACCAAATTTTAAATATAATTCTTCTTTTAATTTTGCATAAACTTCAGGATTTCTTGCTAATTCAAAAAATACAAATGACAACAAACCAGCTGTTGTATCTCTACCTGCAACCAAGATATTTAATAATTGATCTTGTAAAACTTTTGGATCTCTTGTTTGTTTAGCTAATTCATATAAAAAGGTATAACCTTCTTGTTGATCTAATTCTTCGGGAGTTAAACTTAAAGCTTTTTTAACATAATGTTGAGCAAAAGTATGAACAACTTTACAACAATTTTGAAATTTTTTTGGATTTAATAACCAATAAAGTCTTGATAAAAGAGCTCTTGAAGCTAAATAATCTTGAGCAACATTAAAAGATTTTGCAAAATCCTTTTTTCCAGCAAAATCTTTAATTTGAATTCCAATTGTTTCATCTCTTAAAGATTCAACAGATTCTCCAAATAAAAATTCAGTAGCTGAATCAACAGTTAATCTAAAAAATAATTCTTGTAAATCAAAAGTTTTTCCATTATTTTTACGAACATGTTTAAATAAAATTTGCATATGAGGTTCTAACATTTTAACATGACTTATTTGTTCTCTTGCAAATTGTGGTCTTAACATTTGTCTTGAATCTTTCCAACCTTCATTATCTAATGTAAAAATTCCATTTCCTAATAATGGTAAAAATTGAGAATGTCTTAATCCTAAACTAAAATCATTAAATTGAGTTGCTAATAAAGCTTTTATATTTTCTGGATCTTTTGTTGAATATAATTTTGTTGTAAATATTCTAAATGAAAAAGTTGGAATATCAGGATTTTTAACAAATGAATATCTTTCATAAGCATAATCAGTAATTTTACCTTCCTTTTTTTTTTGAATCATTGTAAAAGGTAATTTAAATCCATAAAATCCATCACCTTCTGGATTTGTTTCTGGTTTTGCACCAAGCTTGTTTCTTAAATATATTTCATATATTGCATCAAATATTTTATAAATGACTAGTAATAAAGGTATTGAAATATACCATTTAGTAAGGTATTCAGTTATGATTAAATCATTTATTGATTGTGACATTATATATATAAGTTTGATGTTCTACGTTGTGCTGAGTGAATCTTATCTGGTGTGTTAATTAAAATCAAAGGAATATTAAATTATTTTCAATTTTATTGTGGAGTAGATTGTGATTATACTATATACTAATACTAAATGTTAAATAAGGATCAAAATATGAAATTCTAATGGTTGTAAAAAATGATCTTGATAATTTATATATATAGAATTGTCTACTTATAATATTATAATACACAAATGTTAATTTACATATGAATATAGAATTAGTAAAGTGGGTTAATTTATTACTACTACAGTACTATAATACTATAATACTATAATATAATAACGGATATAATAGATTAAAGTATCACAATAATATTTTAGTCTAAGGATAATAATAATAGAAACGGATAATTCTGTTACTTTATATTGAACTATTTTTTTATCCATTTTTCAAATTCAAATTTATCCATTTTACTATATTGAGTATAATAGTCTAATATCATTATAAACTTATACTCAATAAGATGATAAGCTTTATACCCCTAAAAGTCTATCTATCTAATTCAACAGAGGTTCAATTCTTTTCTCTATCCAACAAATTTGAATCCCCTTGTATATACTGATAGAAAAGATGTCAAAATTGTTTTTATCAATGGTGTGACAAAGACATTTATAAGAAAAAAATTCATGGAATAATAAAATTCACCGTAGCGTAACACAAAAGTAGCATACCGTAGTAGCAAAGTTGTTTTGAATCTCGCATCATTTTACATTAATTGCGATGAAATAGATTTTTTACTTAACTCCTATTATACCTTACTAAAATATAGAGACAACAATAGAATCACAATTTACTTATCAGAACCCGATTACAATATAAACTAAAGCAAAACCCGTTTTCTTTATTCAGCAGAAATAGTTCCTACCCATGATATTACTCTTAAATTTTAGAATTAGCTATTGTTAATTTTATACAAGTTTAATTAAAAGGGTTCTCAAATAACTATTCATATTTTGGTAGATCTTCAGTAGTAATCTATTACCTATAGATTTACTTTCATGAAACTATTTCTTAGGCTGTTGTTAGGATTTAAATTTCATAATCTCATCAGATTTTTCTCATGATCTTAACATTTGATCATATGAACATTGTGTTTGATAAATTTCAAACGTTTCGTAAATTTTTACAAACTCCGATCAGAGATACTAAAAAAAAATAATTAAAGATTGATTGTTATAGATCTGCGGAGTAGAAATACATCATTGAAAAAAAAACGTTTTATGAAGGAATCTGATCGGTTGAAAAATTTAACGGAAAAAACTAAGTGTCTATAAATTTGGCAATAAGAATAATTTTGAACTTGACATATGAATTAAGCTTACAGCTGTTGAGATAATGGTTTGAACAAACTATGATATCCCTTCATAACGTATGTTGTAAAAAATTTATCGACAATTACTTGAAATTCTAATTGGAGCCAAGACAAGTGGAATATTCTTGTGAGGTTGACTATAGCATCATGACAAAAACTCACCTGAAACAAACTGATTTCTAACATCAAATACTGCAAACAATTGACATTCATATTCATCTAAAATTTGCAATTGAGCGGTACTTTGAACAGTCGATGGAAGTCTCAAAATTGTTTTTGGATACCAAATAATACTTAACAATCTTTACATACATTTTTCATTTATATCAATACTTCCAACATCTTAAAAAAACTTCTGCAACAGCCGATGTGATGAATTCTTCATTAGATATTGGTCTATGTTTCATGTTTCGCATTCTAGCTCAATTTTTGGTTGCAAAAAAATCGTTTAAAAACATTCAAGTAGTACATGTCTAAATCTGAGAGAGGTAGGCCCAATTTTAAGTTCAAAAGCATTTAAATATTGAAAACCTAATTTATCAAGAGATGAATATAAATAACAATTGGTGTAAGTACAAGGATAACTAAATTCATGACATCTCAATATTTAAACCATAATTAAATTCATGACATTTCAATATTTAAACCATCAAATAAACTCATAGTTAAATGAGATGATTTTTTAGGTGGATATTTAGTATTTGGATTCATTGATAAATTTGAAAATTCTTGAATTAATCTTGTTGTAACATAACTTGCTTCAGTTAATGCAAATTGTTGACCTAAACAAATACGAGGTCCACCATTAAATGGTAAAAAAGCCCAACCTAATTTTCTAGTTTCTGGTTCAAACCATCTTTCAGGTCTAAAAATAGTAGAATCTTTACCATAAAATTCTTCTGATCTATGAGTTGCATAAACTGAATAAGTAACTGTTGTATTTTTACGAATTAAAACTGGGGATAATCCATCTTTTCCACCACCATGAGGTAATGTTGTATCTTTAATAGCTAATCTAAAATTTTGAGGTACAGAAGGATATAATCTTAAAGTTTCATTTAATACAGCTTTTAAATATTCACAATTTTTTAAACTTTCAAATGTAATTTCTTCAACTCTTGCATCTTTTCCAAAACCAAATTTTGAATAAAGTTCTTCTTTTAATTTTTTAAAAATTTCTGGATTTCTTGCTAATTCAAAAAATACAAATGATAATAATCCAGCTGTTGTATCTCTACCTGCAACTAAAATATTTAATAATTGATCTTGTAAAACTTTTGGATCTCTTGTTTGTTTAGCTAATTCATACAAGAAAACATAACCTTCTTGTTTATCCAATTCTTCTGGAGTTAAACTTAAGGCTTTTTGAACATAATGTTGAGCAAATGTATGAACAACTTTAATACATTGTTGAAAATGTTTTGGATTATATAACCAATATAATTTTTGTAATTTTGATCTAACAGACATTGAATCTTGAGCAGAATTAAAAGATTTTGCAAATTCCTTTTTACCAGCAAAATCTTCAATATGAAACCCAATTGATTCATCCTTAAGTGATTCAACAGATTCTCCAAATAAAAATTCACTTGCTGAATCAACAGTTAATCTAAAAAATAATTCTTGTAAATCAAATGTATTACCTAAATTTTTACGAATATGTTTAAATAATATTTGTATATGAGGTTCTAACATTTTAACATGACTAATTTGTTCTCTTGCAAATTGTGGTCTTAACATTTGTCTTGAATCTTTCCAACCTTCTTTATCTAATGTAAATATACCATTTCCTAAAAGTGGAGCAAATTGAGCATGTCTTAAACCTAAACTAAAATCATTAAATTGTGTAGCTAAAATAGCTTTAATATTTTCAGGATCTTTGGTTGCAAATAATTTAGTTGTAAAAATTTTAAATGAATAAGTTGCGATATTTGGATTTAATAAATTTTCATATCTTTCAACTGAAAAATCTGGTAAAACTCCATCATCTTTTTTTTTAATCATTATAAAAGGCATTTTGAATCCAAAATATCCATCTGATTCGATATTGGTTTCACGTTTTGCACCTAATTTATTTCTTAAATAAATTTCATAAAAAACATCAAATAATTTGTAAACAACTAGTAATAACGGTAATGATATATACCATTTGGTGAGATATTCAATTATATTTAAATCATTAATTGTTAATGACATTTTGAATATGATATATGTTTGATGAAATTGTGTGTTATGCTAATTGATATCTATTTATTTTGTGTTAATTTCTCGTATTGGTTTATGGGGGTAGTTTAAGTATGGACTAATTGAATGAACTATGAATATGAAAAGCTTTGAAAATGATGATATAGTTGGTAAGATCACTTTGATTAAATTGATTAATTTATAAGAGAAATTGAAGTATATTTATAAAATTTAATGTACAAACGTATTTGTATTGTATAATGGGAGATTTTTTATTTGTATCAAGTTAAAGAGTAAGTAGTTTTGTAATCTCAAGGAAATAATAATAAAGTTTATATTATCTATTATAATGTACAATAAATTATTTTAATAGATTACAAAATATAGTCTAATCTGAAACTAATTTAAAACTTAAACAATACTCAAAAGATATAAAAAGTCTGTAGTTATAAAGTGGGTTTATCCAACTATCCATCGTAGGTATTGTTCTATTCTTTGGGTTTTTCAATTACAAATGTTGAAACAATATCTCATTCCCCATTTTTTTGATAGTAGTGTTAATTTACAATAAATCAAGCGTAAAAGTTAAAATATACACCACAAACTACCTCGTTATCTCCAGCCAAAATGTCACAATATCAAATGGTTTTTAAAATCCAACAGGATTAAGAGTATTTCATGTTGAACAAAAACATTTGGTCACTTTAAGATCATCCCTTTAGGTTTCGTGTAAGAATATGATACAGTAAATTTGACTACTATTCGAGACCTAAGGACATTCTTCTACATTTTAAATCTTTCGTTAAATCAATTATCATATTTGGTCCCATTCTTCGATCAATTTTAGCCAATGAATGTGAATTAAATTACTATTACGAATACTAATATACTCCGGATCATAATGACACAAACAAGCAAACTATAGTTACAAAAAATTAATTTAATTTTCACATCATTTTACATTGTTAGTGATAAAGTGGATTGAGAATACAACAATAAACTAAGCCTGTCTTTGTCAATTAACAATCTCAATTTTTTCTAAATTTTTCATCGTTGATTGTTGAATTTACTCAATTACAATAATTGTAGCTCCTTTTTTATTCCATGTAATTATTTGAAAAATTTTACCCCATACTTTAAATAAGGCTTAGGCTAACATTGGCTTTAAAACAAAGATGAGAAAAATAAGGGGAAGTTTCATAGTTGTAGTCAATAGGTCTAGTGATGTAAGAGTAACTTCTTGGTATTGATCATTGATTTTTATTGTACTCATTTCTTATCAAACGTTTGAAATTTCTTGATTGATCATACTAGGTTGGTAGGTATTGTTAAACAAAAAAAAAACTATTGTTTGTAAAAAAAAATATTTCAAAATTTCATTTAATATTTAAGATGAAACAATAGATTTGATCTGTGTCCACATGGTTTGTTATTAAATAAGTTAGTAATTATAGTTGCAAAATGATGAACAATCAATATTTTTATTGAACAATAAGTTGATAAAACTGCCCCTATTTTTCAAGTTTCGAAGTTGATTGATTTTAGGTTGAGAGTTGATAATTAGTTATTTCTTTCGGTGTTATTGGTTATGGGCCAAAAAATAGGCTTTAAAAATTTCATCTACTGTACCTAAATTTTAACTTTAATTTAAGATCCTTTTTTTTATATGGTGTTTGGGGTTACAAAATTGTTATAGATCTTTTGTATTGATGTTTGGATGTAGAATCAAGTTGAAACCTTAAATTTTAAATTACGAGCAAACAGTTATTACATGAATCCAGATATTTGTCTAAATGTAACTGAATTGACATGATTTTCGGTTTTAGAAGGTTTGCAATAACAAAAGGAAATAAAGTTATTTAGTAAAGCAGTAGTAATTGTGTTTTTATATCCTTTGAGTGTACGGCTAAAACATAAATCGATTTAATTTTGATGCAAAATTAAAGGAACAAATTGATCATGCTAGGATTACCATTAGAAGAATGAATTGACTGAGTTATATTTCTCTACATTACAATAGAGTTAATAGAAAGGAAGTGTTGAAAACAAAGAGTATTCATATTTCATATTGATAGTTGGAGATAAATAGTCAAGTTAGAACATATTGATTCTTCAGAAACTGTATCGTTAAATTTTCGTTCACGAGAATTTCAAAGTTTTGAATGTTTCATGAAGAAGTATTACGCATTTTTTCAGTTGTTTCGGTGAGTCATGTTTGAAGCAGTTTTTATAGTATCAAGATTATCGATATGACTGCCATGCCTCTTTATTAAGTTTCACCTCCTTTGATGCGTTTGTCATAACTAGTTTAAAATATAGAATAATTTGATTCCACCTTAAATAGAATTGTAAGATACAAAATCTAGAATTAGTTGAGGACAGAATTTTGTTTCTCCATTTTCTTTATCTTGAACAGTCACCACTATCATGTTGAGAACACAAACATTAACTTGTTCAAACTCGAATCTGTGCTCCTTCTATTGCTATCACAAAATATTGAAAATTCTAATGTTTGTCCAGTATCAATTTCATCCCTTTACTGTACAAAATCATGCTTAATCAGACATTACTTTACATTTCTGCTCATCGAAGGGATATTAGAAGTATAAACCCCTACTTGAATTAGTTCTACTAATTTATCATCAATTGAATCCAGAATTAATTAGATTAAATCCAATGTGCAAGAAATGGTGATAAACTCAAACTATTGTATAGACGAATTGTAGTTGAGTTTGAACTTGGATTTTAAGTTGGTGGCTATGGAAACTTGATAAATCATTAATTCATTTCGAACATTCCATTCGTAGTTTGATGTTTGATATATCACTTAAAATTATGATATTTTACTTCCAAGGTGGGCACAAATTTACGAGTTTTCAAGTTTTATATAGTAGTTAAGATAAAAAGCTTACAAAAATAATAGATTTCGAAATAAATGATTGTATTAAATTTGAAAATTCCTATTTATAAAATATCCATCCTATTTAGAAACAAAACAAAATTATATTTCTGGAGCAGCTTTTTTAACTTCTTCTGAAGCTTGATCAGAATATTTTTTGAAATTTTCATTGAATTTTTTACCTAATGATTTAATTTCTTGTTCAAAAGCATCAACACCTTGAGTCCAAGCTTTAGTTGGATTTAAAATTTCTGATGGTACACCAGGACAAGATTTTGGAACATGTAAATTAAAAGTTGGGAAAGTTTCATATTCAACTTTTGATAATTCACCTGAATGAATAGCATCTAATATAGCTCTTGTATATTTCAATGAACATCTTTTACCACCTCTTGCAGCTGAAGCACCAACCCAACCAGTATTTAATAACCAAGCATTAGCATTATGTTGTGAAATTTTATCTGATAATTGTTGAGCATATTTCATTGGATGTAAAACTAAAAATGGTTGACCAAAACATGCTGAAAAAGTAGCTTGTGGTTCAGTAACACCTTCCTCAGTACCAGCCATTTTGGAAGTATAACCTGAAATAAAATGATACATAACTTGAGCATTTGTTAATTTTGAAACTGGTGGTAAAACACCTGAAGCATCACAAGTTAATAAAATAATATTTGTTGGATGAGTATCAGCTAAACATGGAATTTTAGCAGATGGAATAAAATCAATTGGATAAGCACATCTTGTATTTTCAGTTATTGAAGAATCATTATAATCAACAACTTTAGTTTCTTGATCATAAACAACATTTTCTAAAATAGAACCAAATTTAATTGAATTAAAAATTTCTGGTTCTTTTTCTTGTGATAAATCTAAACATTTAGCATAACAACCACCTTCAATATTAAAAACACCATTATTTGACCAACAATGTTCATCATCACCAATTAATTTTCTATTTGGATCTGCAGATAAAGTAGTTTTACCAGTACCTGATAAACCAAAGAATAAAGTAACATCACCTTTTTCAACACCTTGATTACATGATGAATGTAAAGTTAAAACTTGATGTTTTATAGGCATTAAATAAAACATAACAGTAAAAATACCTTTTTTCATTTCACCAGCATATTCAGTACCTAATATAACCATTTCCATATCTTTAAAATTAATTTCAACTGATGTAGATGATGTCATACCTTTAGTATGAACATTTGCTGGGAATTGACCAGCATTATAAATAGTAAAATCTGGTTCACCAAAATTAGCTAATTCTTCTTCAGTTGGTCTAATTAACATATTAGTCATAAATAAAGCATGATAAGCTCTTGCACAAATAATTCTAACTTTAATTCTATATCTTGGATCCCAACCAGCATAAGCATCAACAACAAATAATTTTTCTCTTGTTCTTAAATAATCTAAAGCTCTTGATCTTGAAATTTTCCAAGTTAATTCATCAACTTGTTTATTTACTGGACCCCACCAAATATTTTGAGTTGAAGTTTCTTCATCAACAATTCTTTTATCACTTGGTGATCTACCAGTTTTTTTACCTGAATAAGCCATTAAAGCACCAGTTGAAGAAATTGTTGTACCTTTTTCTAATAAACCATCTTCATATAAAGTTGGAGCTGGAGCATTATGTCTAATAATAGTATCATTAGCTAAACTTAATTTTTTAACTAATGGATCTTGAGTAGTTTTAATTGAACGATGATTATCGAAATTTATAGTTGATTCAACAGCAGATGGTGACATTTTGTTGATTTATGTATTGTATGAATATATGAATATATGAAATAATTTAAAAATGAAATTGAATTCAGTAAATTTCAAATGCTATAAAAAATTGATATTTAAAAATAACAAATTTGGAGGATATCTTCGATCATTTATATAATTTATTTTTTTTCAACATTTTCTATTTTTGCTTTCTAATAAATTGAAATATTTTTCTCTTTTCATATGCTTAATAGTTGTTACACAAAAATAGTACAAACTAACATATGTTTTTTTTTTTTAAATGTTACTTTGTTTTACATAATTAAATGATCCTAAATTGATTTCTTATTTCTAAGGGTGCATTGAATCAAATCGAGAGAGTCAGCTGAAAAGGATTAAGAAAAGGCTGTTAATCTTGCTCTAATTGGCAATTCAATTTCAAAGTTTGGGTATCTTATAGAACGCTCATTTTGAAAATGTATGCGTTAAAATATAAATAAATAAATAAAAATAAAAAAATAAATAAAAAAGAAAATATGGGGTAAAAATGTATTGAATAATCCGATAGAGGCCGACTTTAATATATTTACAATATACTGTATGCTCATTTCTCCTATGTTTGAAGTATCGAGATAAATAGAGACTCAATTAGTAAAGTTGATGCTGGTATAGCTTCCTACTTGAAGGTAAAGCCTTGTTTTCAGCAAGTACTCAAGTTCAATTGATTTTAAACAAGCTTATTGAATTGAAGGTGAAAATATAGGAAGAATAAACAATTAAAAAGTAAAAAATACCGCAAGGCTTTACAACTTTACTACTGTATTGTAGCATATTAATTCGTTTTAACTCTACGATATCTCACTCTATTCTCGAAAACAATTTAATAAAGAATACCGAGCTCTACTAACTGGGCTAGTATTATCGTATTTAACTCTCCGACTTCATCCGTATAGTATTAAAAACTATTTTTTGTTCTATACAGTAAAATAGTAATTTACGATCTTTGTGTTACAATAAACGAATTTACAACGATTTTTTACTCTTTTGATTAGGCTTAGCTTATAAGCTTAGTAGAAAATATAATAAGACTAAGCGATATATTATTATTAGCACTATAAAGTGTGTATTAATAGATAAATATCAAAAAGGAGGAGAAGATTATGTATTAGGTTGGATAAAATTAGTCCCGGGCACCCAAAATATGTGGAACTATTTCAACAAATTCTTTTTCCTAACCAACAGAACTTCTAAGTTTGAGTGCATAAATGGTAGAGAATATAATAAGATGTTGGATGTATCTGTAAAAAGTCTAATTGACTCTCAATGAGCTTTGATTATCTAACTAATTTGCCTGAATGAAATTGATATTTCAATTGAGATATCATTCATATCGTGATTTCCGTTGCTCCACCTTTTGCTACCAATTGACCCACTATATAAAATTTACGAATTCAGTGTCACCGATTCAGCAATGTAATGGATGAATGGAGAGAAAAAACATATTCTTACACAAAAACTCGGACAAACTGATTCTTTTTTTTCCGATCGGATTCTAGACCGTTTTTTTCAATTGATTTATTTTTTTGCAACCAAAATAAAAAAATAAAGAATTGATTTCGGATAAATATAAAACTCGTTTCACGTTTGATTATAATACATTGAAAGATCGTACTAAATACTTTATATAATGTCAACAGAATAAATCATGTATGGTCGTACGGATGTCTATTTTTGTGCAGATGGGACCGAATTGAAAAGTGAAACATTCTAGCCTAAAATCATATTTCTATTTTAGTATTCTCTCGTAAATTTATACATTTCCATTCGTACTCATTTTAAATGAATATGAGACTGAAATAATAATAAAATAAAAGTGGATCTAATTTTCCGATATAAATTTTTGACCATAATAATCATAATATTTTTTCCATTTTTTAAAACCAATATCTTCAATAGATTTTATAGATTTATCATTTGGTACATCAATCATTATACATGAATTTATATCATTTAAATTTTTATTCGTTGAATCTGAATCACTATTACTTGATGCATTTGAATTTGAACTTTTTAACATAGTTATTGCACTACAAACCAATCCATATTTAAAAATATCAATTAAATTTGAATAACTTTCATCTATCACTGGAGCTACTATACCACCAATCAATGGTAAATTTTGTTGTTGTTGTTGTTGTTTTTGTCCTTGGTCATTATTATTTTCAATTAATGATTCATCAATACATTGATCAATGAATGGAAAATATTTTGAAATTTTAGATTTATTTGTAAATAATATAATTGAACCAATAATATTTTGAGAATTTGGTTCTAATGCAATAATAATTTTAATTTCATTTGGAATTTTATTATTTAAATTTATATTTGAATAATAATTTTTTAAATTATTATCATCATTATTATTTAATAATTTTTTTAATTGTATTAAATCATTACATATATCAAATCTAACTCCAACAATCATTAATTCTTTTAATATCTTTTGTGGAACTTGCCAATCAATTAATTTTAATGTCATTATCCATTTTTCTTTTGAATTATTATTATTAAAATCCCATCCTAAATTTTTGAAAAATTTAATTGAATTTAAATTTTTATTTCCTGGAAACATTATAAGGGGAAATGATGAACCTAATCTTATTTCTAAACAATGTTTTTCTTTATTTAAATATCTTATTGCTCTTGCTGTTAAATTTTTTCCAATACTTTGAAATCTTTTTGATTTTTCGACTATTATATATATAATATGACCTATATTATTTTCAACCCAAGTTAATACAATTCCATATAATATATTTAATGAAGAATTTCTAATAACAAAATGTTTTTGATTTGAAGTTATTAATAATCCTCCTAATCTTTTATAAAATTGTTCATCATTATAATTTATTGAATCATTAGAATCATCAATTTCATTATTTTCTTTCCATAAATTTATTAAGCTTTGAAAATCTCTTTTCATATCAAATTCATCAACTAACCATCTTCTTTTAATTTGTTGTTTCAGTTTTATTGTTTGTTGATGTTGTTGTTCTATTTCTTCATGTGATCTTAGCTTTTTATGAACAAAATTTTTTATTTCCTCTCCTGGTATACAACCTTCAGGTTCAAAATCTCCCATTATTAAATCAACAACTTTTTCAAGTGCATTTTTTGTATAATCATAACAACATATATATGCACTTCCCATATTTTTATCATAAAAAAAATCATATGGTGACAGTGTTGCAACTATTATTAATGGTTTTTTTAATTGTGAAAATCCATCCCTTCTATTAAATGATGATGGACTTGCTCCACATAACATTGATACATATTTTACAATTCCACTTTGATACATATTTCTTGAAACTTCACTTGTGAAAACTATAATTATTTTAGATTTTTCAATTAATGATTCATGTAATGGTGTTAAACCATTTGCAGTATATGTAGTATGTAAAACAACATATTTTTTATTTTTATTTAATTTATGATTTGATAAATATTCTCCAAAACATTGAAAAACTTCTTCACCAGTAAATAATCTTTCTGTTGAAGCATGTTTCTTTTTAGGAATTATTGGCATTAAAAGTGGACTTAAAACTAATATTGATTCAATTTCATTTGATTTAAAATGTTTCGGTAGTGGTAATAAATTATTATAATCTCGTACTAAAGTAATTGATTTTTGATAAGCTAATGATGATAATTGTTGATGTTTTGACCATTGTTCAGGAAATTCTAATTTAAATAATGTAGGATATTGTTTAGCAGATACTGATCCATTAGGGAAAATATCTTTCCAAGTAGGTAATCTTTTTTGTAAATTTTCTATTCTATTCAAACTTGCTAATACTGTTTCTTCATCTAAGTTTCCATTTCTTAAACCTAATCTTATAGAATCTATTGCTTCGTTTTGTAATTTTAAATCATGACAAACCATTACTAAATCACATCCTGCATTTATTGCTAATATTACACCTTGACCTAATCCAATTGAATGATATAATGCTTCCATTTCTAAACATTCACTTATTACAAACCCTTTAAAATTTAAATCTCCTCGTAGTAAATTATTTAAAATTATAGGTGATAAACATGCATGAGTTTCATCAGGACTAATATTTGGTACAGCACAACCAGCAGCACTAACTCCATCCAATACATTCGATTCAATCAAAGTTTGAAAAGGTATTGAATTAAATTGTTTTAATTGATTTAAAGATTCTCCAATAACAGGTAATTCCAATAAAGAATCAACATTTGCATTCCCCATTCCTGGAAAATGTTTTCCAACTGTAAATAATCCACCATCTTTTAAACCTTTTGCACACATTAATCCATATTTTTGTACTGATTCTAAAGTTGTACCAAAACTTCTAACTCCTAATAATTGATGAGATAATTTAGTAACAACATCTAAAACAGGTCCTAAAATTATACTAAATCCAATTTTTTTTAATTCTATAGCTATAGCTTTTGAAATTTCATATACTAAATTTGGATCTCCTGTAGCAGCTAATGCCATTGCACTTGGATATTGAGTTAAAAATTCAGGATCAAATAAACTATTCATAATTCCTCCTTCTTCATCTATTGCAAACATTAAAGGATATTTATATCTACCTTGAGTAAAAGCAATATATTGTAAATCTTTTATTAATTTAGACATTTGTTCTACATTTATAGCATTTTTTCTTGATAATATCATTGATGATATTTTTTGTTCAACTATTAAATGATAAGCTTGTGAAGTAACTTTTGTTCCTTGAAAACCACCACATAATAAATGACCCGCTCTTTCCTCCATTGTTTTAAATAAGGTACTTTAATTAGATTAATTTCATGAATGAATGTATGAATAGATGTTATTTGAAAGATGATAGTACTGTAGATATTAAGTTGTAAAATTCTGATGTATTGATCTTAAAACTAAAGTACTTAAAGTAAATAAATGGAACAAAACAAGATCGTAAATAATTTCATTACACTAAATCGAAGAATTGATATAGACTCACCTCCACAATCAATAGAATCAAAATTTTGATTATCTTCTAGACAAGTGTAAAGGCTCAATGTTAGACCTTTAATTTTAAAGACAAAATGGCTTCCAATACCAGCCCATATAGAGTTAAAGTTTTATGGTTGGTTATTCATTATTCATGAAATCAAATGGAATTATGAAAACCTTTGAAAGCTTCCTGCAGATAAAGTTTTCTTTAAACTCCGGTAATATTAATCGCAGTTACGAATAATAATATCAGAGAGTTTCAGATTTTATTTTAATACATATTATCGTTTATTCAATACGTTCTTTGCTGGAAATACTCGATCTTTGAAGCATTAATACGAACTACATTGACTACCACATATAAATGTTGATTTCCATATGGGTATACCTGAATTATGGGACGTACTAGCCCCTGGATTTGATACAAGAATATCTTTAGATCAATTAGTAGATGATCATATTAAAAAATATGGTAGAACACCAAGAGTTGCATTAGACGCGTATTTATTTATATTTCAATCAAATCATAGTTCAATCCCTGAAGATGATGTTGGAAATATTATGATTCAAAATTTTATGTCTAAAATATTAGCATTAATAGGATTAAATATATCTGTACTTGTTGTATTTGATGGAATTTTAAAACCAGATAAGACAAGAAATGGGATTGCTTTAGATTATGAAAATGAATTAACCAAGTTAAAAGAAAATGAAGATTTTTCGGAACATAATCCATTTGTTGAAAATTTGAAACGAATTTTGAAAAGTCAAAAAATAGAATATGTTCAAGCAGTAGCTGAAGGTGAAGCTCAATGTGCTCATATTCAAAAATTGAAAATTGTTGATTATGTCATTACAAACGATGTTGATGCTTTAGTTTTTGGAGCAACAAAAGTTTTGAGAAATTATAGTAGATTCCTTGAAGATATTGGTCCTGGTTCACCAACTAAAGATGGAACTTTGAAACAGAAATATTATGTAACTCCTGTTGATATGAAGAATGTGGAAGAAAAAACTGGATTGAATAGAGAAAGATTAGTATTTCTTGCATCATTGAGAGGTGGGGATTATTCATCAGGAGTTTCGAGAGTTGGAAAAATAAACGCAAAAAATTTAGCTTTATGTGGAACATCATTCTCAATGTTTTATAATAGAAAAATAACGAAACAAGAAGAGAAAGAATTGAAAAAGTATAATACAACTTTTGAACCTCCACCTGATTTTGCTATGGAACTTCGTGATTGTTTCGTGAAAAATGATGTAGTTTCTATTAGCCCTTGGAAATATATGAAAGATAGATCCACAAGAAAAATTGCATTTGATATTTTTTTAAGAAAAATGAATGATAATTTAAAACAACCAAATCGACATATTTTTGGAAGAAATTTATCAGTTGAAAATTTGAAATTTGATGAATATTATGTGTTATTATATTTTTTTCCATTTGTAAATAAACAATTACCAATATTTCTTCCAGATACATTGAGTTTTGGTGAACTCAAAACAGATTTCAAAATTGAAATAACCAGTGAAGAAGAGATGTTTAGAATAAGTGAGATTGAAGGTATGAAATTTGATGAAGACACTTCTTTCATTGTTTTAGGTTCAAATGAATTGTTTATTCCTGAAGACTACGAATTTAACGTTAGATACATCATTTTTAAATTAGCAACCAAAAGCGAGGTTATCAAAATAACAAACGATAAAATTGAAAATGATGTGGAATTGATGATGTTGAAATATTCTAATGAAGAGATTACAAAGTTGTATCCTAAATGCATAGAGTTTAGAAGATTATCTGAATCCCCAGAGAAGAGACTTGAAAGTGAAAGTTATATTTGGGTTCCCAAATCATTATTGAATTTATTCTGTCCCGATAAAGTATCTTCATATGATAAGGCAAAAGAAGCTAATGAGTATTACAAAAAACATGGGGTTTCAAGACAAACATCAACATTGGATTCACTTTTAAATTCTCCGACTAAACGAAATGGAGGTCTAGATAATTCACCAAATAAAAAGCTCAAATTGATTGATTTAACTCCTATCCCAACTCCTGTTTTTGATTCATTGGGCTCACCAAAAAAGTCTTCCACAAAAGGGTCTCCAACTAAATTTTCCCCAACGAAAAGAAAGAGAGTTAAAAAAGTAGTTCTTGCTGCTGGTCAGCAAACGTTAACAAATTTCTTTCCTATAAAACAAAAAGTTGAAGAGGTGAATCCATTTCTTGAACCAAATACCTGATGATGATAATATTTCATTTCTTTCTTAAATCATTCTTAAATGTATAGATTTTAAACTCACGTTTTAGACTCATGTCAAATTTTTTGATTTCTTTGATCATTATCTTTAATTGTATAAATTTTGCAGCAATTACGTTTTAAGATCTTGTGAGTGAAAAAAAAAAATTGAAGTTAGCAGCAAAATTACTATCAATAACGCTTTTGCAAACTCTGTATTTAAACCCATGTCCAACATAGATGACTTTGAATTTACTGGTAACTTAGGCTATAACGGTTTAGACGTTACGCTAAACTATTTCACAAATCAACCAGATATCACCAAAATCACGAATCCAGATTTAATTGTTATTTTCAAATCATTAAGTAAAAAAGATCCAAAGACCAAGGAAAAAGCTCTTCAAGAGTTATTATCATTCATTAAAGATCAAGATCCAAAAATATTTGATGATCCAATTTTACAATGTTGGGTTCAATTGTATCCCAAAATATCTATAGATAATTCCAAGACAGTGAGATCATTAACTCATCAAATACAAGGTTCCCTTCTACAATCAATAGGTAGTAAAAATTATGGGAAATATTTAAAAACAACCATTCCGATATGGTTAATGGGAATTTTTGATCCAGATAAATCAGTATCAAATATAGCTAGTTCAAAATTATTAGAAAATTTTCAAGGTGATCAAAGTAAAATTGATAAAATTTGGGAAATTTTTGAAGATCAAATTTTAAATTTAGTTGGAACAATTATAAATGTTGAACAACCTGAAACAATATCTGATCCAAGGTATACTAATGAATCAGAAGTTCAAATTAAATATGATCGAGTTTTAAATATTGCTTTGCAAATTTTATTAAAATTAATAAAAAATTCATCGAAAAAGACTTTAGAAATCAATACAATTATAGAACTGGACTCAATTTGGCAAAGTTTGACAACCAGTGTGGAAGAGGAAACTATGAATTTAGGATTATTTAAAACTATTTTGATCTTAATTTTAAGAATATTTAACAATGAAAAAGTCGAATTTGATACGAAGTCGATATACAAACCTATCGGCAAATCAATTTTGAAAATTAAATTTAGCAAACAGAAACCTGCTTTGATTTACTCATCAGTTATAATCCCATTTTGGGAAGTGCTACTAAATCTAACCCGTTTTGCAATAATTAATAAAGAGAAGAAAAACTTTTGGGAGTATAGTAGTAAAAGTCCACTGAGACTTAAGAGTTATTTTGAATTAGGTTGCTGTGATCTGGATCCCAAGTATTTTGAAATACTATTTTCATTATTCAGAGAGATAAGAGATAACAATATTGATGTTGTCACCTTTTCGAGTGAAAAAGATTCTGATTTTTATATCAACAACTTGTTAATTCAATACGAAAAGATTCGTGATAGTTTTAAACCGGGATGTTTAAAGTGTTTACTAAAGTTTATATCATTATTTGATTCTGATGAATTGCCGAAAGTATTAGAGAAGGTGATAGACAATTTGAGTCGAATAAGAAATAAATTAACTAGAAATGATATTCAAAATCAAATTTGCGATTATGAAAATTCAGATAAATTATCTTCTGCCTTTGAAACATTAAATAAAGTCATACAAACATCTCCTGATAAATACACTGAAACTTTCATATCAAATTATTTTCAAATTTTAAAAACTTCTGGATTTGAAGAAAACATTGAAGATTTGATTGAAGTTACAATTACGAAATGGGAGGATAAGCAAATAGAAGATCCAATAATGTTGAACTACACATTACCTTATGTTGAGGTAATGAAAAAATTTGCACCAAGAATGAAGGACGTTACATACAAAATAGTCAATAATGTGAAAGGTCAAAGTCTGTTTGACTTAATCAATACCATCAATAAGGAAAATTTGTTACAACCACAAGACTTATCAGATTTGATAAATGATGTCTATGATCAATTTACGATTAATGATGACAAAGATTTCTTTTTGTCCAAAGTAGAAGTTGATATAGACGAGAGGAAATATCCAAATATTTACAAATATATCCAAAACAAATCTACCACTGATACTCTTGATCCATCATATTTAAACAAATTAATAGAGAAAAGTGACACAAAAGCTTTGGAATCAATAATAGAACATCTCGACCTTGATTCATCATTCGTTTTTATGAATACAATCTCGAATCATTTGTCGCTCATAATTGACTTAAATATAGATCAAATTTTGCACACAGCTTGGAGCAACGTTGATGAACTGAAACAATTTTTAAATTCACTAAAAGAAGACTATCAAGAGATTTATTTTGATTCAATGATTCGATACTTGAGTTCATGCTCCATTCAAACCAAATTGGATTCTTTGGTTAATTTTGTTAGAGATGATCTGTTACCAATCGATTTAATATTTGACACCTTCGGTTCATCAATAAATAATTTATCACCTTTCGAAATTGCGATATCCAACCCGTTAGACCTGGCTATATACTTAAGTGATTACGGATCGAAACCTTTGGTAGAGATCATACCCATTTTAACTAAGTTTTTATTCAAAGTGAATAGCAACAATGAGAAATTACAAACATTGATGATGGTTGGAAAGGAATATATAAAAGATTTTTTATTTATACAAAATTTAAGTGATGAAGTCGAAAAAGACTTACAAGAAATTTTAAGTTCATCACATGAGGTACCATTAGACATCATATTGGGAGACAAAAATCAACTTGTTGAATTAACTGATGGTAATAGTCTTATGGCATTTTATGCTGCACGAGTTCTAACCGAACAAGTCGAAAATCAAACGGAGAGTATGAGTTTATCACAATTCGAACTGACCACCATCAATTTGAACCAATTGGTCAAGACGCCTTTCAAATTTATTGCTGTCATCAACGGGTTTAAAAAATTCATACATTCGAAATTGTTTGATCGTATTAGAAATTACGTCTTCTCCGAAATTTTGGTTGTTAAAAAAGAAGAAGATATCTTGACATTAGGCTTGAAATGGATTACAATGATTATTCCGTTTATGTCGAATGACCATATTACTGAAGCTGATATCTTTCCAGTTGTTAAATTATCAATGGTTTTGAAACAAATCGATAGTTGGTTTGACTCATCAATTTCGTACGATGCTGCATTTATTGACATGAGAATTCAGGCATTAAAGTTTTTAGCTCTTTTACCAAATGTTCAGCGAAATTTACCTGATTCATATTATGACTTAATCAACAAAATTTTGAGTGATAACCTCGACATGGCTGACGATAGAATTGACTTAAAATATTACACACTTAAAGCTTATGTCAGTTTAGATAAGGAGAAAGAATATTTGGAAAATCAAGATGAAAGGTTGCTCGAAATATTTACCAACACTACTGAAGCGAATGTTCACATTTCCTACATAGTAGAGGAAGTTTTGAAAAAAGCACTTATACAATCAAAAATTCCAATCAGTACACTAAAATCAAATCAACCACAAATTCTTCAATTATTTTCAAAAAGTTCATCAATCACTGTTCAAAGGCTATGTGTGTTTTTCTTATCTCAAATATATGAAAATGAGAAAGATGATTTTATTGTTGAGTATCAATTATCGAAAGATGAAAATAAGAAAGCTCAGTTACCATCAGAACTTTTGCAAATTATAGCTGAATTTAAAATTGAGGAAAATCATCAACTTTCAAGGTACATGCTTTCGTGGTTATTAATATCAAGTTTCTTCAAAGACATTACTATATCTATTCGTAATAGTTACTTGAATCAAATATTGGAACACAAAGACCTTCAAAATTTGCTTTACTTGATATTCGAGCATATTGATATAAATAACAAATTTATGTTGCCTTTACCAACTCAAGATTTTTCGCATTATGATATCATCCGAACGGATTATCACGACTTAGATTATAATTTAAAGTTAATTGGATTGAACATATACTATAATTTTTTAAGATATAGTGGATTTCAAGTTCAAATGTGGTTTCAAGAAATAAGGGATAGACAATTACAAATGAAGGTTGAAAAACTTACAACGCAATATTTATCACCACCAATTATAAATGAAATTCTTCAACTGGTAGATGATGAGAAAGATAAATTACAAGGTAAGGAAGATAATTTAACTATCAAAGTTAATTTTGTATCAAATGAAATTAAAACTACGTACATTGTTGATGAACAAAAATTGGAAATGGTTATAAAAATTCCTGTGCTTTACCCATTGGAAAATGTTATACTTGATGGACCTTCCAGAGTAGGTGTAAAAGAAAATAGATGGAAAGCTTGGATACTAGCATCTCAAAAGATATTAACTTTACAAAATGGATCCATAATTGATTCAATTGAACTATTTTGTAAAAACATTAATTTACATTTTTCAGGATTTGAGGATTGTGCAATTTGTTATTCAATTTTACACCAAGACTTATCATTACCTTCAAAGACATGTCAAACTTGTAATAATAAATTCCACGCTGCTTGTTTATACAAATGGTTCAAGAGTTCAGGAAATTCCACTTGTCCATTATGTCGTTCGGCATTTAATTTCAAATATAGAGGCTAGTTAATCAATTCATCATATAGTACAAGTAATGATAAAACTATCTGTTAGCCCACGGAGCAGCTGTCATCGGAATATTTTGATTTGATGTAGGGTTCTTTTTTGTAGATTTTTTACTCTCTTCTGGTTGAAATACTGGTAAAGTTTTACCATCGTGATCTTTCCATGGGTACAACTTTTCACCAAACCAAAAATGTTGAATTACTGGATACTTACCTAAAACTTCAACCATATACATTTTTGAAAGACCTTGTCTGACTTTACTCCACAGTATGACTGTCATATGGATATCATTTATTATAGGACTATGTTCATTGAATGGACCAGTTTTCAATTTAAAAATAAAAGCAATAGCATTTACATATAAATTTGACAATTTGTATGCATTAATGACTTGACTCAGTAACACTTGTCGTACCGAAGGAGCAAATTTGTCATCACAAAATTGTGATGCTCCTAATATATAAATCAAATGAAAATGATCATCTAAACCCCAAACTCCATGGGATCCAGCAGGTTCTAAATTATAAGTTAAAATCAAATTTCGTATTAAATCATAATATTTGGCAAATAATACCAATATTTCTTCACCAGTGGGCTTCGAAAGCACATTTTCATTTTGAATCAATGCTCCAATAAATGCTAGATATGATAATTCGTGACCTGTTCCATAATCAAGTCTCATTTTCGATCCAAATGAATTAATTAAATAATATTTTAACTCTGTCATAAATTGAGCTTTGTCATGATGTTTGTAATGTAGTTGATCTAATAATTCTGGCAAAATTTGATCCATCTTTTCGTACCATACCCTATACGCTATATTTCCAAACCTTGTAGGTCCTTTGATTGGTTCCGTTTCATTAATTAATATTGTGGATTTGTCAAATATGTCTAGTATTAGTTGAATATTTCCCTGACATTTAAATTCATCCTTTTGCTCAAAAGCAGTGGCTGGTAATGTACTTATATTGGAAGATTGATTGCTCTCCCTAGTCACTATAGATTTGCTTAATACTCCTGGCGGCACTTTAACATCTTGCACTAATAAAAGTATTTGATTCAATGTTTGTTGAATACCCTTATACGCTATGGATTTTTCAAAGTTTTTCAAATCCGATACGTCGTAGATCTTTTTTATTGGTTCTACCGCTTTTTCATTCATTGTGTGTAAGACATTCTTGAGGTGTTCTATGCTGCTGATTATACAAGAGAATTTACTCGAAATAATTAATTTAGTCTCTCAATATTTGTTAAGCGGTTTTCGCTTTCAAGTTTTGATTTTTCTTTACAAATATTAAGAGTGACGAAAGTATTGAGAGACAAACTTAATTCTAATAATTATGCATCATCAATTCATTAGGATTTTTCAGATCTAGCTTCAAGACTTTTATAAAAATCATGTACCACTTGTGAAATTCTGATTTTATCAGGTCTGAAATTATTAACTTGCAAATTTTCTTTACTTACAGCTCTTGATATAGCAACATATGCATGACCATTTTCGAAGATTTTGTTTAAATCAACCTTCAATCTTGGTATGGTTTGACCTTGGGCTTTGTGTATGGACATTGCCCATGCAAGTATTATAGGAAGTTGAATTCTTGTTGGGTTACCCGTGGCTGTTTTTTCTTTCCCTAATTCTATAACAAACTCTTCTCTATCTACCAATCTTGCTTGATCAGAACCATTTAACTTATATAATACAACTGGCAAAATATCAGCTTTAGTTTCTTGAGCAGTGTATTGAACAAGCAGTTCAAACTTCGATTTTCTATCGTCTGGCATGTTTTCAATTATTTGCTTTTCTTCTTCATTCCATTCTTGTACAACCCCAATTCTTGTCGATATTAACTTAACTTCTTTCAACATTTGCGGATCCAAATCCTCGATTGAACCATACAACTCCAAGATTTTGAAAAACAAATTTCTTGTCAAAAAGCATAACACAGTGCCCAAACTTCCATTTGCTAATTGATCATCCATATTTTTTATATTCATTACTTGCGCACCTTCTTTCAAAATTAGTTTATCTTCACATAATAACTGAGAATAATGACTTTTATAAGACTCTTCAGGGTGACTATCGATTGCTGAGTACTCGTAAATTTTTGAGTTTAATTGTTTTAATCTACATCCATTTGCTTCCAATACTTCTCTTCTAGTTGGATATAGTTGAGTTGGTTCTATTCCATCGTCGTATTTAACTGATTTATTTAATTTATGAAATTTTTCGATCATTGATGGTTGATTCTTGATACTCCCGTTTCTGAGTGCATTTAACATTTCAATCAATTCGTTATCTCCTTTTTGTCTAAAAATTTGTTTTAATACTATATTTTCTTGAATCACCAAATTCCACGATTTAGCTTGAAAACAAAATTTAGTTACTTTTCCATTTGAAGAAACAGGAGGTAATTGATAAAAATCTCCACAACAAACTATTTGAATACCTCCAAATGGAGCAGCATTGCCTCGAACTCTTCTGGCCGTTTCTTCTAGTTTATCGAAAAAATACCCATCAACCATAGATATTTCATCAATAATTAAAACTTTCATCATGGTCCATTTTCTTAACTTCGCAGGGTTTCTTTGAATTATTCTTGCTAAATCAGTAGGATTTTGTAAACCAAGACCAATTTCAAGATATCTATATATTGTTTGCCCATTGATGTTACAAGCAGCCATACCTGTAGGAGCAGTTACCCCAATATTATCTCTATAAATAGCTTTTAATTTTCTCACTAGTTCTCTTAATACAACAGACTTTCCAGTTCCAGCACTTCCAGTATAAAATACATTCAATTTTTGGTCTACTACTTTAGTTATCACTTCCAATTGTTCTGAACTTAAATTTTGATTATAAGTTGGAATTTCAATATTAGATACAACACTACTTTGTTTTAAAACTTTTTTAGCCTTACCCCCCTCAAATGAATCCAATAAATCTGTACTAGATCTTTTTAATGAAATTGATGTAGTTTCATGATTCAAATCATTGGAATTTTTTTCACTCAATATTGAATTTGTTCTTGTTAGTTGTGACGAGCTTTTATTTGGATTATTGAATTTGTTCTGTAATACACTATTTAATTTTGGATCTCGAAAGTTCATCATTTCTGCACTTGTATCTGCATCAATCGATACGTCATGACCATCACCAAATCCGTCATCGTCATCAATATCCGTAATACTTATTATTGAACTTTGTCTTTCAATTGTATGGTTTTTTTGCTTAGATACTTTGGATTTCTTTTCTACTTTTTTAAAATTTGAACTAGTACCAAAAAATTCTGATATTACTTTTTGACCAAATGGTACTTTTGGTTCTACTTTCTTTCTTGTCATAAATTTGAATTGGAAGTAATTTCTCTAGTATTTGAGGAATTATAGTGGTAAACGTAATAAATAATTTGGTTGTAAAAAGTTAAGTTGTATTTGAAGTTTTATTTTAGTGAGAGATCTTACATACTGTAAATAAAAGTAAAGTAAGTACGCGTCACAAAATCAACAGTAGATTCCATTTATTAATGCTAGTATATTTACTAGTACAAACAACACCAGTCGGATTGTTTGCTTATTTAAACAAGGGTTTTCTACCAAAAAAGAACGGCATTATTTTTGATTTCACTATTATACAAGCAATCCAGTACCTAGATCACCAATATAATGGTTCATTAAAAGTTCAGTTAATTTATTAGTGATTGATAAAACAAGCTGCTACCAACTTGTTTTGATTCTCTATCTTAATTTCTCTTCATACATTTTAAGATCTCTTTTTATTGTGTTCGTCTTTTATTTTTTGATCTGTTATTTAATTATTGAAACATTAATTAACAACCACTAATTGATTTACTATACCGTTCCAGAACCCAAAACATTTAATAAATCACCATTCATAAATGTATATTCTACTATCATATCGAAATTTTTAGTATTTGTTGTGTTTTACTTATCAATTTCATCATAATTTCATGTCAAAATTCACATCTCAAGTCTTGCATGTGACAACAAAACATAGTCAGAATGAAACATTAAATTCATTTCAAAATATAAATTATAAGAGGAACAAGATACCAGATAAAGAAATTGTCAATTTTTTATTTGAAAAATTGTTGTCAATACGAATATTTTCAAAAGAAGCGGTAAATTCATTACGACGGGAATCATTAGAAAGAAAATGGGAGTTACTATTAAGAGAAAATGAGACTAACAGTTCATTTGATTTAAGTGTTACACCTCATCAACTTATTAAGGAACGTCAATTTGACCTTGAAGAGTTCAACTCTAAAAACGAACTCGCTATAAAAGATAACCTGCCTGAATGGTATATCTCGCAGATAATGGCAAATAATTTAAAATTAATGCATTTCAAAACTTTAGAAAAAAAATTAGATAATAAATCTCAATTAAATGATTCTGATTTTAATTGGGTGGACAGCTTTTTGTTTCATCAAGGGGATTCTGCACTATCTGCATTTCTATTAAAGATAGCCAAGAGAAGTGTTAAATCAAATGAAGAGTTAGATATTGAATATTTAATTATCAAATGTTTAAAACATATTCTTCATTTTGAGAGGGAAGAAAGTTTACAATCAGGGATGGCAAATTCCAAAAAGACTATTATTAATGCTTTATCCAGATCATTGAGATCACCTCGTATTGCTACTAGAGTTTTGGTAACAGAATTATTCATTAATTTAATCTACTATAGCAAAGGAGACGAAGAAATAATTAATAGTATTTCAAATGAAACTGGAAAATTTAAGTCTTGGTTTGATGTGGTAAAATCTTCATTATCAAATAACTGGTTACTTGAAAATGTTGATTCATATTTGGCAAATTATTTCACAATCACATTGATGATGGTTAATAGCATTCTCCAAAGTGCTGGATCACTAAGGAAGAGATGTCTATTGCGTCAAGATTACAAAAAGGCAGGTATTGCAGATATACTCGAGAAAGCTAATTATTTTAAAAACATTAGGATTAGGAATGAAATTGACAAATATACTTCGTCTCAACTTGCAGATAATGAATTTTCAAGGGAGAAAGTAGGTAAAAGCCTACCTCGACTACCAGTCAAAAGTTCAAATGAAGATTGCTTAGTTTCCAGTTCTAGGGAAATTGTTCATGGAACAAAGTTAGACATTGATATCGAAACTATTTTTAAAGAATTTTTTCTGCAAGGCCAAAAGTCCAATGATATTAAAAAGACATTTGAAATATTTGAAATCATATTAACAAAATTACTTTCAAATGATAATGTATCAAATGTTTCCATTCAAAGATTGATTGATGGTTTGGCATCAGAGGTTACGACCAGGAAAGCTATTGAAGAGTGTGGGAAATTGCAAAAAGAAATTAAATTTTTGAAGGAGTCTAATGAATTATTGAAACAAAACTATTCAATTGAAGATACAGAAGAAAAGCAAAAGATAATTGATCTACAAAATGAACAGATAGTGTCTCAAAAGAAACAAATAGGGTTATTACAAAGACAAATTAAACAATTTGAAGAAGATAAAGGTCGAAGTGCTCGTCAAAGAATAATAACTCATTCATTTGATGATCTTGCTGATACAAGGAAAAATTCACCAAAAAAATCAACAATTTATTCAAACAATGTTCCAGCTAATTGCGTTTATGCTGATTTAAATGACACGAGTTCTTCTTCATTTCATAGAGGTCCACCAACTCCACCTGCATTATTATCAAAATTTGACATCCTTTCAGATTCGGAGATTAAATTACCCACTAGGAAGCCAAATCTAGCCAGACTTTTGGGTTTAGAGCCATCGAATGATATTGGGACGATAAAGTCAAGTTCACCCCTTAACGTACCAACTCCACCACCAGTTCCCGGCTTTCTTGACAGTAAGGAAACATCTGCTTCATCTTCAACTCATTCTTCACCACCACCAAATGTTGCCATATCAACTGAACCGCCCGAAGTTGCTTCAGCTCCACCATTACCCGATTTTTTGAAGAAAGCTACATCATCAGCTCCCAATCCACCATCGTTACCAACATTTTTGCAGCCAGCCATAAATCCATCTAACTTATCCCCGAACTTTTCAACAAACTCAAAAACAGACAATCCAGCGGCAGTTACCTCGTCCTCAACTTCACCATTAGCACCTCCAGCACCTCCATTAGCACCTCCTTTACCACCTCCAATAGCATCTCCATTAGCACCAGCACCTCCATTAGCCCCTCCAATAGCACCTTCTTTAGCCAAAGTCTTTCTGCATTCGTCCAAGAAGAAGAGCCAAGCGGTTGCAACAAAATCAGACAACAATCTGTCAATAAGTGCAGAAGACAAAGATGCAGGCATCACATTGTCATCATCCAGACCAAAGGTGAAGTTAAAACAGTTTCATTGGAACAAAATCAATGATATCGAGAGAACTTTTTGGAAAGATATGGAACTTACATCATTATCCGATAAGCTCGCGGAACAAGGAGTATTCGACGATATTGAAAAAGTGTTTGTGGCTACGACCCCCAATACAAAAAAGACAATTGAAAAGAAAGAGAATGAACCAACAAATAAAATTAGTTTTTTACCCAGAGATTTGGCTCAACAATTTGGTATTAATTTATACGCTTTTGCTGGTTTATCTGAGGAAAAATTAGTAATGAAGATTTTGAGATGCCATTCAGATGTATTGGAAAACATTAGTGTCATTGAATTTTTCAACAACGATGCTTTATTCGAAATTAGTGATAGTTTACTGAAAAATTTGTTACCATATTCAAGTGATCCAAGAACCAAGAGATTACCAACTAAAGATCCAAATAATTTGGACAGACCTGATAGGATTTTTTTGGAGTTGTGTTTCAATTTAAGACATTATTGGCGAGCGAGGTCTAAAGCATTGTTGTTTGCTCAAACTTACCAGAAAGACTATCATGATTTGAGCATGCGATTAGATTTGTTAGACATGGGAATAGAGTGCTTAAATAGGTCAGAAAATTTTAGAAAAGTACTAAGTGTTATTAAATTGATTGGAAATTTTATGAATGGTGCTTCAAAACAAGCTTCAGGATTTACTTTAGATACTTTACAAAGGTTGAAATTTATGAAGGATGAACTGAATTCTATGAGCTTTTTGCATTATATTGAAAAAATTATAAGGCAATCATTTCCAGAATATTCATCTTTCGTAGACGAATTAAATGAATTATATGAAATCCAGAATATTACAACGGAGCAATTAGAGTTAGATTGTCAAGAAATGATCAAAAATTTAAACATCATCAACAATGCATTGGAGAACGGTAAATTAAGCAGAAAAAACGATTTACATCCATCAGATAGAATCATTACAATACTCAATAATTCCATGAAAGATGCAGATGAAAAAATCCAGTCCCTTCAAACTCACATGAAAGACACAATGTCCAAGCATAAATCTATTATGACATTTTTTGGTGAGAGTATAAATGATGGTAATTCATCGAGGGACACTTTTTTTTCAAAAATAATGATTTTTGTAACAGAATACAAAAAAGCACACGTTGAAAATATTCAAAAGGAAGAAGAACAAAAAGTATATGAAATGAGGAAAAAGAAAATTGAAGATGTTTTGGCAAAAAATTTACAGGATGGATCAAAATATGTTGATAGTGTTGAAGATGCATCAGCTGCAATTGATAGATTATTAGAAAAACTTCGGACTGCTGGACACAAGAAGGATAGAAAAACCAAAAAAAATAAAAGCGATTATCTTGATTCAAAATCATCAGATTCGGATGCACCAGGTACAGCTGATCTTGAATACGAAAGTGTTAATAATTTGAAACGAAGGTTAACAAATAGGAAAAAAAATAATGATAAGGAAATAACTAAGGTAGATCACATCAACACTGTTCTGCGTGCTCAAGTTATGTTACAACAACTAAGAAACGGACAAGCTGAAGATCAAACAGACAAGAAAAGTGATAGTCAATCTAGTGTTCAAGCTGAAAGTATAGTCGACGAAAATGAAGATAAAGAAAATTTCAAACAGGAGATTTTGAAGAAAGTATAAACTTTAGTATTAAACTACTTTTAGGCCTACATAGGATTTTTTTAGTCTTTGTGTAATTTTATTCGTATGTTTTCTACATAGGACGTGAAAAAAAATGTAGTCATTTTAAGAAGTCATTTCGTGAATCATCTTTTAATTTAAATAATATCAACATAAAAATACTCGATGCTAAGGGTTGGGGGTCAAAGGTTCATAAAACCACTTGATCCAGTATTCAAGAGAAATTTTACAAAATCAATTCCCATTTTAAATGCCACTATAGTTTCAGGAACCAAGCTAGCTAATAAAATACGAAATGATATTGCTGAAAAAGTTGTAAACTATAATAAAGAACATTTTGGAATTGACACACCAGAGTCTTTTAAATTCAAACCAAGTTTATCGATTGTCCAAGTAGGTTCAAGACCAGATTCCTCAGCTTATGTAAGATCAAAATTAAAAGCAGCTGCAAAGTCAAATATAAATTCAAATCTAATTAAATTAGATGAGAATATAAGTCAGGATGATTTAATAGAAGAAATTGATGCATTAAATAAGGATCCAAAAATACACGGAATACTAATTCAATTACCTTTACCGAAGCATATTGATGAAACATTAGTTACAAATTCTGTAATTACAGAAAAGGATGTAGACGGATTTGACCATTATAATGTTGGGCAATTATCTAAAAAAGGAGGAGTTCCTCATTTCAAACCCTGTACACCAAATGGAATTATTGAGTTAATAAAAACCACTGGGGTAGAATTGAGAGGAAAAAATGCAGTTGTGTTGGGAAGATCAGATATTGTAGGTACACCAGTTGCAACAATGTTGAGAAATGAAGATTGTACAGTCACAATATGTCATCGTCACACTAAAGATTTACCAGAGGTAGTTGCACAAGCAGATATAGTCATAGCAGCAGTGGGAATACCGGAATATGTAAAGGCATCTTGGATTAAAGATGGAGTCATTGTTATTGATGTTGGTATCAACTATATCAAGGATACCAACTCTAAAAATGGTCAAAAGTTAGTAGGGGATGTTGCTTATGAAGAGGTTGCAAAGAAAGCTGGGTTTATTACCCCAGTTCCAGGTGGAGTTGGTCCAATGACAGTTGCTATGTTATGTTCAAATGTTTATGATGCTGCTGTTTTGCATGCACAAAAGGCTCACGAGCATAGATTTAAACCATTACCATTACATTTGAAAACCCCCGTACCATCAGATATTGATATTTCAAGAGCTCAAAAACCAAAACTCATTACAAAAATTGCCAAAGAATTGGGATTACTTGATAAAGAATTAGAACCTTTTGGTCATTATAAAGCAAAAGTTGATACAAAAGCTGTTATTAAGAGACTAGATGAGCAAGTTGAAGGATCAGCTGACGATAAGGGATATTTCGTTTTGGTTGCAGGTATTACACCAACTCCATTGGGTGAAGGTAAATCAACTACAACAATGGGTTTGGCTCAAGCTCTTGGTGCTCAATTAGGATATAATTCAATTGCAAATGTGAGACAGCCATCTATGGGACCAACTTTCGGTGTAAAAGGTGGAGCAGCAGGAGGTGGATATGCACAGGTTATTCCTATGGATGAGTTCAATATGCATTTAACGGGAGATATACATGCAATTTCAGCTGCCCAAAATTTGTTATGTGCTGCAGTTGATACAAGAATGTTCCATGAAGCTACTTCCAAGTCTATTGGCGGTTTTTACAAGAGATTGGTTCCTGTTAAAAAAGGTAAGAGAGCATTCACAAATTCCATGTTGAAAAGGTTGAAGAAATTAGGTATAAATAATTCTAATCCTGATGATTTGACATCGGAAGAAATTGAGAAATTTGCAAAATTAGATATTGATCCTGAATCAATAACTATAAAAAGAGTTGTTGATTGTAATGATAGATTTGTCAGAGAAATGACGATAGGGCAAGGTAAAAACGAAAGAGGTTTTACAAGAAAAACAGGTATGGATATTACAGTAGCAAGTGAGCTTATGGCTATATTAGCACTTTCCAATTCATTGAAAGATTTAAGAGAAAGAGTGGGTAAAGTAGTTATTGGAACTCAGAAAGAGACTGGAGAAGCTATAACAGCCGAAGACATTGGAGTAGCCGGTGCCATCACTGCGTTATTGAAAGATGCCATTAAACCAAATTTGATGCAAACTGTTGAAGGTACACCGGTATTTGTACATGCAGGTCCATTTGCTAACATTTCAATTGGTGCTTCTTCGGTCGTTGCAGATAAGGTAGCTTTAAAATTGACATCACCATCTAATCCTATTAACAATGGACAAGCCGGATTCGTTGTAACTGAAGCTGGTTTTGATTTTACAATGGGTGGAGAACGTTTCTTCAATATCAAATGTAGAAGTTCTGGATTAAAACCAGATACTGTTGTTTTAGTTGCTACTACTAGAGCATTGAAATTACATGGAGGTGCATCCGATGTTAAACCAGGTCAGTCATTACCATCTGAATATGTAACTGAAAATCTTGAATTTTTGGAAAATGGTTGTGCTAATTTAGCAAAACAAATTGCAAATATAAAACAATATAACGTTCCAGTGGTTGTTGCAGTAAATCAATTTGAAACTGATACTGACGCAGAAATCAAATTAATTCAAGAACATGCCATAAGAGCTGGTGCTGATTTTGCTGTACCTTCAAATCATTGGGCAAAAGGTGGATTGGGTGCAAAAGCTTTAGCAGAAGCAGTTGTCGAGGCAGTCAAACAATCGCCAGAGGGTCAGCAACAGTTTCTATATGATATTAATGACTCGATTGAGAATAAATTGAACACAATTGCTCAAAAAATGTATGGAGCTAAGGACATAGAACTTTCACCATTAGCAAAACAACAAATAGAAACATATACTCAACAAGGGTATGATAATTTACCAATATGTATAGCCAAAACTCAATATTCGTTAAGTCATGACCCAGCATTAAAAGGTGTCCCAACTGGTTTCACAATTCCAATTAGAGAAGTAAGATGTTCTGCTGGAGCTGGATATTTGTATGCATTAGCTGCTGAAATTATGACTATACCTGGATTACCTACTCATGCTGGATTTATGAATGTAGAAGTTAACGACGATGGAGAAATAGAGGGACTATTTTAAAGAAAATATTATACTAAAAAGATAATTGAACGTATAGAATATTATAGACTAATATCAAACAAAAATTTGAGATTCTAAGCTAGGCCTCATATGTTGAAGGATTGTCAATATCATGACTTCCATTCTTAATGTTATAGCTCTTACCATAAGTTTCTTTCAAATTTAAAATTTCAACTAAAACTTTAGCAACATCGGTTCTTGAGATTTTACCTACATCTTCATTCAAATTTTTAATTATATCAATTTTACCAGTTGATGGATCATCAGTTAAATGAGTTGGTTTAATGATAGTATAATCTAATTTGTTTGAAAATTCATCAATTAAAATTCTATCAGCATAATGTTTTGCAATATAATAATCTCTTATTTGAGATTTCTCACCAAATTCTCTATTTTCAGCATGAATTGCACTAATCAAAATCAATCTCTTGACATTAGCTTCCACACTTGCTTCAAATGTCTTGACTACTCCATCCAAATCCACTTGTAAAAGATTTTTACCAGCTGAACCGACTGTTAATATAACTGCATCATTTCCTTTAATCGAACCACTTAAATCTTTGACTGATGCTTCATCAATAGTTAAGTTTGTTGACGAAACATTTGAAGAATTATCTGCAAGTTTTTGTATAGTTGATGCTTGTTCATCATTTCTTACTACAGCCGTAGTTTTATAATCAAGTTTTGATAATAATTTTATAACGTGTTGACCAATTTTTCCATGAGCGCCAAAAACTATGACTTTACTAACAGACATTTTTATCGATTTAATTCTGGAAGAACATGATCAAACTAATTTTGAAGTGATTTAGTTGTATATTTATATCTGTTTTAGACTAAAGAAATAGCAATTTTTCAACTGTGGTTTAGCTCATATATGAGTTACGATTTTGTGTAATAATCGTAAAAGCAAATCCCCCTCCTTGTTACGTCAAAATCTATTAATATTATCTATCTTGATTAAATATATTACAAATTTTATATACACTATAGACCTTACAAAATGACATTTTTCAATGAATTGCCTGAGGAGAAGGTTGGTTGATGGAGTTTTGAGCTGGTGATAATGGTTTTGTCTTGTGTTGAAACGAGGAAGAAGTTCGTTTTTGAGATGGAACAGGAACACTCATTTGTTGTTGATATTGTGGAACAGGCAGCTGTTGTTGAACTTGAGTCGAATTAATTTGATGAGCTTGAGAAGGCAGCTGTTGTTGTGGAGATTGTTGGGTTGAGCGTTGTTGTTGTTGTTGTAGTTGCTGTTGTTGTTGTTGTTGTTGTTGTTGTTGTTGATGTATTTGTTGTTGCTGCTGCTGCTGTTGTTGTTGCTGTTGTTGTTGTTGTTGTTGCTGCTGCTGCTGTTGTTGTTTCTGATGTTGTTGTTTAAGCTGCTGCTGTTGTAGAGCTCTCATTCTTGCCAGTTGTAAAAATGATTGTTGCTTTTGCTGAACTGATTCTTTGAGTAAACTATATGACTTTGAAAGTAACATCGAGCCAAACCTAATTGCTTGAGTATCCTCGCTTATATTGTTAAGTTTTGATGGATCAAGACTAAATGGATCCAATGTTCCTTTTTGATAACTAGATAAATCATCATCAAATCTCCAATTTGATTTCAATCTCTTCCATGTATCAACCTTACTTTCATAAACATTGGGTATTTCTTCCTCTTCTGATTCATCTTCTTCTCCAGAAAAACTCACCAACTCATCAAGTATGTTTGAAGTTTGTTGTCCTCTTCTATCTATAAATGTCCTATGAGCTCGAGCAACTCTTTTACGAAGTCTAAATATTGGCTCTGAAAGTTTACTTTTATCAACCAGTTTATTGTCCTTAATGAAACCATGAGTATAATTGTCATAATTATTATTTTCAATATTCTTCAACAATTTTGCGATATAGCTTGTGGAATTATATTCATTATTAGAAATTTTGTCATGCAAAAGGGATGTAATATGTGGAAATGATTTGGTAGGTATAATTTCTCCATTTGATCCTTTTATTGTCTTTACGCCAGGTAAAGGTTTGTTACCCTCAATTAACGATTTTAATGGTTCGCTTAAATAATTTGAAGTATTGAATTGATGAAAATTAGTTGCCGCAATTGATGAATATGGTATATGATTAGATTCAACCAAATCATTGTTAGTCGAGATATCAAATAAGGGTTCAAATGGATCATCAGTAAGATTGATGAAACCCTTGTCAGGTTCCTTCCTTTTTTTGAGTTTTTCCATAACAGCACGTTTTATAGTATCATTTTTGTCACGTAAAACCAATGAAACAGTAACAAGCTCCATATCTGGAATTTTTGCAGGTGGTAATTTGACATATGGTTGGTTTGGTGCTGGTTCTGAAACGGCAGGATTTTGTGCAGTTGATTGTTGTGTTGAATTTTGTTGTGCTTGTTGAGATTCTTGAGTCGTTGATTCTGTTTTCTTTCGTTCTTTTTTCTTATCATCATCCTCTTTTGCTTTAACAATTTTTCTTTTCTTATGTGGGAAAAATAGATAATCATCACCTTTGATTCCAAGTTCTCTTTTAACGTTCTTAGTTTCTGACCTTAATTTAAAAATATCCAAATCTGCCAGCAAATTGTCTAAATTTAAAATTTCACGTTCACAAACACTCATTATTAAATCTCTAGCACGATGTAGCGATTTTTGCAATAATCTTATACGTTCTGCTCCAACTGTATCTGCTCTTCTTGTTTTTCTTGCTTGTCTGAATTCTCTTCTTCTGAAACAAATATATGGATCATTATCATTATCTTTTTCATTTGCATTAGGATCTTCAAATCTTAAAGTTGGTTGAATAGATCTACCTTTTCTTGCAATTTTTCTTTTTCTCCAATAAGAATATACTGTTTTTCCATATAAATCAAATAATTTAGATATTGGACGTATTTGTGAAGTATGATCTTGATCCTTATCAAATATTGTAGTAAAGGGTTTATAATTTATTTCCTTTGATAATTTTTCTTTTAGAGTGATGGTTGATAAATATTCAGTGTTATGATTATTTTCAGCAGTTAAATACATTAGCATTTCATCGTATGGTAATAAATTTGTTGGATCCATTGATAAAAAGGGTTGTCTTGCTTCAATAGTTTTCTCCAATCTATCACACATTGTTTCAAATTCCAATTCTGTACATTTAGATTTTAGATTGTTATTATAAAATTCTTCGTCTTCTTCATCCATATTATATTCAACTCCAACTGTATCTTCAACCGTCGCACTAAATTTAATATATGACTCTGGTTCTTTAAATTTTTGATCGTCATAATATTTTGAAGCTTCTGTCCAAATTTTTGATGCATCGGGAGTAGGTATGTACATATTACTTGTTTTGTTACTTGTTAATGCCTTTTGAGCTGCATTTATTACTTGTTGTAAATGAACTTCATCTTCTTCGTTTTTATCAACTCCAGTATCCACAGCATTAATATCTCGAGGTGGTTGTCCAATGTTATTTGAATTTAAATGATGTATTTGACTTGGCTCTAGTTCTGAAGCATCTAATGAAGGTAGATCTCTTTGTTTATGAATTGATAATGGTTGCTTGACTGAAATTTTTCTTTGACGAAATCTTGCACCAGCTGCATGTTGATTGGCTTTGCTTTCATTTTTTGCTGGATTTATTGCCATCGCAGGGTTAACCCCAATATTTAAAATTCAAAATATTATTCTTTGATTGATATTAAGATATGGTTGATTGATGGTGTTGATATTTTAATTTCTCCACTTAACTATTGTTGTTCGGATGTCAAAACAAGCAGTTGATAAAAAAATTTTTTTTGGTGAATTATTCTTTCGTCCAATTAAAATTGAGCGACAAAGGGATGGCAAATATAAAATTGACACTCCATAAAATATAAATACTTAAAGATGATAATAAAATGATGTGATATTGTTGTTCCCTTTGATAATAAGTAAGATAATGATGAGTCTATTGATTGATTGTCTACTAAAGTTGATTGATTGAGTGATTTTGATTGACTTGGTGTAAAAGTTCTCCTCCTAAGTTAAAATGGAAAGATTGTTGTTGAATTTTTTATTAATTATTATGACAAATAATTAAAAATTAAAAATTAAAAAAAAAAAAAAAAAACAATCAACTCCAAGTAATTATTATTGTTACTATATTTTGAGTTTAACTTGAAATAACAAATTGAGACACGACATATAAAATTTAATCAATTACTTTTTTCGTTGATAAGGTAAAGTGTAGCATTCCCTAACAGGGTAGTCAAGTGCGGCTTTGATGTAGGAACCAATGAAAAGCCCAAAACCTCATTCATGAAAGTTTTAAATTGTGTCGACTATGAATCATTCGGTATTACTGAATTTCGAATGCTTGAGTTGCTGAGAAAAATGCTGAATCAATTAATTAATGAAGTATATCAACGATCATCAAATTCATCAGATGGGTAAAAACGTGAGAACAATTAGTTGATGTTGATGATCTTCCCTTATTCTCATGGTTACTTCATTTCCTGTCTCTTAAATCTGACTGGTTTTATCAGTATAGTTAATGATACATGAAACTGAGTTTTTCATTCGAATTTAATCTTTGATAAATAACAAGGCAAAAAATTCAGTGTGAGTGATCCGGAAGGTTGGTTAAAACTTCATATGGGTATTTAACATTTTGGTATAAGGGTCAGATCCAGCAAATTTAGTTATACTATTACTCGCTTGAGTTTTGAATGGTAAAGTTGATTTTGGGAATGGTCGTCATTAATGATATGGAGTATTGTAGACTAGTAAAAAGAATTTTTTTACAACTTATATTGTAGCTTTTTTTTTTTTAATAAAAAAAATAAATTATTGTTAAATTACTTATTATAATTATTCCTAAAAATTCACTTTAACAACTAGAATGATAATTAGTTCAGGTTAATGATAATTATAGAACTTACATACAGTGTATAATACGTATATGATACTTTATAAAGAATCAATGACAAATGAAGAAAACTACTACTTCTTGTTTATTGAAATGTAGTAAAAAGACTTAAATAGATCCAACGGTTTATCATAAATTTCACAATGGTAAAACCATTGCCATGCATTCATGTCGATTTGAAGTAGATTCTTGTAATCTTCGTGCGAAATATCTGTACACTTATAATATTGATCACAGATCATGTAAGTAAACGATGGTTATACTAAGTGGGTTGATACGTACTGTTCACTAGCTTTGAGCAATTGAATGCTTTATGAAGTCGTCAATTGAAGAGATATAGTCTAAAAAATAGTTTCATTGTAATCTCCAGGTCAGGATTAATGCATTTTGACTCTTGAACATAACTTCTGTATTTCTATCCTTCTAGGAAAATCTCAAAAATAATTAGATATGGCAGAAGATTTTGTTGCAAAATCTTTTTATTTTTCTATATAATTTTGGTCCAAACTTCGCGATAAATCGACCAGTCTATTCTTTGATCTTCATTACTAATATGAGTTTGGCTCTAAAAGTAAAACTGAGCATAATAGTGTAAGTATGTAATACTTAAATCTCTAAAAATACCATTTTCATGTTAATCCAAGTATTTTTAAATTTGATTACAAAGGTTTCAAAATATATCAAATTGGAATGAAATATAATACTTCAACTGAGATATAGATTGATAGATTTTGTGTGGACCGTAGTGTCGGGTATAAATAATCGGACAAAAACTTTATGCGACTTGGATCGATAAATTTAAATTTTATTGAATCTTTTTGATTGAAAATTTCAATTTTAAAACGAGCAACCTCGGAAGATAATAATAAATAAATAGCATTGTCAAGAAAAAGACTGTTGAATGTTGTAATTTCGACTGAGTAGGTCCAATTCAAAGTCAGTGAATATTAAGTAATTGGGGTTGAGCGCAATAATAGTAATCAGACTAGACCATATAAGTACTTTAATAAACTATAATAGTTGAGTCTGATTTCCCCCAGATTTATGAACATGAATGAAAAAAAAAAAAAAAATTATTATCTTTTGTTTAGTCCATTTAATTTTTCAAATTATCTTTATTTTTGTTTGTAATAAATACTCACTCATTTCTTATTCGTTTAGATTTTTAATTATAGACTTCTACTATTCATATACTAGTTTCAATTGATTAACAATGGATGACGTTGATTCAGTTTTGGTAGATAATGTTAAATCATTTGCCGCAGGAGGTTTTGGCGGTATATGTGCAGTATTAACTGGACACCCATTTGATTTAGTAAAAGTTAGATTACAAACAGGATTATATAATTCATCAATTCAATGTGTTAAAGATACCATTGCTAAGGACGGTTTGAAAGGACTTTATAGAGGTGTTTTACCACCGTTATTAGGGGTTACACCAATGTTTGCAGTTTCATTTTGGGGTTATGATGTAGGTAAAAAATTAGTTGGAAATTTTACTGGTAAAACTATTGACAATTTTACAATTGCAGATATTTCAACTGCAGGATTTATAAGTGCGATCCCAACTACTTTAGTTGCAGCTCCATTTGAAAGAGTTAAAGTTATGATGCAAATTCAAGAAGGTGCAAAAACAAAAAGTATGGGAGCTGTTATTGCTGAAATGTATAAAACTGGTGGTATTAGATCAATTTTTAAAGGATCTGCTGCTACTTTAGCAAGAGATGGACCAGGATCTGCATTATATTTTGCAACTTATGAATATATAAAAGCTAAATTATCTAGTCCAGGTAAAGACTTATCAATTGGTGCAATCATGACTGCAGGTGGTTGTGCTGGTGTTGCAATGTGGTTAGGTGTTTTCCCTATAGATACAATTAAATCAAGTCAACAATCCTCAAATGTACCAATTTCAATTTCACAAACAGCCAAAAATATTTATGCTAAAGGTGGTATAAAAGCATTTTTCCCAGGTGTTGGACCAGCTTTATGTAGATCGTTCCCTGCTAATGCCGCCACATTTTTAGGTGTTGAAGTTGCTAGAAAATTTTTAGATAAAATTATATAAACCTATATTGTATAAATTTAAAAGTAATTGCATTTATATGACTTTTTTATTGAGAATGATCTTGTATCTAAGGTAGGTTGTAGATAGAATTATGGTGCGTGTGAATTCGTCCAAAATATTTACCACATTGAATTTTAAGTTCTCTCTCAACAATCAAGATATCAATTGATTAATTTAAAATTGCCAGATCTACAAACCACCAGATATACCAACTATAAACCATGACGTTACTGGACGAACAAGTAAGTTTCACTATCCTTAGCGCAACAATTGATTTGAGCAATGAAAACTAACGTTTAAATTTTTTTTAGGTTAAGTCAGAGCTTACAAAAATGCAAGCTTTCATTGAGAAAGAAGCAAATGAAAAAGCAAAAGAAATCAGATTGAAAGCAGACGAAGAATATGAAATTGAAAAATCATCAACAGTAAGATTAGAAACTTCTGCAATTGATTCCACATATGAACAAAAATTAAAAAAAGCAAGTTTAGCACAACAAATTACAAAATCAACAATTGGTAATAAAACAAGATTAAGAATTTTAGGAGAAAAAGATCAAATTTTAAATCAAATTTTTGAAGATGCCGAAAAGGAATTAAAAACTATTACAAACGATAAAGAAAAATATAAACCTGTTTTAGTTGGATTAATTGAAGAAGGTATATTGATTTTATTAGAACCAAAAGTAAGTTTAAGAGTGAGAAAAGAAGATGTAGATTTGGCAAAGGAAGCTGCTAAAGAAGCCAGTAAGAATTATGAAGAGAAATCTGGTCAACATGTAGATATTACTGTCGATGATAAGGATTTCTTGAATAAAGATCTTGCAGGAGGTGTGGTAATTGTTAATGGGACAGGCAAAATTGAAGTAGACAATACCTTGGAAGAAAGATTAAAGATTTTGCAAGAAGAAGCATTACCTGCTATAAGGTTAGAATTATTTGGTCCTTCTTTAACCAGAAAATTTTTTGATTAGAAATGTTTAATACGTACATTGATAAAATTGTTTTTAGACTCATGTGCTAACTTCTACTCTCGTAAGCTAACGACTAAATATGTCTCATTTTAGCTTGTTAAATTTGTGATTGATCTTTGCGATTGACTTTAAAAAATTAAGATTGCGCCGCATCAAGATCATTTTAGAAAATTTCCTACAATGATCAGCTTGATCTTAACTTTACTGTACATCATATTTCACATATACATCACTTACATTGAAAATGCTAAAGACTTTACAACAACAACTATGTTATATGGCCCCAAGATGCCGATGTTACCTAACAACTTCAACAAAGTCAAAAAGCCCACTACCGGATCCCATACCAGCTAACACAGACAGTAAAATACTAAATAGATTAAAACCTATTCAACCAAATGATTTATATGTTTCATGCACTGTATTTGATTCGAAAGGTAGAATAACAGCAGTTTCAAAAAAATTCCCCAAAGTTCAATTCCTAAAAGAAAATCACTTATTTCCAAGAGACTTAAGAAAAATCGATACTTCATCAATTGATGTTGTTCCAATGATAATGATACGGCCTTCCAATGCTATTTTAGTCAATCTACTATACATAAAAGCGATCATAAAAAAGAACTCAGTAATGGTATTTGACACATCGAATAGTGAAGTAGCTTCTAAGTTGGGAGTATTCATGTATGATTTGGAATTAAAATTAAAATCAAATACAACCACGTACGAGTTCAAGGCATTAGAACTGATGTTAGTCAGTGTGATGAGCTACCTTGAGGCCGAAATCAAAACTTATTTACAGAGCTGTGGGCAAGTGCTATCAGAATTGGAGAATGAAGTAGATAGAAAAAAGTTACAAGAGTTATTAATACGATCGAAGCAGTTATCATCATTTCATCAAAAGGCTGTATTGATTCGTGATGTTTTGGAGGAATTACTTGAAAATGATGAAGATTTAGCTGGGATGTTTTTGAGTAATCCAAATGCGCGGTCGTTTGACGAATTAGAGATGATACTTGAAAGTTATTACCGACAATGTGATGAATTTGTTCAACAAGCCGGTAGTTTGTTGAATGATATAAAAGCAACTGAGGAAATTGTAAATATTATATTGGATGCTAATAGAAATTCTTTAATGTTGTTTGAATTAAAAGTTACTGTATATACTTTGGGAATAACTGTTGCAACGTTATTACCGGCATTCTACGGAATGAATTTGAAAAATTACATCGAAGATTCAAATTTAGGTTTTGGAGCTATTGTTGTATTTTCAGTGATACAGGGCTTACTCATTACGTGGTTCAATTTCAAAAAATTACATAAGGTTCAAAAATTGACTATGATGGGTACCAATGATAATCCAACTAAAAACGTTACCTCCTACGAAAAATCAATTAAAAAAGATAGTCTGTTGCTATACAGAATTATATTCGGCGGTGGTTCATATAGAAGAAGGAAGTTAGATAGACCAACTAAAAAAGATCAGGATGTAATTTGGAGAATGATTAATGACGAGAAGACAAGAAATTAAGGTATATTTGATTGGAATTTTACAATTAATCCGATTCAACTTCATCTTCAACAGAATCGGAATTGTTAACTATTTTATAATCTTCATCATCGTTTCCACTCTCTTCATAGGTAGGCAAAACTTGGCTCTTATCTTTCTCCTCTTCTTCATCATCATCGAATTTCTTATGAGTATTAACGGTAGTATTATCGACTTTATTTTGACTACTTTTCTCCTTGTACACTGGTTGAGAATTTCTTTCTTCGCCTGGTTTTATTAATGTTCCTTCAATACTAACTACTCTTCCTGTAGTGTATATAGCTTTTACTGTAAATTTCAATTTACCATCTATCTTATCCCCCAAATCATCAGTCCAATATCCAAATGTCCTCTTATTATCCTCCTCATCCTCTTGACTAGGTGTGAAAGACCAATCCATTGGTATGTTATATTTCTTTATCGATGCGTTGAAAACATCACAAATCAATAAACCTATATGAGATGGTGTTTGCATATAAATGTCACCTTCTAGGGTGTCACCTACACAAGGACTCCATATTAGAAAATCAACATTTACCCAAATGAAAGTGAACGGTGATGCACCTTCAATTTTAGCTAGATTTTGACCCTGAGATTTTGTAAGAAGTTTTATATTTGAGTATGATAATATTATTCCTTTTACTTTTGGATAGTATGTCATGATGAGTGGATCTAGATGTTGCTGTTTTATCCCAGATATAGGATCATTTATGAATTTTGGTGCTAGTGAGACATATAGTGATGTCGAAACTTTTTTGAAACATTCTGATAAGTTCGTGCTAGGATTTAGGGGATTGACTTTTGAGACTCGTGGTTTCTTTAGTTTTAAAGTGTTATGATGTTCTAGATTGGTTCTAGACATGGTTTAAGTAGTATGGTTTGATCTATATATGATAAATTTTCAGATGAGATTATTTACCGATCGAAATTTATTCGTAAATGTTTCATCAAGCCGCACTATAAGATTTTTTAAATTTTATATGGTAGCGCGCATTTGGGAGTATTTTGCAACAACTGTTCTACATTTAGGATTTATCTACTTTCTCAGCTCTAACTATTACCGGTATCATCCCACCAGTTGGTATTGTAAATTTTCTATGATTTATCACCGTAAGAAACGCCCTTATAGTTCCAGCATGTGAGGTAATGGAAATCACATCATTTTTGTCATTTTCGAAAATATTTTCAAGAACCGTATGTATCCTCATAAATTGTTGGTATAATTTTTCTCTAACGTCGTTGTATTCTTCAAACAATAAATCCTCTTCTGGGAATTCTTCTGAGAATTGTAGATAAGGAAATTTGGAACATAACTCAGATTTTTTTGACCTCTTGTGACAAAGGTGAATTCCAATAGTTTCTCTCAACGGCTCAATCACTTGGGGATTTAAATTTGGGGAAATATTAATAGTATCTTCTTTATTTTCTATCCGTTTCAAAGAATCTTCACCCCAAGTTATGTTAAATGTTTTAATGGATCTTTGTAATGGAGACAAATAAAATGATTTTGGAAACGGACATCCTAACTCCAATTGTCGCTTCCATGCTCTGTTATTTTCTAATGCTTGTCGTATTCCCAAATCGGTTAAATCTGCATCTGGACCATAAGTAAATTCTCCGTCAAAACCAATATATCTCCATTTTGCAAACCATTCTTCTTTTGTATATTTTCGAGCTACTACATTTGCAAAACTTTGTCCATGTCTTGCAAGGAATAGTAATTTATATTGTACATTCTCTGGTGCATTGTCATTTAATTCTTTTAAATTTTTTATGATATCTTTGTAAGAAATTTTTATTCCGAAATTATCATCAGTATATCTAAAACTCATGTCATCTGTTTCAAGATCTGTTTGCTTGAAAAGGCCCGATACTGGTTGAAATAAATAATTGGAACGTATGTTTTGACGATATAACTCATCCTGATCCAAGTCCCCATGAGCGTCATGGTAATCATTGGAATTAGGTATCAATAAGGACATTAATGGTCTCGTCTTCAATAAGACGATATACTTAAAGTTGAAATCATAAATTATTATTAGGAATTGAAATCTCGCTTAATTTTAGTTCTGCATTTAGAATTATAAACTCGAAAGAGAGAAAAAGTCAAAAGTAAATAAATAAAAATCTTAATTTTTCATTCAATTCGATTATCAAACTTAAATTTTACACTTTTCAACAGACTCAAGTTTTACAATACAATGAGCGAGTCACTAATATCGCCTGCAGAAAATGTTGATTTATCTGAATCAAATTATGTTGAACCAGAAAGTATTAAACTAGATGATACTGAACCAAATAATATAGAAGAGAAAAATTCAAACATACATGAAACCGAGAAAGTTAATAATACATCAATAAAAGAAAAACCAGATATCATAACGGAAGATTTAATAAAACCTAGTTCAAATGATGATATTAGTAATAGTCCGCCTAATAAAAAAATAAAATTAGAAGATCTTGGTAATAGAAATGGGTCAAGACCAATTGTTGTTGCACCACCTTCTAAACCTCAATTATTTTATATACCATTGAAAACAGGATTAGTTTATGACGTTAGAATGAGATATCATGCAAAAATTTTTACTTCATATTTTGAGTATACTGATCCTCACCCTGAAGATCCTCGTCGTATTTATCGAATTTATAAAAAATTAGTTGAAGCAGGTTTAGTACTGGATTTTTCACTTTCAGGTATTGATGAATTAGGTCCATATATACAAAAAATCCCAATAAGAGAAGCTACTATGGAAGAAATTTTGGAAGTACATTCAGAAAAGCATTTACAACATATTAAATCTACTGAAACAATGACCAAAGACGAATTGTTAAAGGAAACAGCTGCTGGAGATTCTATTTATGTTAATAATGATTCTTATTTTTCAGCTAAATTATCATGTGGAGGAACAATTGAAGCATGTAAAGCTGTTATTGAAGGAAGAGTAAAAAATTCATTGGCTGCTGTAAGACCACCTGGTCATCATGCTGAACCTGATAGTCCAGGTGGATTTTGTCTATTCAGTAACGTAGCTGTAGCTGCAAAAAATATACTAAAATCTTATCCAGAATCTGTTAGAAGAATAGTGATCCTTGACTGGGATATCCATCATGGAAATGGTACTCAAAAAGCATTTTTTGATGACCCCCGAGTTTTATATATATCTTTACATCGTTATGAAAATGGAAAATTTTATCCTGGTACCAAATATGGTGGTTCAGATCAAGTTGGTGTAGAAACTGGTGAAGGTTTTAATTTGAATATACCTTGGAGAACAGCAGGAATGCATGATGGAGATTATGTATATGCTTTTAATAAAGTTATTATACCCGTGATTCTTGAATTTGATCCTGATTTAATTATTGTTAGTTCAGGATTTGATGCAGCTGATGGGGATGTTATAGGTGGATGCCATGTTAGTCCAGCGGGGTATGGATATATGACACATATGTTAAAGGGTATAGCAAAAGGTAAAATGGCTGTGATACTAGAAGGTGGTTATAATTTGGATTCCATTAGTGAAAGTGCATTAGCTGTGGCTAAAGTTTTAATTGGTGAACCACCAGAAAATACTATAACAAAATTGCCTCATCAAGACACAATTGAAGTTATTGATGAAGTTATTAAAATTCAATCCAAATACTGGAAATGTTTAAAATCAGGAATACCTGAGACCTCATTTGATGATGTTTATGATTTACCTGGAGTTGATACATTCAAACTAACTAATATTTCTGATCCAATAAGATTAAATCAAACCAATGAAGCATTCGACATGAAACAATTCATTAATTTATCTATAGACCAGACAAATTTCACTTTTGAATTCCCTGATAAAAATAATAATTTGGTTATTGCCAGTCCAAACATATATGAATGTGACTCTCTAGTGATCACAATTCATGATCCTCCAGATGTATGGGCCAATATTAATCCTACAAATGGTATAATAGAGAGTAATTCATCAGTTGTCTTGGAGCATCCCCTCTTACAAATCATCGACAAAATTGAAAAGGAAAAAGAAGACAACAATCCAGTAGGTTATATTGATGTCAACATACCTTCATATCCACTACCTATTCCTGGCTCAACTTCTTCATCAACATATAACTCCACGATTTTTGCACAGGAACTACTTTTGTATATTTGGGATAATTATGTTTCCTTCTTCAATCAACTTAAAAATGTCGTATTGGTCGGATTCGGGGACTCATATCAAAGTATCGTTCATTTGTATAGCAAAAGACCTGCTGCAGAGATCAAATTGTTGGTTAAATTCACAATTGCTTTCATCAATAAAACTCCTTTGAAACCAATAGTACCAGTAATGGATGAAAGTATGGTAGATTGGTTTTATCAAAATTCAACCATATTTACCAGTCGAAATAACCAATGCTGGAATAACGTAGCGGAAGATTTGAAACGTCCTCGAAGGAAATTTGGAAGAGTATTGAAAGCACAAGCGGATGGATTATTTGATGTTATAAATGAAAAATTCGAAGAAGGTGTTGATAATATCCTAGATAATATAGAGGAATTTTCAAGTTCTGATGAATAACATGATACATAAATTTTAATTAATCAAATTCTATACATAATTTGGAAATCTTTTTTGAAAACTTTTCTCTAAATCATCAATATCAGGAATTGTAAAATCACCACTTCCTGTAGATAATCTTCGACTTTGTAATGATTTGGGCTTGGGTTTAACTGGTGGGGGTGGTTTCTTTTTTGAAGATAGGTTGACCGGCACTTTTGGAGGTGATAGTTTTTTATGTTGTGAAGCAGTATGTTTAACTTTGTGATTTGTTGATGAAGATGTTGAATTTTTGGGTTTGGTATTAGGTGGTGGTGATGTTTTCTTATTTCTGTTAGCTGGTCTAGCATTTATAGAATCAATATCATCAATAACATTTTTATCAGTAAATTTGCCATATCCATGAGCAGTTTTTTTAAAATTTTGTTGTTGCTGCTCCATTAATAATTGCATTCTTCTTTGAATTGAATTCTCTTTCTCTTCTTTACTACCTGTTAATAACTTTTTAATATTCTTTTTCATCAGTTCCCCCGTGCTATTAGCACTGATACTACTATTTCCTGTGCTAATTTTTCTTAACGAATTCCAAGCTGATTTAATACCGTTATCATGAGTAGAGTCTCTACTTTTAAGAAAATCCAATGTGTTTTCGGTGTCACCAACATCTGTACTTTCATATCCTTTGGCAAGTTCTTGTTTTACATAAGCTTGAACAGTTGGACTTGATTTATTACCTTGTGAATATATTTTATTCACTCCATGATCAAAATAAGCACTAACTGGACGACTTGGCTTTGGTTCCAGTTCAAATGGTGAGGATTTAATCGTGGTATTTGTGATGTTACTACTGGATTTAGACTTGTCTATGCTACCAAAACCAGGTGTTGGTGCTGGTTGAGACGTAACACTATAAGGTATGACATTAGGAGGTCTTTCATCCCCTCTCATTTGACTTATTTCGCTAAGTAACTGAAGTGCATTTGGTCTTCTTCTTGGGTCAGCTCTCAAACAAACTTTAATAATATTTTTTAACCTCCTTGAGAAAATCAGTCCTGGTTGCTCTTTAAATCTTAATGTTTCTGAACAATTCAATATATTTCTTTCCATTTCTTGTAAGCTGTTCAGTTCAAATGGTGTTGTGTAATAACATAATTTATATAAGAAAATTCCCAATGCCCAAATGTCCAGTTTATCATCAATAGGAAATCCTTTTGTTAAATCAATCATCTCTGGCGCTCGATATTGAGGAGTAGTATGCTGCATTAGGTCGTCTCGCATTAATTGTAACTCTTGTGGGTTTTTTGGTGCTGGCATGTAATTGACTGAAGATCCGAAATCACATAATTTGTAGATATGATTTGAATCAATTAAAACGTTTTCTATTTTAATATCTCTATGAATCAAAGGTGGTCTTAAATGATGACACATAGCTACTCCAATAGTTATTTGATACATTATATCTATGATCTCCTTTTCTGTTAATTTATTTCTTAATCTAGTATTCATGAAATCTATTAAACCATTATTTTGACAATATTCCATTAAAAGTAATACCTCATATTGTTGTTGAACTTCATCATTTCCTAGTCTTGAAGCATGAGAGTCAATATATGATACAATGTGTTTGTTACCTCTTAATCTTCTCATAGCATCAACTTCCTGTCGCAATAATGATAATTGCCATTTACTTGGTACCACTACTCTTTTTAAACATGCTACTTTTGAACCATTAAAAGCAGGTTCAATATTACATGTATAAACGTGGGCAAAACCTCCAGCAGAAATGTACTTAATTATTGAGATTTTGTGAGACCCCACAGTCAATTGAGTACCTGGTTGATAGGCATTTTTGGGTGGTTGATTCATACCATAGGCGGTGTTGATAAAAATGAACAATTTGGTCAGTGCGCTAAGAAAAAAAAATATAAATCAGTATGTAAATGATGTAAGAGAATTATCATTTCCATCAATGATTAAATCAAATGAAAATATATTTTGAAGCAGAAAAATTTTTGAAACATCCAGAGGGTAATCTTCAGTCTAAAATATTTAATGATAAAAGTTTAAAAAGTAATCCGAAACACATTTATGCTTTGGTATATCTGACATTACAATATAAAGAATACATCAATCAAATTATAACCAAATCAAAAATAAATCGACAAATTAAAATAAGTGATGAACTTCTAGCTTTACTAGTACATGATTTACTTTTTAGCTCAAGAGGGAGGATCGAAAGTGGGAAGCATCATATAAAAGACTCATTTTTGAAAAACAAAACGAGGTTACAAGCTGAACTCATTAAACTAAAACTAAAATACAAAGTCAAATCAGTGGACCAACTTCCAACAATACAACAAGAAGATGAAACTCCTGTGAGATGGTTTAGAATAAATACAATAAAGATAGATCCTGAAAGATTTTTCAAAAAGCATAAATTAAATTTACAACCAGTAAATAGATTTCAGGATCTCACAAAACCAGGATTGATCTATCAAGATGAGCATATACCGAATTTATATGGAGTTCATCCAAAAGAAAAAATAACTACTTCAACAGAAGCTTATAAATTGGGTGAGATCATTATACAAGACAGAGGTAGTTGTTTTCCAGCTTTTATATTAAATTACAAAGAACCACATTCCAAAATCATTGATGCTTGTGCGGCACCAGGTAATAAAACATCTCATGCTGCTACTTTTGTTGATGAGGTGGTTTATGCCGTGGAAAGAGATTCAAAAAGAGCTGCAATATTAAAGACTATGTCAGAAAAGGCAACTGGTAAAAGTAGAAAAAAATTAATACAAGTATTAAATCAAGATTTTACAACAATCAAGCCAGAAGATTATGAAGATGTGACAGGTCTAATTGTTGACCCATCATGTAGCGGTTCTGGTATATTTGGAAGAGCAATGGATGAAGAGACTAAAAATTCAGATAGATTAGAAAAATTAGCTTCGTTTCAATTTTCTATTATGAAACATGCTTTATCTTTTAATGGTGCTCGGAAAGTAGTTTATTCTACATGTTCTATACATGCAGAGGAAAATGAAAGAGTAGTAATTGATTTATTATCTGATGAAGAAGTTAAGAAACAAGGTTGGACTTTAGCTAATCGAGATTTAGTATTACCAAATTGGGAAAGGAGAGGTTTGGAAGTTGAATTTGAAAAAATTTCGAGAGATCCTAATGTTATTAAAGAACTAGCTGGTGGGTGTGTACGAACCCTTCCAAAAGAAGATGGAGGGATAGGATTTTTCGCTGCCTGTTTTGTTAGAGAATAGTTAACTATTGTTGCAAATGTCATGTAAGTATATTATTGATTTAAGGTTTTATTTGAAATCCCGTGTTGTAACTCCGAAGTCTGAACTAAAACCTTTTCATTCGGGGACCTAATTAATTTCTTGACAGAATCGCTACCCTTTTGAACTTTTATTACGAAGAACTAAAACAGTATAATTTTTTATGCAAAGAAGACTAATAAAGGTCGTTAGACTTCTACTTAATTTGCATAACTATCTTGAGGATTATGAAACATCGGTTAGACTAGGCATTTGTAACATAAAGAAATGCTTACTTTACCCACACTGAAACTGAGGGTTTAGTCGATCCAATAGATGATGTGGCACACTTAACTGTACACCGCACAGTTAACCGCCTGCATGATAAAGTCGTTGTTTCATACTTCAAAAAAATTTAGTATAAACGACATGAAGGAAGTATGAAATATAAAATAAGAAGATTTACTTACTGAACAATTTTAAACAAAAGTAATTGGAAATTGATAAAGAAATATTTGATGCCGTACGAATAATTGGAAATTCTATTATAATAGAAATTTAACACTTTGTACATAACCAATGTTTAGAAAAAGAGTACAAAAATGAAATAAAATTAAATTAAAAAAGAAAAAAAATTTGAAACAGGTCGGGACCATAGAATAATTAGTACAAGAAAATTGTATGGTTGACACCGCGATCTCGTATAATTCGATGTAAATTATATCTTGGTTTCTCTTGGCTGCCCTGGAAAATTATAAAAAAAAAAAAAACAATTATGAAATGATTAACTTAATTTATATTTATCCATTAAGTTTTTGTGTTTCACCCCAATTTAATTAAATTTTATTGTTACTCATTTTCACCTAATGTCGTTTAAATTGATAACAGATCTTGAGATATTTAAAAGTTATATAATATTTTGATAATCATCTTTCAATTATGTTTTATTGTTCTTTTTTGTTGATATACATTTTCATTTTAACCTTTCCAATCAACTCAGCTCAACATTTACAAAGATGGATAAAATCAAAAGTATATTACATCGTAATGGTGAGGGTTCAACGTCATCATATGAAGGACATCCACATGATTTAAATGAGAAAGCAGAATTAAATGTTCATCAAAGAGTTGTTAATGATGATTTTGAAGCAGATAGAAAACAACCAGATCTTGAATTAGTTGTATCAAAATCTCAAGAATTTGATCCTGTCACATCTAATTTAATAAATGATATTATTGATGATGGTTATGCAGGTGTTCATGTTGAAGATGATTCTCCATATCCAGAAGTTAGATCAGCTGTTCCAAGTTCAGATGATTTCGAAATGCCACAAGCAACTATCAGAGCATGGACTTTGGGTTTAATATTAACTACTATTGGGTCTGCTATGAATATGTATTTTTCACTTCATTCTCCAACTATTGTTATTTCAACCATGGTTACATCAATTTTAGCTTATCCAATGGGAAGATTTTGGGCTTTTGCTTTCCCAAATGTTAAAATATTTGGTCTTCCATTAAATCCAGGACCATTCAATTTAAAAGAACATGCAGTTATCACAATTATGGCTAATGCTTCATTTAATGGTGGTGCTGCTTATGCTACTGATATTTTAGTTTCAATGAATAAATTTTATAACGTTGATTTTGGTGTTGGATTTGCTTTAGTTGCAATTCTTTCAACAAATTTAATAGGATTTTCAATGGGTGGTTTAATCAGAAAGGTATGTTTTTGTGATTTTTTTTTTTTTTTTTTTTTTTTTTTTTTTTTTTTTTTTTTTTTTTTTAAAAAAATTTTATTTTATTTTAATTTTT